>NC_061110.1:85255194-85352448 GCF_015104395.2 Macrobrachium nipponense | reverse complement strand
AATCAAAGTTGTCAAAGACATTACTGAAAGCATATTTTAAGACTAAACGTAAATAGGATAAAGCTTTATAGTTGACGGATGAGAGTTTTTGAGGAACTGGATAAGTTAGGTATCAAAGAGTGATAAACCTTGAGCAATTCCGGGAGGCTAACGGTATTTTGCATCGCATGCTAGTTAGTATTCCAGATAGACCGTGAGACTAAAAATTGTCGAATGTATTTCAACCAAATACATTTCATTCAAAGTACAGTCTCTCTCAATCAGGAGAATTTTACTGGGTCCATGTTTGAAGAGGAAGGTTTAAACTTCCCTTTTACAGCTAAGGTTTAATGAAAAGTTATGCTTTGATAATAAAAGGAATTTTTAAAGTCTAAATAACTACCTTCAGATCAAAGGAAATTACTTTTGCTGGTATAGAGACATGCCTAAAAATGAAACGTCCTTAGTAGTCGACAAACATTGCATACTTCTCTTTGGTTTTCCATTTAGCCCAGCCATAAAATTCTTGGTACTTTAAGTAATGATCCTGGAGGTCAAAGTTCACCATATTGACTTGAAAGCGAGAATTGTACAATTTAGCTTGCATTGATAATTAAGTTTATACATGTAATGATGCTGTTACGCTTGAATGGACCTATTGAAGCTTCGGGATATATTTCTCCTTATCAGTTTGAATTACAATAGCTAATAAGAATTATTCTCTGCAGAAATATAATGAAGGTAAGAAACTACTCCTGGAGTAACTTTGCTTCGTTTTTGGGGGGAATAGTGTGATCCAATAAGTACAACAGAAACAAAAGGGGAATATAGTTTCATTTCAAGTTTTTCAACAGAAGAAAGGTTCCAATTTGCTTCAGTTGATTTCGGTTGTATAGTATGCGTGCTGACACTGATATTCATAATCTTAAACAGAAGCTAAAAGGTACGCCTGGAAAGTATGTTAATTTTGTTATTTTGAGAAGTGATAAACTTTCGTTGAGTAATGCATGGCGTCGGGTCATTTAGAATTGTAAATAAAATTCGTTTTCCTGATGTTTTCCAGTACTTTAAAGGAGGAAGTCCTCAAAATAAAGTCTCGTGTAACATGTTAAGTCAGCCGAATTTATTCAGTGATAAAAAGTCTGGTTTAATCAGTTACAGTTAAATTTTGCACTGGGAGAGAGGTGTTCCCTGCCTTTTGGCCAAAGTCAGCAAGTTGACTGTAGAGTTGATTAAGAAGTTTCACAGCAAGTTAGGACATCCTGGAATATAGTATATCATCAGAAATAAAGAAGTAGTTTTGGGGATTCCGTTGGTAATTTCAAAAAAAAACTTAATTCTTGCCCTAGAACTGTAAACGCTTACCAAGACTCCAATACAGGGAAATTAAAATTTCCCCATCCAACTATATCTTAAAGGTACATTTTTATATTTTACTTCGACCCTTAATGAATATATTGGCAAGGTAAGAAATCAAAGGTTCGGATACTGTGTATCACTTGATTATAGTCAAGGGCCACAAAGCTCAAGGTATGTTGAGACTTACCGGTAGTCTCTTCTGTGGGCACTTCAGCTCTCTTGTTTTGAGTTTAGAGTACATGAGCTTTGTTCACGTGATCAATGCTCACAGTTGACTTCACATGCTAAAATTATGATTTTTTAATAAGATGCACAGTCCTATATCAGCTAGTGTAACGTAAAATCATGCGTTTAAAAAATACGATGAGGTCTACTGTGATCTTGGATCTTGAGTAGAAACTAGTATCAAAATTGTTAGAGGCTCATTGAGAGTTCTTTACGTAATGTGGTTCAGCAATACTTAAAATTTTGATTTTGTCATTCGTAATTTTGTACACAGTTAATAATCGGCCTAATGCATGTTATGAACATGTATTAAAGTTGTCTGCCAATTAACTTGTATCAAAATTGTTAGAGGCTCATTGAAGATTCTTTACGTCATATGGTTCAGCAATACTTAAGATTTTGATTGTCACTCGAAATTTTGTACTCGGTTAATAATCGGCCTAATGCATATTATGAACATGTATTAAAGTTGTTTGCCAGTTAGCCGTTAGATTTAGTAATCATTGTCGGACGGAGCTATCTGAGGAGAGCGAACGAGAACTTTGCCATTGTGAGCAAACGAACCAGAGGAAGGAACCTACTGGTCGTCCCTGGCGACTAGAATAGTTTTGACATTATGCCCCAGTCAAGAAATGATGACTGGTCTACAATGATTTGTGGCCCAAGCCTCCGGACGTGATTCCTTTTCGTACGTTAACAGTGTTATCGTCAGGGACTAACTCAAGAGCTCATATAAGCGATTTACATCAACACCACCTATATCACTGCGTTTTAATCTGGATTTATGAGAGGCTGTTAGTTGAGGTAAGGTTCGCAGTAGTATAGATGCATTTGCAGTGTGAGCTGCCAACGATAATTACATATATATATATATATATATATATATATATATATCTATATATATATTATATTATATATGTATGTATATGAATGTATATCATCTGGACTGCTATATTTTAAGTTTGTTTTTCCCACCCTGACTATACTCTGTTTTTTTTGCCTCTGTCCAGCCGCCTGTGGTGTTTTTGTATGGTAACACTGCGTCCCGGGCTTTTAGATAGATACGCTATGTGTAAGTTTAAGGCAAATAAAAGGATATCTGGGTGTACATTTGCAACTGAAAAGTGTTTTAATAATTTACTGTATGCGACTTACACCGTTAATATTCGAAATAGGATATTATTATAATCGTTGAATGTAAGCTGAATAACTATCTAAAGGCCGGACGCAGTGTTAACATACAAAAACACCACAGGCGGATGGACATATGAAAAAAAACAGTATAGTCACTCTGCTTACCTCTCGTATAGGGAACTAAAAATCGTTTCATGTTTTAAGTTTAACATTTTTGCTCCATATTTTGAGCGCTTCTTGAATGTTTTAAGGTTAAGGTGTTACGAGGTTTGTGATAATGTTCGTTGGTGACCCTTCCATCTGAATTTCTATTAATGCAGTGGGTTACAAATCCTTCGGGTGCATCGGAAAAAAAAGATATTCGTGGGGACCGGATGTAGGATCTTTTACAAAAGGAACGTCTTGAAACTATTTTTTGGAAGCTTGAGGCTCGGCCAGATCATCCTAATAGCCAACTAATCTTAAATGCTGTATATCGATGAATTGAAGCTTAATATTTAAATTCAAGTTTAGATTAAAGTAATTTTCATTCATCAAAAGTTGTTGGTTTACCTCGTAATTTAGGGTTGCATTGCTCTTAGTAATTTTTGGACAATGACCTGATACGTGACTTAGTTATATGGGTAATTGAGGGCTGGTAGTATACAGTATATTGAAATCCTAGGCGAGTGCTGTTACTAGGATGCAAGAAACGCTAGGTCACTAAAAGGTTAAGCGGCCCATCTTAGCTTAAGGTTAAAGACGCGTTTAACCTAATGCAGCAGATAGGCAATATCAAACTACAGGTAAATGGTAAGACCGAAAAACATCTCTGAAAATGCCAGTGAAAAACGGGTGCTTAATAAGTCCTAAAAGGTGTCTCACAGTTTTGTTATGAAACTTGGCATTTTGTGTTGTTCAAAAGCAGTACAGGTAAGTAACGAAAGGATTGCACAGGTTCGTTTTTTTTCTGGCTTCGGTAGAAAAAGAAAACCACAATACTACATATCAAGAGTAAATGCTTTTGGCCAGGTATGTTGGTATATATTTCACAATCTTGCAGGTCTTGTGATAAATGCCAACGTACTGTTGATAAGGGGTGTATGAAAAAGGTAACAAGGGGGAAAATGGCATTTACTCGAGCTATTTCGACGTGTTCAGGTATAGACATAGGCAGATTGACTAGCGTGCTAGTGATGGATCGCGGTATATTATTATATTATTGATATTTATGCTTCTCTATTCCCGAAGCAAATTGCCTTAAAAGAGTACTGATGCATGCACAAGGCAGAACCTTTGTCGTCAGTGTTTAGTTGTGTAGTAATTCCCAGGGAAATAATGTCGGATAGTGGTACTACTCGCATCACTTAAGAAGTAGCACAGGAATCGTTTGCTGTCAATAAGTATAACAATCACAACTACTCCAATGTGCAATGGTTTGGCTCAAAGGTTAAATGAAATATTAAAGAACGAATGTGTTCAGAGCAACAGATTGGCTGCGATATATTAATCCATTGTCATTTGCTTATCACGAAGTTCACAGTCGCACCAAAATCCTCTCCTTTGGAGTAAGTGCATGGCGTAGAGTGAGGGGATCTCCTAGTACAATCATCGTAGATGGGGTAGTGCTGTCAGTGCACTTCATGTGGTGCGCTGTAGGCATTACTTAAGGTTCTTTGCAGCGTGCCTAAGGCCCCTAGCTGCAAACCCTTGCGTCCTTTTACTGTACCTTCTTTCATATTCTCTTTCGTCTTACTTGCCACCCTCCTAACTGATTCACAGTTCAACTGCGAGGTTTTCCCTCAAGGTCCGCAAAAGAGTATTAGACACGAGGGAGAGACGGCAAGATACATGTGAATTGACGCCAAGAAGAGTTAGAGCAGGTTAGCGATAGTCACTAGTACTATTATGATAAACGTGTCGTAGGGAAACTGAACCAGTGGCAAGGTCCATTTGATTACAAATACAATTTGTGCTGGATATCCATGGCAAGGAACCTAAGTACCTTAATAAAAGTTAAATATATCTTAGTTTGGCCAGACCACTGAGCTAATTAGCAGCTCTGTTAGGGTTGGCCCGAAGGATATGATATTTTTACGTGGCTATGAACAAATTAGTTACTTAGCAACGGGACCTACAGCTTATTGTGGGATCCGAACCAAATTATATCGAGAAATTAATTTCTATCACCAGAAATTAATTCCTCTGGTTCCTTGTTGGCAGAGCGGGGGGGAAGGGTAGAAACCCAGGAACGGGACTGAGATAGTAGTCGAGCACGTAACCGACTCGTCTAACGAGGAACTGAACGAGTAAGTAACTATGTAATGATGCCAGGTGTGATGAAAAATCCAAGCACAATGGACGTGACAATGAATCGTTCTCATAAGGTTACACATCTCTTTTTCCTCTCTGAATAAAAATTTTTTTTCTTTAGGGTTTTTTGCTTTAAATTGCTTAAAACGGCGTTTTATTAACTGGAAAGTAAAGTTTCTCGCATATTGTTCTATTCCTGATTGTCGTTTGCCTCTGATTGTAGTTTGTCTTGTTGTTATCTGATATTTATTTTGAGTAGTATACGTGTTTCTGTGTTGTTAGAATAAACATTAATTCTTGTCGAACTGTGTGAACTAGTTACTTAACTTTGCTAATTAGACAATTCCAAATGTACCTTAAGCGGGGTTAGTGATTGTAAGCTTGCAATGTTTTGTTCCAACAATTAATGCCGTCAAATTGTAATTGAGACCTTAGTGATGATTACCTTTAGGCCTAATCATGAGTCTTTCAAATCTTATGTTAGTTGAGAACCGAATTGTTGGTTTTTCTTCAAGAATTAGGTTAAATAATGGCCTAGGCCATTACACATGTGGTTGCATGAAAATTTTTGCTGCAGCTGCTGCTGAATCCTTGGTTTCTTAAGAAGTTTTTCTGTTTACCTTTGTAGCAATTCAGCATTTATCATTCTTTGTACGTAATAACTCTATATAGTGCTTATCTTTTGAGCAACATGAGTATTGATTTATATGTGCAGTTTTGTGTAAATTGTTAGAGATTAGTGTTTATAATCATCATCAACATTATCATTATTATTATTATTACTTGGAGGCTAATGCCTTTGGAGCGTAAGTATTTCGCCAAAATGACTGATTTGCAGGATCTTTTAACACCTCTCGTTACGAAGCAAACAGGCCACAAGTCTTAACTCACTGTTGTCTAAGGGGAACTTTGCTATATTCTGATGATGAGTTAAATGGAAGTAAGTTGAATTATGAACAAAATGAGAGAGAGAGAGAGAGAGAGAGAGAGAGAGAGAGAGAGAGGAGGAATGAGAGAGAGACGAGAGAGAGAGAGATGGAAGAGAGAGAGGTTGGGGTGAGAGTGCTTTGACGAGTCGTAAATGGTTAGGAAGGAAAAAAAATCGTAAGATAGAAAGTGGGAAACACAAAATATATCTACGGAGATTCCGTACCACATTTAATTTAATATGTAATCGTCGCTCTCAGGAATTTGGATTGTTGTTGCCATTCATTTTTAGTGGCAGAGGGCAGACGTATGGTTGTGTATGTCTTTCAAGGAGAACACTGTGTTGTCAAGAGTATTTAACGGCACTTGGCCTTTGCGTGCCCCTTGAAGGAGACTGTAAACAAGTGTATACGAATTGCTGTTACCAGCCCACCCCGCAGTAATGCGATAAAAGGAAAAAAAAAGTTAAGTGAGAGACGTAGCGATAGTTGAAGGATTTTCGTTCGTTAGACGTTGGCAGCCGAACACACACACATACACACGCTCGGGCACAAAACATGAGAAACAGAACAACTGCCAATTCAAAGAGATTAGCAATGGCCTGCGTTCTGAATGTTGAGGTCGGGCATGTCATATTCTTGTTGTGCCAAGTTACGAGGTTAATGATGCGATGTGGTAGGCTACCCACCCTAATGTGGTCTACTCCCGTGATGACCTGTGCCTCCACGAACATTCACGAAACTGCCGAGTTCAGATCGGGACATTAAAGCTTTGCCTTTTCCATGCTTCAGAGGTCGAGGTGGTGGTGGTCTCCATTATGGGTACCGTCAGTACACCTCATGCGGTGCACTGTAGGCGTTACTTAAGGTTCTTTGCATTGCGGCGTGCCTTCGGTCCCTAGCTGCAACCCCTCTCGTTCCTCCTCTCATATTCTTTCTTCCATCTTGCTTTCCACCCTCTCTTAACAACTGATCCATAATGCAACTGCGAGGTTTTCCTCCCGTTACACCTATCAAACTTTTGTCAATTTCCCTTTCAGCGCTGAATGACCTCATTGGTTCCAGTGCTTGGCCTTTGGCTTAAGTTCTATATTCAGTTCAATTCGAGGAAGTGGCTGGGATGTAGGACTGTGGCAGATAACAATCGCAGGATGATTTTGTGGGCCCGAGGTTGAGGAGGGGGTTGGGACGAGGAAGAGGAGTAGGTAAGGGCGGTGGGTGCGTGATTTCTCTCTCTCGAATATGCTGCTTCCACAGGTTGTTTGGTTGTTTTCGGTCGTGTTTCTATACTCTGTTTTTGGTCCATCTGTCCATCCGCCTGTGTGTTTGCACATGGTAACACTGCGTCCCGGGCTTTAAATAATATCATATTTCGAATATTAACGGTGTAATTCGCATACAGTAAATTATTAAACTTTTCAGTTGCAAATGTACACCCAGATATCCTTCTATCCACCTAAAACTTAGACATAGCGTAACTATTTAAAGCCCGGGACGCAGTGTTACCATACGAAAACACCACAGGCAGATGGAAAAAAAAAGAGAGAGTATAGTTATGTTGGTTGCCAAGGGGCCAGTATAGGTACAGACAGTTGCTGGTGTTGGTATTCTTGGGTTCGTCTTGTTTTTACCGGTACAGTGCACGCTATTCTTGCACTGCAGTGTTTGTATCAAGCATGCTGTGGTTCGCAACAGCTGGGGCGCTGAGAGTTATGCTTCCCAGACGTTCTTTGCTGTTGGCGTGTGTGCGTGTATCTTTTTTTTTTTTTTTTTTAGACCACGTGTTACAGTCCTCGGCATCGGTCTTAGTGATGGCCATAATGCTAGTAACGGAGGAACCTGTGAGGCTTTGTTGCAGGGACGTGCAGAGGAGGGGTGCTAGGGGTGCCCAAGCACCTGCCCCTTTTTGCTACTGTATTAAAAGTGCCCTTTTGAGAGGGATGTATATGGGCCGCCGCCTATGTGTCAATAATAATAATAATAGACAGGAGAAAGACAGACAGAACAGAGGACTGGCACAACAAACCAATGCACGGACAATACATGAGACAGACTAAAGAACTAGCCAGCGATGACAATTGGCAATGGCTACAGAGGGGAGAGCTAAAGAAGGAAACTGAAGGAATGATAACAGCGGCACAAGATCAGGCCCTAAGAACGATAGACGGAAGTAACATCTCTCCCATATGTAGGAAGTGCAATACGAAAAATGAAACCATAAACCACATAGCAAGTGAATGGCCGGCACTTGCACAGAACCAGTACAAAAAGAGGCATGATTCAGTGGCAAAAGCCCTCCACTGGAGCCTGTGCAAGAAACATCAGCTACCTTGCAGTAATAAGTGGTATGAGCACCAACCTGAGGGAGTGATAGAAAACGATCAGGCAAAGATCCTCTGGGACTATGGTATCAGAACGGATAGGGGTGATACGTGCAAACAGACCAGACGTGACGGTGATTGACAGTCTAGAAGAAAGTATCACTCATTGATGTCGCAATACCATGGGCGACACCAGAGTTGAAGAGAAAGAGAGGGAAAAAAATGGATAAGTATCAAGATCTGAAAATAGAATAATGAAGGATATGGGATATGCCAGTGGAAATCGTACCCATAATCATAGGAGCACTAGGCACGATCCCAAGATCCCTGAAAGGAATCTAGAAAAACTAGGAGGCTGAAGTAGCTCCAGGACTCATGCAGAAGAGTATGATCCTAGAAACGGCACACACAGTAAGGAAGGTGATGGACTCCTAAGGGAGGGGCAGGATGCAACCCGGAACCCCACACTATAAATTATAATAATAATAATAATAATAATAATAATAATAATAATAATATAATAATAATAATAATAATAATAATAATAAACAAGAGCTTGTAGAAATGGGTATTATATCTTGGCAACACTGGGTCACCGAAGATCAGCTGACTATAGGGGGTCGTCCACTGTCTGGTTAACACTGGGGCCAAGGCAAGCTCAGCTGAGCTAGACTGACAACAGGCCAGGAGAGACAGTGGACCCAAGTGAGTCGAGTAAATTAATAGATTTGGAGAGGAAAATAGGAACGGGGCCACAGTAATGTGGACTGGAACGCCGAACGGTACAGGTACCGATATGATTCATTGTAGGTGGCCATTAACCTACTGAATGAGACACATACAGCTTGTTTCATTTCATTTGTTGCATGATGTGTCCAATTAAGTTCTTGAGCTGAACGTGATATTTAGTTTTCGATTTTTAAATCAACAATACCCAACTGGATGGTGAAAAAATCTGTTCATTTCTCATTTTCGTTTTTTTTTTTTTCACTTGTTTTCGCCATTTAGCATTCGAGAATCATGTTTAGGTCGTGTTATTAATGATGTTTATCCTTATCTGAGTAAATATTGCTAACTGCGAATCGGCGATCATGTTGTGGTTCCAAAAAGCCATATATTATCGAAATATGCTGATAAACATTTATTTCTATATTTTTGTCTTTTTTTTTTTCACTTGAGCACCTGCCCTGAAAAAGAGCTCTGCACGTCCCTGCTTTGTTGTATATTCTTCTTGTAGGAAAGTACTCTATATTCTGACCCATGCTTGGCTTGGAACTAGTCATCTGATCTTGACGGTGTTTTGTTTGATTAAACTTCTATAAGCATTAAAGGGGAGGTTCTTTAGAGGTTCCAGAGTGAGCTCGACAAAGTACGAACCTTCTTTAGTTTCTCCTTGAGGTTCAGGAGTTGTAATACCGTGTTGGCCTTCAGAAGGTCGATTGTTGCTGTGTTCTTCGGTGTAATAATAAGCTCTCCTCGGTGATTCGATTGGGCTGTAGTATTTATGCCAGGATTGCTTCTCTCGAAGGCTACAATTTCAGGATACGAGGTCCATCCTTCGACTGGTAGAGCTCCAAACTTCGCCAATAGTAGGAATTCACTTGGGTCTGAGACTGGAGGAGAAAAGGATGAGAATGGGGGGTCGGGTGGGAGTGGGGGGTTGTTGTTGGTTGGAAAGTGAGAAAAAGAAGGGATGAACATTCAGGAGGAAGGGAAGAGAATGTCAAGGGACGAGGACGAGAAGCTTGTGTGTGTGTGTGTGGTGGGGGGGGGGGGGGGGCGGTGTTGTGAAGAGTAGGTTGGAGTAAAAAGGGAAAAGGAAAAATTGGGTGATGAGACCCAGTAGGTGTTGCTGTGTTACTTCTGGTGCAACTCCTCACCGATGAATGGGGATCTTTATCATCAATGAAATAACTCCTTCCTAGTACGAGTCATCACTTGTCACTGTCACTCAAGATATTCAACACCATCAACCGTCAAAATATATCCAAGTAAACAGCAGCAAAAAGGAGAGTGATAAAAACGTGAAACTACCACAACGGTCCAGGGCGTAGCATTTAATCGTCGGAGGAGGCGAGGGTTCTTCCTATTACAAAAGACCGAGTAACATATAAGCGAAAGACTTGCTATTTTGCACCAGTGACAAATGTGATACTAGTAAATGTCCTGGTAATGAACATAAAACTCGGGTGGTTTTTGTGGAAGTTGTAAGGAGAATGCTCCTATCTCAGCTTTGCGAGACTATTGTATGAATGTGCAGCACAGAAAATCCAGTTATCAACCGCTCTGCTTCTGTTTTGTCCGTCAGATTTCAAGGTGTAAATACTTCTCGTAATGGTAAGTGCCTACTGGACACAACGTCAAAGTTGTCTGTATGTGGCAATTGCTAATTAGAACTTAAAGGGTACACGAACCTGCCTTTTACCTGTCATGATGTAACCACTATCCTAGGAGCGTCCAACCATTAATTTGGAGTGTCTGATATGTCTAATTTTTGGGGCAGGAAACCACCTAATGCCTTGCTTGCTGACCCTATTTTGACATTCGGTTACGTGTTTCACTGCATGATGTGGCTGTCAACATAATCATTCAAGAAAGCTACTCGCTAGCTGGATCAACTCGGGATGACAGTACACCCATTAAAGGTGTAGCAGGGGTAGTTATATTACAATTTATTCCAGACCTTTACATCTCTTAAGTGAGTGGTAGGTTCTGCTTGGAAATCGCTTTAGGGCCTTTTTCATTTTGGATATTTAATAATTTTCTTTATCCAAACCAAGTGTCACCTGTCAGCAACTATAATAAAGTACACATCGAAATGTCCTATGCTGGAATATTGAGTGGTCCTTGCATGTCAGCAAGATATTCCCTCCACCCAAGTTAGTTTGGTGCTCTCGCCTAAGGCATCATTTGTCCTGTATTAGGTCTTATCCATTGATGGTTTTCTTAAACAAGACCTCAAAAAAAGTGTTCAGCTCAGACTTGCTAAGTTGTCAAGATGAGCGTGATTAAGTCTCTCTATATGACACTGCCAAAATTGAAGAATTCAAAGAGGGCTTCACTCTCAAAGACATAATAGAAAGTATTATATTAATCTCCCTTGGTAGGATGACCTAGTAGTGAAGTCTTTCATCGAATACCAGATGATGGAATTATCTTCAAGAAAGTAAATGCCAAACCTAGGGATTTTTAAGAAGTTTGTTTGGATTCCACATAGGCCAACGTCACTACTAAAAGACCGTCACCCTGTTCACCCCGGTCTCCTCACTTCCCCTAAATCCCCCAAATAGACCCCGTAACAATCAGTAACCAAAATTAAATCACACAGTTTAACCGACAATGAAAAGAGATGAAAACAATTGAGAATATCACAGGAACTTTATTCAGTCTTCGTCACTATCTGGGGATGAATCATCTTCGTTATCACTGTGGAAGTTGATTTGATTACGGGATCTACAGGATTGTGGATGTTATCCATGGACCAGTATTTATCCTCGAAGGCTCTGGACCGTCTCACATTTCTACTGAGATTGATCCTTAACCTTTTGTTAGCTTTCTCCATTTTTATATGGTTTAGAGTCGTATTGCAAATGTATTTCTGCAATGTAGATTAGTGTGGGCCATTGGGGGGGCCCCGTTTTTTTCTACGTTGAGACATTATATCCGCGGGAATCCTCAATTTCTCCACGGGAGAGAAGAGAACTCGTAGCGTACTCGAGAACTTTATTCCTCTCACAAAAAAATTCAAACGGCTCCGGGACCGGGAGATCCCAACAGGATCCACGGTTTATATATATATATATATATAGTATATATATATATATATATATATATATATATATATATATATATTATATATAATATATGATATATATATATATATATATATATGTATATATATATATATATATATCATATATATATATATATATTAAGTATAATATATATGTATATATCTATGTATATATATATGTATATATATATGTATATTATATATGTATATATATATGTATATATATAGTTATATATATATGTATATGTATATAATGTATATGTATATATATATATGTATATAGGTATATATATATATGTATGTATAATGTATATATATATGTATATATGTATATATATATATATGTATATATATATATGTATATAATAGTATATATATGTATGTATTAATATATATGTATATATATATGTATATCTTATATACTATAATATATGTATATTATATATATAGTATATGTATATCTATAGCATCTATATATGGATATATATGTATATATAATGTATCATATATATGTATCATGTAGTATGTATTATATTATATATATATATATAATATATAGTATCTATATATATATATATATCTCAGTTCACTCAAAATTCACAGAAATTGTGCAGACAAGATACATAGACCAATTGGTACAACAATTTACAGTTTCTATATTAAAAATATCAATAAACTCTGAAAAAGGGAGGGCTTAAATACGACACAGCACAGGATGTGGGTGACAAGGAACAGGGATGGGGAAATTTCAAAGGGGAAAACAATATTCGTTTTAAGACAAAAACACAATTTACTTGATTAAACACACACTACAATTGTCATATAAGGAATGTTTAGCAATATTTAGTAATGAAATACGCAATTTTTCAAATATACCCAATTTAAACAAATAGGGAGCGTTCTTTTGGACGCTACAACGTACATTTTAAACAAAACAAACACAAATCGAGAGCATTCTCTTGGACAACAAACATACATTTAACGTGCAACGACGTGGACTAAGTAACTTGGCGGCCATGACAGCGATGAAAAATCTGTCATCAATTATTCATTTAATATTTTATAGTAAGAGTGCTGCAGCCGACAGGCAACCCCTTAGCATTACGGTATTACCCGACACGCCGAGGATACTATAAACAATACATTGGGAAAAATTTAACATTATTATGATCATTGTCAAACCTCCCTATCCTCTTCATTACGACTCTCCAGTTATCGCTGGTAATGAAAAATATCATGGAAAACATATTGTAAAATAGAGAAGAATGGGGGCTGGGGGAGAAATGAGAAAAACAGCGATAAAGAAAGAGAGAGAGAAAGGGAGGGAGAGGGAAAGGAAGGGGAATGGTAGACGTTCGAATCTGTCAACGAGACCTGCTGACTCCTCAACTCAAGGCCAATAGAATTTTATAAATTCTATTGGCCTTGCCGCAACTTAGCCCTTTTTTCTGGTGATAGAAGTTCACTCACGACGTCGTTCAGAAAGTCACGTAAAGCCGTTAGTCCCGTTGCTGAATAACCACTGGTTCCATGCAATGTAAAAACACCATACAAACAAAGAAACAAAACAAAAAACGACTTTGCCTTTAAAAGTCAAGAGTAAGCCACCTTAACGAACACCATTTGACAATGAACTGTTACCAAAATTATTGGGGGGAGGTGTCTTGTACGCTGTATAAAAGTACCATTTTCGATCAAATAATTAGTTTGAAAGATATTAGAGAAAAAAGATGACTCACGGTCCCTGAAATGCATAGAATCGACTTCCAATATGTCAAGAGTGAAAATAGGTAAGCCGGCCTTGTGACTTTATCACAATATCGAGGTTCTATCGTATGGTATGCTGAATTCATCAGACAATTTCTTTTTGGTTTTGTATGGTTCAGAGTGGGCTTTCCATTGACCTAGGTTCATGACTTGAAATTATCTAGGCTGACACTGCTGTGTAGACAGCTAACTGAACCTGCATCTTTAACTGTCAACGTTCAGAATCATCTCGATATCAACCAACTTTCCAGGGTTACTAGTTAGATTTTTAATTAAGGGAAATCGGTATATTAATTAGGAATCAAATTAAAGTTTTGGGAATTGTGCAAAGTGCGTTGGACAAGGGAAGTGGCTAAAGTCAAGCTTAGCTTAGCTTAGAAAATCCCGATGACAAGAAACGGTAAAGTACCAGTTGTAGTCAACTCAGGCCTGTTTTTGGACGACAATTAGGTTTATATGCTCAAGAAATAGAATTGGGAAAACGTTGTTGTTTTTTTTTTTTTTTTTTTTTTTTTTGCTGCTAAAACAGCGGTAAACTGAAGAATATTTTAGTAAAACCGGAATATTCTTCAGTTTACCGCTGTTTAGCAAAAAAAAAAAAAAAAAAAAAAATTCTAACGTTTTCCCAATTCTATTTCTTGAACATATAACCTAATTGTCGTCCAAAAACAGGCCTGAGTTGACTAGAAATGGTACTTTGCATCTTGGCATTCAGACCACCTTCAATATTATTAGAACAAGGGAGTTTTGGATTCCTAAGAGCTTAAGTAGTTAAAAGAAATTTAGACTTCGACATGCAGGAAACAACAGTTTTCATATTGCTATCCCAAAATTACAAATTTATTCAAATACCAGATTCATTTTACGAAGCCTTTTTTAGATGCTGGAATAGGCTTTACAGGTATTCTGTGAATCAAAGGAAATAGTTGAAAATGTGAAGATGTCATTAATATTCACGATTGAATTTTAGGGCATGTGCATGAAACTAGTCAATTGGTTTTGTCTTTTTATTGATTGTTTTTAATCATTGTCGTTATAGCGTTACATTTTTATAGTGACAATGCCGAAGCGAGGCATTTGTGGTTGGTTGTGAAGTCATAGAGCAAGCATTCGTTTTGTGATGAATTCAAGGAACATTTCCAAAGTTCAATATTCATCACGTCCAAATTCCGCTGTACTTAATCTGTCTGACTCTTGAATAGCAGCCTTATCTGCTAAAGATGAGATTTTTTTTTTTCCACCATTTTGAACTGGGGAATTAAGCCTGGGTCACACATTGGTGATTTCAAACCGCGAATGTCGTAACGGCCAATCTTTTGTTCATTACGACCCCACTACACTCTCATTACAACCAATTCGCCATAAATCGGCATAAATCGTAACCAAGTCCCCGAGTTTGACGACTTTGCGCCAGGGATGGCGCATAGTCGCTGTCATTCCACGACTACTGTCAAAAAGTTGCCTAATGTCCATGGCGTAAACAGGCAAAAACATTTCGTAATGGACCTCTCGACTTACGGGCATTTGATCACAAAAAAAAATGGCGAGTTACGGCATTCAGTACAATATGCCATGTACTTGACAACCCCACAAACGTACACAGAATGTGTCAAGTGTGTCGGCAGCCTATAAAATGTAGTTCAAGGGCATAGTTAATTGCCTACAGCTGCCTCGGTTTGGATTTAAGATTTTCTGTATTCTTGATATAATTTGAGAACTTCAGATATAACTAAAAATGACACTGAATAAATACTTGGAACGAAAATATATTCTCTAATATAAATAAAGAATTGTAGTTTAACTTTTATTCACGAAATTTACAGTTTTAACATGATTTGGTTTAGTGAGTTCATTGTAATCAAACTCGTATATTAGCATGTTCTGAAGTGTAAGAAATGAAAAGGCATTCTATATTTTGAGTAAAATAAATATTACTTTAAGATTTTCAGTGGGTATTCTTGATATAACTTGAGAACTTGAGATATTGATAAAATGACACCGAATATTACTAAAAGAAAATATATTTGGCAATTATAAAAATATTTTTGAATTTCAAGTTTTATTCAGGAAATTTACATGGTTTTTCAAAATGTTTTCTGAAGCATGGGGAAAACGCATTTTTATTGTTTTATTAGTCTATATCATTTGATTCCTACCAATGAACGAAGCCCTAAAAGGGAATTTACATAATCACGAAGACGACCCTCATGCGCCACTGAGTCCCTCTGCCTCACTCCTGGCAGTAGGACTTTTTTTTTTTTTTTTTTTTTTATAGAAATTAATTCGTGCAACACACAAGTGGCCAACACCAAGGACTCGATACGATCATGAAGATTTATGGGGGTTCTGAAACACTGAATCTATGTGAGATAGATGGAAAATACTGATTTAGTTAGACTATATGGTGGCATCCATGTTCGCGACCAGTACGATCCCCTTATGTAGTCGGAATATTACGTAATTAGATCGCAACTAAATCGTCAAAAATCGTCATACCTTGCACGGAACTCTCCGTCCTGTAAAAACCGTTAAATGTGGGTGTGGCCTAAATCATCGGTGACTTGCGTGTGCGACTTCGTAAATACCTTATCTCGTCTCAACTTGCGCAATGCTGTTGTAATGGTTCATTGTGGAAGCCGTTATGAAGTCGATGCTGGCTGACTTTTCTTTTTTGTTAAGCCCAAGCAACACGACTATAGGAGATTGATCGCCAAACCCAGCCTTTACGAAGTCGCGGTCCTGAAAATCGCCAATGTGTGACCCAGGCTTTAGAATGATCTCTTAAGCTGGAGAGAAAACAAAGATCTCCATCTAAGAAACTGGGAGAATAAAATAGTTGTTGATGATGTGATAGCAAAAATACTCACAAACTAGACCATTTTGTTAATTGGGTCGTGTTTTAGAGCTTGTCATAAGTCAAGCCAATAAAGTATAAGTAGGAAACTTAAGAAAGATGATGGTGTCGAAACTCATCACCTCCTCAATCTTTGTATCTTTACAGAGAACGATTAGAAGGGTGATATAATTTATCTGATGATGTCCATGCCCCATGAGGGACAGGAACATAATCCCACAAATTTCGAGTCGGTGTTAATTTGTTTTCTGTTTTGTCAGTTCCGTAGGGAATCCCGAATTAGTACCGTTAGTGCACCTCACGTGATCCCATGTGGGCATTAATAAAGGCAAGGTCTAAAGACCTTGACTAAAGGTTCGTTGCAGCATTCCTTCGGCCCCATAGCTGCACCCTCCTGTACCTCCATTCATATCCCCTCTTCCATCTTGCTATCCATCCTCTCCTAACAATTATTTTATGATGCAACTGCGAAGTTTTCCTGTAGTTACATATTTCAAACCTATCTACTCTAAATTTCCCTTTCAGCGCCGAATGACTTCATAGGTCCCCAGTGCTTGGCCTTTGGTTAGCCTAAAATCTATACTCCATTTGTCAGAATGTGACCGTTATGATGGCTCATCCCATAAATGCTGCTGCCGCCACGGTACATTCACGTATTTTTGTTTACTATTTTGGGATGTTATGTTTCATCGTGCGTTGTCATTGCACATTTTTGTGGGCTGAAGAATGTGAGAAATTTGCATATGTTTTTTTTTTTTTTAGTAATTTATTCCTTTTGCTTTGTTGTCGTTTTCATTAGTTTACCTTGATTATACTATTTGTCCCTAGAAGTTGAGCGTCTCAATTCTGAATGTGACGTCACCAAAAATTTTAAAAAATTCTGTTGCTGATACACTTCTTTAATCTCGGTGATGGTTGTAATACACTGGAAGCTTTTTAGACAGTCCTCAGAATTGCAATTCATACCTTCCAAAGCTGTTTGTCTTTTGTTTTGACGTTGATCTGATATAAAATATGTATATATATATATATATATATTATATATAGATATCTATAATATATATTATATATATATATATATATATATATATATATATATATATATATATTATATATATATAAATATACATTATAGTATTTATATAGGCCTATGCATGTATATATATATATATATATATATATAATATATATATATATATATATATATATATATAAATTTTTTTTTCTTTTTAATTTTCGTGTTCTCTTTGTAGCAATGAATGTGTCTTTTAGATTCTAAGTAGACCATTTCTCCATGTACTAGCTTAGGCTAGGTTAGTTATTGCAGCTTGTAATGTTCTGTCTGAACTGATGCTGTCAAGTTGTAATCTAGGCCTTAAGTTATGTTTACGGCCATAATTGTAAACCATTTACGTTTTTTTGTTTTTTGTTAGTTGTGAACAAAACTGTAGGTTTTCTTCAAGAATTAGTTTAAGTAGTGTCACATAAGGCAGCATATATTCAGGCATTTGAACTCACTTTATCTCATAATGATATGAAGTAAAATTTTTAGGTGTATGAATGAAAGACAATGTTCAAAATATGAATTACAAGAAATGTGTTTTCTGTTATTTGAAAAATTAACAACTGAAATTATCATAAAAACTAAAAAGGTACTAAAATTTCAAGTGTGTTTTGTAAGCCAAATAGAATAATTGTTGGCAAAAACATTATTAACTTCTACCAGTAATGACAATACTACTATACATTCCGTTGGTTTCTACAAACTATTCCAGGAATTAGATATAAAAATCATAAGTGGTTTCTACAGTTTTCTAGATTGCTAAGATTTGTCACAAGAATCCTATTACCAACATTATAGCTATTGAAGTAAGAATTTAACTAAATGAATGCTCCATATTAATAGTTAAACGAATATAAACAGGAATAGCTGCACTGACAATGCCCATCATGTAATACTGTTGAATGATTTTATAGGGTAGTTTCACTATATTTTTTAAGAAGATTTTGTTGTAACTAAAGTTTTCAGTAATTTCCAGGATCTAACAAGGCATGCACAACTTCCATATTGCCTGTGTCACCAAAAATAATGCACAAATTACTGGCTCTTCCCACAGAGAAAAAGACATTCACATGGTAACACTGTTTGTAAAATTTGTAAGTACAGATCAATACTATTTTAGTTAATACTAGTTTCAGCAATGGTGGATTACTCAAAAATCATGAAGTAACACTAGTTTGTGAAGTTATTTCAACTGTTGTAAGTGATGTGACCTAGAGAATTTTTCTACTGCAGCAGCACATGAGTACAGGTACATCATTGTTACAACATATACCTCCAACCTTTAATATGTTAGGCAGTATGCATTAAGTATCTGGACACATATACATTAGCTCATAATGATATGAGGGCAAGTTTAAAGGTATGAAAGAAAGATAAATAACAGTAAAAGTGAATTACAACAGATTTTATTGTTTCATTTAAAAAATAAACATGACTGGAATGATTATCACTCTAATGGGAACAAGGACTTTAAATTTTCCATGTGAGCAACAAGAACTTGCTTGTGAAACATTATGAACTGGCCAGTAGTGACAGTGCTACATTTAGTTTTTGTATATTTCATTAGTTTCTATAATTGTTCCTGAAAAATATGACAATATTTATGTTATTGTACATTTCTCCAGTGCTAAGATTTGTCAAAAGAATCTCATCACCATCATAATTGACAGCTAGTATTGAAGAAAGATTTTACTAGTTGAATGCTACATAATTAATATAATTAGACTTCTAACTAATGGAAATAGGATTAGCTGCACTAGCAATGATATACTTGGAATGAGTTTATGATTAATTTCACTATTTTTAAAGCAAAGTTACAACCTAAGTCCTCCACATATTCTCCAGGATTTACCGAGGTACATTCAACTTACAAGATACTTTGGCCTAAGAGATCAGATGAGAAGTGATGCCTTCAACGGGGTATGGTGAAGAGAAATAAGGAACCATTATGCACTGCGCTCTTCCTAAGGAGAATGAGCATATACTGGATAACGCTGTATTTTGCAAAATTTACGAGTATATATCAATCCTATTGTAGTAATAATTTGCAGCACATGTGTAACATCATTGTTAGAAAATAAAATACCTCCAGTCCTTAATATGTTAGGCAGTATGTACTCTGGTACATATCTGGAACCATACAGTACATATAGCTACAGAAAGTTGTGTGTTTAAAAGGTGTGAATGAAAGATGAACACTGCATGTTAGTTACAAGTAGTTTTTATTGTAAATAACTGTATAAAGATATAAAAAGTTTCTTGGATAATTAATTAAAATACGGGAATGATTATCACACTAATGGGCACAAAGATTTTTCAAATCTTCCCTGTAGCAACAAGAACTTAATTGTTTGTGAAACATTATGAACTTCTACCAGAAATGAGTCCTACACTTTACTTAATCTAATGAAACAACATGACATTGAAATAGTTTCTATTACTTATTCTTGAAAAATATAACAAAATATTCTTAAGTAGTTGTACTTTTATTTCTCCAGAGTGCTAAGAATCTCATCATGATCATACTTAATAGCTATTGAAGTAAACTATTGAAATAAAATTTAGTTAGTCTAATTAATCTAATTAGACTTGAACTAATCAAAAACAGGTAATAGCTGCACTGACAATGCCTATATTGATATTGTATAAATTTGAATGCATTTAGTATTGGAAAATTTCACTGAAGCAATCATGATGCATTCCCTAAACATTTTTACAGCAAAGTTTAACTAAAGTTCGTATTATATTTTCCAGGATCCAACAAGGCATGCACAACTTTGCACATACATTTTCCTTAATGCTAAGGTCAGTAGGAATAAGGAACAAATTGCTGTGCTCTTCTTATGGAGAACATGCACGGACTGGATAACATTTCATATTTTGCAAAATTTGTAAGTAAATCCATTTCAATCCTATTTTAACTTAAACTTTGGCAAGAGTGAATAACTTGAGAAAACATGGAGTGAAACTAGAGTTTGGTCAGGTTACTTAAGCTATTTTAAGTCTTTTGAATTAGAGAATTTCTCCAGTCATACATTAGTTTGGAATGCCAAACAAAATACTCGGATACTAACCAGGCATACTTTTACTGAAATCTGGCAGCATGCATGCTAGCCTGAACACAATTTCAAGGAAATATCTGAGTTGCAGAAAGCTTAGGTCATAAATCAAGACACTTAAAAACATCCCATTTTCATTAAAAAAATATTTTCAGGTATTACATATAATTGGCTCACATGACATGAGAAGCTGTGGTTTAATAATTTTCGAAAGAAGAAACTATATATTTAGTTAAGTTTTTTCACTTTCCTATCTAATATACTTTATAAAAAAAACTTTGCAATTTACATAAGTTATAGATGTACGTATTCCACTCATCAATTTAGGCTTTCTGCTTAAATTGAGGAGGGGAGTGTAGTTTGTATGAGGCACTGCATGCAGTTTTGTCTTTTATTTTTTTCATTCTCTTTTCTGTCTTCCCACATGCCTTATATACAATATTATTAATGATGGACAATGTGGTTTGCTTAAACTACCATACATAACTGCACTTTACACCAACAAAAACAATAAGGGGGTTTGGTAGTCAGTGTTATTGACCATATGATGTTCATCTAGACCATATGATGTTCATCTAAACTTGTATGTGATTGTCACCCTCACATATTAAAATAAACTTTATACTAAAACATAGTACCTTTATTCATCATGCCATGGCAGTTACAACACACACTCAAACTACTTCAAGCTAAAACACACACACATACAGAACACTTAGCTTTCATGTAATAGCTACCAACAGCAAATGCATCTTTATAATGATATAATAATATAATGATATAATAATATAATAATATATATAGTAGTAAAAAAATTCACCAAGATCATTTCTTTTTTAGCACTATTAAACATACATACATGTTTAATATTGACTTCAACAAACCTTGGAAATAACTCGCACCAAAGGGAATTATAATTTAATAAGTGCTTTGCTTTCTACTGCACTAGCCAGATTTTGAACCTGGGCTTTAACTTTAAAACAACAATAAAAAGTGATAATGACTGACCACCTGGCCTTGGAGAGGTCAAGTTTACACTTCATTGTTGTTTCTAAACCAAAGGCTCGGGTTTGAATTGTGGGCTATGGTGACCAAAGTCACTATCAGTAGTTTTAAATAAAAAAAACCTGGGTATGAATTAGGCTGGCACAGACACACTTATCTATAATTATAATTTCCATTGGTTGTAAGTTAAGGGTAAGGTATGATGATCTCGGTAATAAACAATATTTGTCTTAATATACATATATTTTTCTTAATTTGTTAATCCCATAGTTAATAGCTAAGTCCCAACATGTTTGTAACCAAGGGTTAAATTAAACAGCGTAACAAAAAGGTATTGACCTCATGTCAATAAACAGACTGTAGGAACCTTCCTGCACAATAACCTAATTCATAAGATGAAAAATATAACTTTCACAGAAGAGACATACAAATAATTGGCAGTTAAATGAAGCTGCATTAGAAGGCTTCCTTTACTAGTGAGTTTACTTGCCAGTTCGAGTCTGTTCCATGATGCTATGATATTCCATCTGATTTTTCTCGCATCTTGAGGAAAAACTGCATACTTTCCATTATGAAACCTACAGGAAACACATAAATTCAAAGTAATTAGAGATCAACTAAATATCAGTATATGTAATAAACAAATTTTCAGTATTGAAGCCATCTCTGGAACTTTCAATAAAACTACATAACTCATAATATTACCAAAGAACCATTCAAAATCACTTAGTATTATTAAATTGTTTTAACAATAAGTGTATTCAAAAAGCAGTTTTTTCAGATTAGAAATGAGTGGAAAGTAAGATTCCCTATGTTGAACTTTGTTTCCATACAGAAGAGCTAGCTTAACAATCCTTCCATGCACTTCCCACCTTGGCTTTCATAAACACACTTCTCAACCTTTTGCATGACTTTTCTTGCACACCACTACTGTGATGTTTACTCCTAAATATGACATAAATCACCAGCTTCTATTTTCACACCATTTATATAAACATTCACCGCTCCTATCTTCCTCATTTCCATTTAGTCACAACCTTACTCTTGACTCTTGCTCACATTTAATCAGAACACTTTTCTTACAAATGCTTTGGGTGACTTCAACCAGTTTCTACAACTTCTCTTCATTGCTAAACAATAAAAACATCAGCCTATACTCTTCAATCCACAATTCATTTCTTACCGGAATACTTTGGACCTACATCTACTGCCCTTTCTCGGACTTCCCACATTCCTCCAACCATAAAGACCTAACACACCATTGCATGTCTCAGACCCACTTTACCTTGACGCAGTCTCTCTCTTGTCCATGCATCCTTAAACAATCACTCCCTTGTCCATGCATTTTAACGAACACTTAACTACAATCACAAACTTTTAAACCTCCTGAAAAATTCGTTTCTCCTGTACATTATTTCCAATCTCCTTATTGCCTCTTATATGCATTCTAACAAACATTTGAATGCAATCATAAACTTTTAATTCTATTGAAAAACTTATATTTTTTCCCATACAATGTCTCAACCACCTCATTTCGTGTGGTAATTATTTCATTAGCTCTTTAGGTCTGTATATGTTACATTCAGCTTTTACTTTTATTTTTGAACTTGGCAAATACAGTTTTATAAGACACTAATCCACACAACCCAATTTAGCAAATACAGTTTATAAAAACACTTAATCCACACACCGTCTTTGTTCTCACTGAAGTCTTATCATACATATCCTATGGTATTCTAAGTGATGTTACACATGTCCAAATAATTCTTACAGTCTCCTGTATCACCTTTACCTTTGTACAGTGGGGCAATTCTTCCTCTTACCATTCATGAAGTAACTTCTTTCACAAAATATACATAATTCATAAATGCTAGTTTGACAATCCATCACACTATCACACTAGCAATATTTAAATTGTGATCACATCAACTTCTTGTTTTTTGTTTTTGATCTTCACCTCTTAATTGCCTTCCTTGCATCCTCAACTGTCACTTCCCAATAGCATTTTCACCCTACCACTTCCATTTGTATTCTTTCAGTTTCTACCTTTCATTCTGCCTTCCTTGTCCTCCCCCAGTCAAACAGTCTTCTAAAATACCCACTCTTTTAAATTTACATAATTTTAATCTGTGATCCAATTGTGCATTACTTGAACTCTTAAGACTTAAGCACTTTTTTTTCTTCATTTTAATACACAGTATGGGCTGCCAACATCATGGCCCCCACCCACATGGTGACTCACACCATACATCTGCAAGTTATGGGGTCTAAAACCCTTCACAAGGCAGTCCACTTCCTTGATGTACATTGCACAGCAGTTGTTCCCCAAACCACTGACAATACCTAAGGTAAGAGTTTTTTGGCAGCAGTCATCAGTGAACAGACAGCCATGATCGTTCATGGTGTTTCTTAATAAGAGTGACTAAAGAAAAAAAAAAAATACTGGATAATACTGGATAAAGATGATCTGTTACATTTTGTATATCTATTCAGAAAACAGAAGTTGCAACTGGATGTCTTTCAGGCCTAGTAAATATGTTCTATACTGGGGAAGTAAAGAATAGATCATGAATATGAATAAATGAAAAAATAAAACTGTTCAGATGAGCTGTTTGCATAATTCAAGTGGAATAAAAGTTGAAAAGGTAATTTAGATTATGAAGAAAATGCACTAAAAAATTCAGCAGAGGTGCAAACACAAATTAGGGTAAACAGTTTAGTAGACAATTAAGACATTGAATCTGAAATAAGACAATGGAATATTAGGTAAAGTTTCTAATCCAAATGCCAAAAGGGGTTTCAGGCCATTCGTTCCCTCCCTCAAGTATTGTAGACCTCTAATGTATTTGTTGCTTAACATATAATTTTGTTCGAGTGTATCTGGAACAATGGGGTGAACAAGTTGTGTTAATCTTCCCTCCAAGGCTTGGAAGGCCATATAAAGAGTAATATAACAAACCTCTTCAATTCTTTCACTGGTTGAAAAGCATCAGCACTACCTCCCATTGCAACAGCAGCTGAGATTAAGTCTGGGAATTCTTTTGAAGAAGCTGCTGCCCCAAGCATGCTAGATCCTAAGAGCACAGACTGTTTGGTGTGAGGGATGAGGACTGGAATACCTATTGTTGAAATATTGAAATGTCAATAAAAGGAACTTAATTGCCAAATACTCATTACACAGTATACATAACATACAGTGAAATATATACTTATACATAAAATAAAAATAAGTGCATTGTATACTCACCTAGGCATCTGCATGAATGCGGATGAATAACTCAGACTTTGAGAGTCCACCACACATGAGGAACGGATGATATAACATGGCCAAATGAAGTAAGCTGTTCTATGATATGCCGAGTTCCATACTGCATTTTGAAGACAAATGTGTTTAGTGTTATCATGCTGTTAGTTCTAAAGTAAACATACAAGAAAATGTCTGTGATCCATTTTGCATTTGGTCATAATTTAACATGAATACTCTTCAGATGGAGCTATCTGCTCATCTTGATCCAATGATGAACAAAATACAGTTACTATAGTAAAAAAAAAAACAAAAATTAATTCTCATAAATTTACAGCAGACTTTGCATACTGTGGGAGACTTCAAAGTAATGATGAAATTTAAAAAAACTGGAAGGATAAGAAAGAAATATGTTATAAGGAAGGGAAGAATTTTCACAAATTTACACACTTTTATGCTGAATCATCCCCCTGACCCCTACTTTACATCCAGGTACACAGGAATTGAAATACTGTATGTACTGAGAATAGGAAACATGGAAATATACTATGAGAGAGAGAGAGAGAGAGAGAGAGAGAGAGAGAGAGAGAGAGAGAGAGAGAGATGAGAGAGAGAGAGAGAGAGCACGTGCACATATATTTATTGCTTGAATTTTTGTAACCCGCACTTCACATTCTAAATGTATAGTGGAGTTTAATGATTGTTAACTAGTATTTAACAACATATGCTAGGAGTCAGTATCTAAATTTTCATTGTACAGTACTACAGTACTGTACATAATTAGTCTTAAAAAACAGTAATACATGTACAAATAGTGTAATTTGGCATTACAGTGGTACCTCGAGATACGAAATTAATTCGTTCCGAGACGGCCTTCGTATCATGAGTTTTTCGTATCTTGGAACTCATTTTACATGTGAAATGGCTAATCTGTTCCAAGCCCTCCAAAAACACCCCAGTAAATTATATTTCCAGGCCTAAAACACATGTTCTAGGGTTACGACGGAAGAAATATGACTCCAAAGGCAAAATACTGTACATACTTGAGTAATATTTAACTGCATGTAATGTTCAACCCCATTTTTACTGCATATATTAGGACTTTAGCCATTTTTACTGCATATATCAGGACTTAGCATATGTACCCTTAGCAATAAGCCTAGCCTATGTTAGCGGTTGCTACTGTAGCCTAGTCTATGATTCTGACATCTAAACCTAAGAGCTAAAAGCTTTTAGAATATGCCAATAAAATGTGTAAATAATCAGTATGTACTCATTTCAAATAATTATTAATTAATCATTAACTATAGTACACAAACAAACAAAAAACAAACCTTCCAATCGATTGTTACATTCAGCTCTTACCCGTCTTACGAGTATCGAACGAGCGCCAAGCAATCATTTTTCCTAGCACAAAGTAAGCCATAAATTGTCATTAGTATCTCTCTTCAACTAATGGAACCACCAAACATTATAATAACCATTCATTTCTATTCTTTATTCTATCTTTACCTAATAGAGATACCGAGTTACTGACAGCTATAATGAAACATACGTAACGTAATAATAAAAGAGAGAAAAAGAATTCTAAAAAATACGTAGTATTGTTGGCAGTCTGATTTATTTTTATGTTTATTTTTATGATATTAATTCACAATTTTTTTATTAAATGTATTGCATGTACTCATTTCAAATAATTATTAAGTAACCATTAACTATAATAAACAAACAAACAAAAAAAAGCTTCCAAACGTCTGTTTACGTACATCCAGCACTTATGAGTATTGAACGATCGCCAAGCAATCACTTTTACACAGTAAGCCATAAATTTTCATTATCTCTCTTCAACTACTGAAACTACCAACAGTATAATAACCATTCATTTCTAGTTCTTTATTCTATCTTTACGTAATGTTTTTTTTTTTTTTTTTATTAAATGTATTGCAGAATAAGTTTTTCATTTACAGCAACCTTTTACCAATAGAATACTTAAAGCAAACAAGGGATAGATGCTGACCAATAGGAGAGCAGGACCTTATGGGGTGACTAGCATCAGGAACCAATGGGAGAGCGGGAGGATGGTGGGAGAGTTTACTCAGTTGGCGGCGCGGGAGTTTTAAAATTGTTCTCGGTGGTCCAGGCGAATCTCGGGACTTTACAGCAACAAATTTGTATCTTGAAAACTTTTTGTATGTAGAGCAGTAAAATTTTTCGCATTGGCTTCGTATCTCGAGTTTTTCGTAAGTACTAATGTAAATTGAGCAAGCAATAGTGTGAACTGTATATGGTATACTCCAGTACTGTACTACCTATTATTGTGCCATTATTGCATTTATAATGCATATGCTTTGTGCACTGCTGTAAATACCACTGTACTCTACATATATATATCAACAGATACCTGTGTGGATTTTTTTTTGTTACTGCTGTATCTTTCTTACTGACCAGTGCAGCAGCTCATTCACAATGAGTATAAATATCGCTCAGTACAGCTCTGTATCACTTGCATAAAAGGAGTTTAAAGAGGTATGTTCATACATATACAGTATTTCTTATACTTTGATATATATACTGAAATGTTTTTGCTGAGAGACTTTTAAGTAACAGTGTGTGTATGTCATCAAGTCTCAAAATCAAATTTTTTGAACTAGTCTACTGTACCATTATAAATCGATGTAGACTGAATAACTGGACAAACAATTGTATTAGCCTAATACCACTGTATATAGTAACGTGTTATGTTGTTGAATGGAAGGTTTTTGTTGGCAGAAGTGAGTGTTAAAAAAATACTGACCCCAGAAATTATCAATTATAAAAAAATCATACTCTTGGTAGCCAGTGTATGGAATGTTTACATTAAGATTTTGAGCCACTATTGTAATAATAATGTAAAGCAATTGGAGGCTGAGCATGATGGTACTGTTGAAAATTACTGATAAACATAGCACAGACACTTATAAAACTGATGTTATCGTGACAGTTAAACAGCTACTGTAATTTATATTTATGACTAATATAAAATGAGGAGGTAAATTCATTACGCTGGATTTCAGACTGGATGTACAGTATATGATTTTTCTAGCAGTAGTATGTAGTACAGTGTAAGAGCAAAATTCTTACTGAACATTATTGCCAACCTTTATCATACTTCAGTGCCACTGCTTCATTTATTTATGTTCTGGTTATACATATAAATGTTGAGCACTTAATGCTACATAATTTTAAGTTATATTTAAGCACTTTACTATTACACTGTAATGATTAATTTAGTTATTTAGGAGCTAAATAACTCTTTCCATTGAAACCTTATTTGAATCAAAATCACATTTGTGAAATTGACTTTTCCCAAGTATGTAATTAGTATAACACTTGGCTAAGTACTGAATTAATAACCAACTCGGAACTCATTTTCTTAAGCTATCATATTTGTGTAGTTCTGATACATAGTCTGTATACTGTACAAGGAACAAAGATGTTTGTTTGTCTAGCTTTCTGGAGCATTTGGGATGTGTCCCAAAGTTTTAAGCCCATGGTGAAGTATTTTGGGGGCACATAGTTTAATCTAGACATTATGGACATGACCTATATTACATAGAAGTTACTCTAATTTATTAACTCTCTTCCAAGAACGTGTTGCACGGAATGTGTAGTTACTACAGAGAATATATTGAAGGATATAGTGGAGCCACTGACAGATTTAATATAATGTTCCTGTTAAAATTCCTTGTAATTTATGTTTTAGTACAAAATAGCTTTGACTAGATAAAAAAAAAAAAACAAGCTATCCCCTGCACCAGTGATGGTGCCTAATTTTCAGGAACCAATCATAATGCAGGTTAATGCAACAGGTTGTGGGGTAGGAGCATGCCTGAGCCAGTTACATCTGATGGAGAGAGCATCACAAACAAATGTGGTCAACCACAGAGAAAGTTGTGTGGGCTTTAAAGAAGTATACTCAATTGTACTCTGATCAAAATCAAAATTTGTATTTGATCACAACCATTAATATGTTTAATAAAAAATGCTTCAAGAAGTGTTTAGTTACCCTGCTGGTCAGTGGTTCTCCAGATGTATCATTGCACACTGAAGCACTAAAAGCTGGGAGCAAGCATGCTAATGCTAACAGGTTAACCAGATTAAAGGGTTATGATTTTTACAAAGATTTTTGTAATAGAATGATCAGTGGCATTCTTATGCATTAACTGTAGATTTATTTTCAACCAATTCATCATGTATTTGTGCCTTGTGCTATGTAATTTCTATGATTAAATTATTTAATATCAAATGTATGTTGCTACTGTCTGTAATTAACAATGTGTGGTCTGATTTTCATTTTAGGAAGGCTACTTGAATAAATAAGTTAAGTGTATTATATAGTACAGAAATGAGAAAACCAGCAGCCTGGTAATGAAGAATACCCCAGGTTTCCATGCAGGATCTCTAGAAACGAACTAATGTGGTCGACCAATAGAAAATCCCCATCCGACAGTGCTTGTGCCTACATTGGTATTACTAACGTGTTTCTCCAAGAGGACTTCATACCATACTCAGGAAGGTGCCATATATAATCACGCAAAGACCACCATAACATGAGGGTAAAAAGATGACATCATTCTTAATAATGGAATCATGGTCATACAACCAACCACCACTGTCTTTGCCTTCATGGAAGCCCTACACATCAAGGAGAGAGCAGCCAAGTCTGAATACCATGCAAGAAAAACTCTTCCTCTTGACATTGGGATGAAGGGCTCCATCTGTCAGCACATCTGGTGAGCTAATTAATCAGGAGCCTCTGTCCACTGGCAGCAGTTCTCCCAAAAACCACCACCACCTTACTATTGTCCAATGCTTGCCCAGACAAAAAGGTGCAACAGTAAGTTTCAGGGAAAAAGCTTGGCGCAAAAATACCTTGGTAACCAATGAGAATTCAGGGCTGATCTGTCTGCAGTGCTGGCTCCTTGTACAGTATATACCACCACACAGACACACACATCTTGTCTCCAGATTTATCTCGCCAATCTAGTGTGTGTGTGACCATTGTGGATGAAACATCAAATAAGGAGTTCCTGGTCGACACTGGTGCAAGCAAGTCGTTAGTACCAGCCAACCAACATGAATGCCTCAATCCATACCCCAACACTTTACAGGTGCCCGCTGCCAGTGAAGCCCCGCTGAAAATATATGGGAAACGGACCATGAATTTCTTGTTTGGTAGGACGTTCATCACAGCAGACATAACCATTGCACTTTTAGAAGCAGATTTCCTAAAAGCCCACAAAATGCTGGTGGACTTCCCAAAACAGCAGCTGATCATATGACCCACCCCATTGCCCCACTCACTCCAACTCCAGCACCAGAGATAAGTTGCCTTTTACAGGAATTCCCGGAAGTATTCAAGGATGACTTGCAACACCACCTGACCATACCCGCAAAGCAACACTTCCAGCATCGCAGCCCCTGAAGGTCCCCCAGTACATGCCATTTTAAGATATTTGGCCCTAGAAAAACTTATCCACATCAGACAAGATTTCCAGGACATGGAATGTGTAAGAAAGTGCCATAAAGCCTCCAGCCCCTTAGCATTTTCCTTGCACATGCTACCGAAACCTAATGGCAGATGGTGACCCTGTTGCGACTACCAGAGACTCAACATGAAGACGGTACATGACAGGTACCAGCTGCCAAACATCGCTGACATAAACTAGATGGAGGGTGCTAAAATATTTAAGAACATCGACCTACTAAAGAGTATACTTCCAAGTCTCATTTGCAAAGAAAGACAGAAGACAATGCCATTATCACCCCCTTTGGCAGGTACACCTTTAACTACAGAACTACAGCTGCTTTGGCCTTCAGAACTTGGGTGCAACCTTCTGCGTCATCTACGTCGATGACATACTGATATATATTCAGTCCCAACATCAAACAGCACATGACATGAAAGATGTCAGTCAGGTCCTGCAAATACTCAAACAGACCTAGAGTCCAAAAGGACAAATATGAATGAGCAAAACCAGTAGTGGTATTACTATGCCACCCATTAAGCCCAAAGGTGTCAAGCAATTTAAATATAAAAGCAATCTCCTCTGTTGCCACACTAACCTAACCTTTTTACCACACAGATTCCTCCCACTAACGGCGGACACCAGTAGCACAGCGAGGGGTACAGTCCTCGAACAAGACACAGACAATGGTCGTCGCCATTTGGCATTCTATGGTAAGAAGTTGTTGTCAGCGGAACAAAAGTACTCCATGTTAGACTGAGAGTTGCTGCCAGTCCACAGAGCCATACACCATTTCCAACACATGCTAGAAGGACAAAAATTCTTGGTGCAGATGTACCACCAACTGTTGGTACACTCCTTCACCAAAAGGTGTTAGGTGGTCAGCAAGGGGGCAGCATCACCTATTGTCGACAGCAGAACACTCCTGCGCCATCAGATACAAGGGCTTCACCAACAGCATTCCAGATGCCCTTAACTAAAACTCCAACACCGTCCAGATTGGGATATATTCTGAAATAGCATAAAGGATGATGAGGACCTACAGCAACTTTGGCGGAAGAACCCTACCCTAACACAGGGAGACAACCATCATCTGCGAGATTAGTACCAGATGTTCTCACCCATACCTACCATTATGGTTAAGGAAGAAAGCCTTCAACCTTGCCCACAACCTGTCCCACCCATGGGGCAGATCCTATACATGAACTCTGTTGGAGCAGTACATATGATGAGGAATGGAGGCGAACATCAAAAACTGGTCTAGAGAATGTCTCCCATGCCAAATATAAAAAATGAGACACAGAAATGGGGATAGAGTTCCAGACGACACAATCATGACTGGCCAGCATCCACCGTGACATTGTGGGACTGGCATCTCTTCATGATCATCATTAACAGGAACACCAAATGTCCAGAAACAACCCAATAAAACCGCAGAGTAAATGAGAGCACCAAGAGGCTGGGTCAGCATGCACAGAGTACCACAATATATAATGAGCATCAAGAGGTTCTGACTTCACCTTCGGCTTATTGAACTCCCTCCCTGCTGGCCTCAGGACAAAACTCATCCACACAACAACATACAACCCCGAAGCAAACAGCATGGTGGAGCAGCTGCATTGCTCCCTCAAACCACCTCTCATGCCAAAGTCAAGGCAGAGTTGGAGAGGAAATTACTGTGGATCTCACTGGGACTGAGAACAGTACCCGCATGCAGCATTCAACACAACACAGGCAGAACAACTCTACGGGCAAGTATTGACAATACTGGTGGACGTTTTTTCAAAACCTGAGAGCGCCCACGACTCTTCCAGACGTCTGTAGAGAATAAAAAAAAAATCATGCCAGCAAAGACAACATACACTGGCATAATCTTGTCCAATTCTCTACCCATAGTGTTTCTGCCGGCAATGTCTTGAATACTGCATGCTGGTCTGTTCTCAGTCCCAGTAAGACCTACAGTAATTCCCCTCTCCAACTCTGTTTTGACAACTGGCAGTGAGGACTGGCTTGAGGCAGCCAGCCGCCACTCCGTGATGTTTGCTTCTGGGTTATATACTGTTGTGTGGATGAGTTTTGTCCAGAAGACCTTGAAAAAGCAGGATGTACGTTCATAAGAATAGACACATACAAGCACCCTCCTCAGGACCACTGCACACTGCAAAGGAGAGAGAAAGTGTATCAGCTGGCAGTAGATGGGAGAATCACCTGGCAGGTCTCCACCAACAGATTGTTTTAGTCTACATCGCAGACAGCAACCTTCCTGCATGTCGAATACTACTACATCGCAGACAGCAACCTTCCTGCATGTCGAATACTACTTTCATACTTGCAGGAGTTCTTGACCTATCAAGGATTTTGTCAATAAATTAGAATACACCTTGACTCTACCTCTTACTTGCTACCTCATATACTACTATAAGGGTCAAAGGAATACCTTGTATCATGAAGAATGGCTCTGCCATCAGCAGTGATCCCATGAATATGTGAAGAGTAGTCTGGTGTAATAAAGACTGCCTCAACAAAGGATGACACCACATACATCTGTATAAGACAATACCTTACCTCTCCAAGAGGATCGCCGTCCACCTACATCATCAAGGGGCGTTATACTTGTGCTGTATGAGGGAACATGGCAGCATTCCTTAACACCAGCAGATCATGAGGAACACTCCAATCCTTGATAGAGACATAAACCATGATGCGCGGCCTCCACTAAAAGGAGGCCTTTGACATTCTTCAGAGGGAACACACTTTTAACATTATTCAGGAGCCCCTCCTTCCAGCCTCTGTCAGGAGAACAAACAGGCACACCCCTGGGATAACACAAAAATTGCCCTCCTCCTTGAGATGTGAGCCCAGTGAGCAGAATCCCCTTGCACCAGCCAGTCAGCAATTTCATCACTCAGCCAGAGTTGCAGCTAACAGAAGGGTACCAAACCCCATTCTTGTAAATCCATTTTTAGATATAAATAATGCCATGCATGTACCCCTAGTGCCATTCATCCTTTGACAATGGTAGCATAGACTACCAAAATATCTAGATAATACATGAATCTTGGTCAGCTACTTTGTTTTACAATTTACCTGCTGAAACAAAGAAACATAAGCTTAATGTCATTACAAACTGCCAATCTTGCCAATGCAGCAGCTAACAGTTTCAGGTAAAATCTTAAGTCATTGGCTCTCTTTCATGAATCAGTTCATAAAAATTAGCCATCATAAGGTTACAAATGTTTCTGAAACATCTATGTTATGTCCCAAAACAGAATGACCTGAAGTTTATTGTACATTGTACAGTTAGAGCCAATGAAATTGGCAAAATCAATGCAATTTGTGCAGAAACTGAATCAAAGGTTGTACAGGGAAAATGCATTTAATAAAGACCTACAGATGAAAAACTAGACTTCAGTTTGCTATTTGTTAAAACTAACAATACTCAACCAAAATAGGCCACAGATTGAGATTCTAACATCAAAATATATTTTCAATAAAATCCCATCAGTTTGAAGTTGACTACTCTTGAGACACATAAAAGGAAGAACAAGAACCATCAGTTTGATTGGTTACTCCTCTGGGTAGCACCTCCGGTGTTCATCATATGTAGTTAAATCATTTCTGGAGTTGTTCAGAATTACCACAAAATGTACAGGGATAGGTAGGTAATTCTACTATCTAAACTAATAGCTTTGTGTAAAAAAAAAATTGTTACAAAGTTTCATTTGTTTAATTGAACGCCATCAATTTACATGTTTGAATAGCTATTAGGAGGGAAGTCCTTCTTATGCAGAGTATGAAAATTTAACCCAGAGCACTAAAGTATGTGACCTTTTGAGAAATGGGTTTAAGAAATGCAAAATTTTGTATTAAAGAGAGTTGAGAGCTGGACTGGGACCTTACAGCAAATGATAAAAAATGAAACAAAGACCCCAGCGGATAAGGGTGAATCTCTCAATTTGTGGTAAACCAAATGTGGATCAAGAATTTATGCATTACAAAGTCATATGATGTAAGTTCAGTTCAGGAAGGGGTGAGGAGATCTAAACTTTGTGACCTCCCAAAAATTGCTAGGATGCTTCAAATTCAGATAAGTCCTACTGGAATAACTGCAAGCCAAGAGGGAATAGTACTGCAAGGTAAAAATTAGATAATACAAGAGCATGAACACAGTATGTATCCTGGTACAGTAGTGCCTCAGGGTGCAAAATTAATCCGTTCCGAAGCAGCCTTCGTAACCTGATTTTTTCGTATCTTGAACTACGTTTTACATGTAAATTGCCTAATTCGTTCCAAGCCCTACAAACACCGCAGTAAAATTTTATAATAAAGCTAAATTCACAATAAACAATGAAATACAACATTTGAACCATTCAATACCTAATACCTTTATTGTAGTAACGTACCTGTAAATAAAGTGTATTAGTGTACACGGTACAAGAAATACTTTACGTACATGTACGTACATATGTAGTAAAATTTGGAACCTTACCTTTCGAGTGAGGCGATCTCCGAAAATGGTGACAGAGGAGGAGGAGAAATGGCAGGAAACATGAACACTTAACTTTATGAAACATTAAAAAATGGCAGAAAACATTAACACTAAACTTTAAGAAACACATTAACAAATGGCAAAAAACATTAACACTTCTTGATTATCTCCATCTTCGTTCTCCATAGAAAGAATCCTCTTCTTTCCGTGAACTTCAGCAACATTCTTGGGACCCATGGCTAATAACGTAAGTAATTAAGTTCACACACAACGACAAAGTAACTTACAGTACAACGAAAGCAAAATCACTAACACGAATTTATGTTAACGAACGAAATACTTATATGTGAACGAACGAATTCCAGTGTTTACGATAACGCTGCTGCAAAAAATGGTCAAGGAATGCCTTACATAGAGCATGATGCTGACCAATAGGAGAGTAGGATCTTATGGCAGTGACTAGCATCAGGAACCAATGGGAGAGCGGGAGGATGGTGGCGGTCTGGGCGAATCTCAGACTTTACCCCTTTTCGCAACCTGAATTATTTTCGTATACAGAGGCAAAAAAAATCTTCGTCTTTTCTTTCGTAACTTGGATTTTTCGTAAGTAGGAACTTTCATATGTCGAGGTATTTAACAGTGCAGAGTACCAGAGAGAGCATAATGTAACCAACACAGCTTGCTGTAGCCAGAGGTGGTTGTACTACTAACAAACAGTGTGTGTAGTCCTAGTCAACAGCAAGTCCGAGTTTGGCATGTGGAACGCAACATCTTGCATAATACACAGTTATGTTACTAAACACACAACACATCACCTATAAATGATAAGGAAAATTGTGTGTTTACAACTATGCAATCAAATACTAGTATGAGTCCCCTGTGCTTGATATGATGCCTATTACAGGAGAGATTTTGTGTAACTTGTTGCATGTTACATATGCAATGCACCACAGGCTATGTTTCATATATGCCATGAATGACAAATTATGAAGTCAATTTATAGACCTCTACTTTGTAGCACAAAATGATGCCTGTTCCACAAGATACCATTGTGTAGCTCATTGCACTTGTAGTCAACAGCAAGATACATATTATTCGATGCTCTGTTGCATCATAGACGAGACGTGTGCACCTGTGTGTTGCACTATGCTGTGCATACAAGGTATATTTCACACATACCAGACATTCAAACCATATTTCACTGGGTAATTTCACAGCAAGGCTCATGCAGTGCTACTCTAGGTATCCTGAAAGTATTCCAAAATGACTATGATGTGCACACAGAAAAAAGAACATGCCCAGCACTCCAAGCAAATGACAACAGTCATAACAATTAATTTGTAAAAAACTCCCTTTTGTAAAATAAAAACTCCCTTTCATCACAGGAAAAGACTCCAAGAGCAGCTGGGGAGGAACAATGAAGTCCCCTTGCAAAGACTACTTTCCCCTTTCTAACTGCAGCTATAGAAACCAAGATACAATGAAGCACGTCTGTAACTCCAGTCAGGTTGCAGAGTACACTAGATAGAATGAATTCAACTTCAGAGAGGATGATACTCTCAAAGGAGCATAAAATGGATGAGCAAATGGAATAAAGTTTGGAAATCCTTACCAGCAAAATATATGGGGAAGCAAGAAAAAATAGGAATATTATATAGGAAAGTACAGATTAACAATTTTCAAGAGCATATACTGCAAGTTATTGGTTTTCTTGATGGTCACACATGAAATAGCACAGCACTAGCACTATTACCAGCAGGAAGGACAGAACCTAGTTCATGCAGTGATTCTTCTTTAGTGTCTTTGGATAGCTGCTGAATATCAGATTATGCTAAGGCAAACTGATGGAGTTGGATTAAACATATGTAATGTATGCAAATGACAAAGAGACTGAAAGGCATGCAGAAAACCCCCCCATATGCAACAAATGATAAAAAATAATAAAACTCACATAGTCATGAACAAAATGCTCAGTTATAACTAAAATATTAAATTTTTCAGCAAAATTATGCAAGAACTATCATGCTACAACCATTGGTCAAACAATGACAGAAAAGGCAGTACAGTACTGTCAATTTTGCTGCTTTACAAAGGCGGTAAAATAACAACTGTATTAAATATGGCAAATTGGTGTCACTTCTAAACAACAATCACCAATGCTGCAATGATATTGTTATTTTTTAAGAATACTTCCAGTGACTAGGAAGTCTAATATTAAAGCCTCATAAAAGAAAGTTATCACAAGTCTAATAAAGTCTCATAAAAGAAAGTTATCACAATCATAAATTAACTTAGCAAGTCCACAGAGTCCTATTTCTGTACTAAAGATAGTTCAATTTAAGATTGTGCTCTTCAATGAGATAAAAATTGGAAGAATGTTAAAGTTGAAGAAATCTTACAGATCAGCACGGGACCAAAGGGATAGGGGAAGAGCTGGGGCTGAAGGACTGCTAAAAAGTAACTTTAAAACTGAAAACTGTATAACTCATGGCTTACTGTAAACAATATCCCCTTAATGGGTTCAAAAAAATGAAAAAGCAAAACACATGATCAGTAATGTCAAATACTAAGCTACAAAAAAACTTATTACTGCAATAACTACAATCTATGACTAATCAAACTAAATCTATGTATATTAGAAATGACAATATGTATACATTTAAACAACTCTACAGTAAACATGATGTATGAGGAGAGTAAAGTGGAAAGGAAGAAAGCATCAAAGAATAAAAAAAAACACGAAAAAAAACATAAGAACCTAGCAATCAATTATGAATACAACAGTGAACAGAAAATTCTCGTGTAAATAGATTAAAAGATGAATTAAGGTGAGAATTAATAAGAATATTAAAAAGAAAACAATATAAGACTACAGTTTACATAATTAATAAAGCATATTGGAAAGGAATATATGAGAAGAGCAGAAAAACACAAGATACTAATTATCTAACAAACAACTTTTACCAATATTGAACATAGAGAGCAACATAGAAATTCTTGTGGAAGCATAAGGACTGGAACCTAGGACTTGGTTATGGTTTAAGGCCTTTGAAATCTCACAGCAGCTTAGCCTTAGACTGCTACCTTGCCCTAGGTCCTAGTCCTTATATCATCATATAGTGAGTCTACGTTGGCCTTTCTTCTTTATCTGGAAACTTGATGTTTTGTTAAAAAAATAAACTGCTCATGTTTCTCCGTCCTCCCTTTATTTTTATTTCCTATGTAGTCTTTCAATTTAAGATTTTCTACTAATCAGTCAATTTCTTATGGAATAAAAAAGCACTGATATTATAACCTTATGAAAAGTATGTAGTTTATGGTGAAAAAAAATGTGCCTAAGAGTTATAAAATAAAGCTTTAAACCTTGGGAAGCACTTACTACAAGGGACTGCAAAGCTGCCAAGTACAGGAGAGCCAAATTTCTTTCACTTGTATCCAAAGTCAGGCCTGATATCTGTTGTAAAGACATATGTAAGGTTGGAATAAGAAATCTGAACTTCAAGGTGTAATTTAAAATATACTGTATGTATATGAAGTTTTCTCAATATGATGCTCTAGCAAAAAGCACTACTTAATTTAAATGATTGCTCCTAATACGAGATACAGATACATAATTGAAACCTTTCTGCATTTTATCATTATTTCAGTTCTCAAGTCAAGTTACAGGCAACAAAATTCTTATCACAGAACTGTTCATGAATTACATATAAAAGTCCAGTTACAATGTATAGTACAATATACTACAATTGCTCTGGCACTGTTAAAATCTCACCATGCCTGCCATAGATGGATCTGCAAGAGGAGATCTATTCCATGGAAATCTGGGTAGACATGAATATTTTCTGCTAGATATGAAATATCAGCCAAAGATTGTTCTTTAGCTAATTCTTCCAATATTCCCTCAAGCCAATTGTAAATGTCTCTGAAAAGTAGTAAAATCTGAGCTACTTATATACCTATACTAGAATAATATGAAACATTGATTTACAGCATCCATCGTATGAATGGGGTTACAGCACACAAAAATTGCTACATGTGAGGAGTTTGAAGTTCTGGAAACTTGCTGTAACTTCTTTATTCCTCTGAGTTAAAGGGGTGATACTGATGTAGTAAAAAGCTTGCAGTTACAATCCAATATAAAGTGGTACCTCGACATACGAAAGGCTCAACTTACGAAAAACTCGAGATACGAAAGCAAATACGAAAAAATTTTACAGCTCTACATACGAAAAGTTTTCAAGATACCAAAGGTTGTTGCTGTAAAGTCCCGAGACTCGCTCGGACCACCGAGAACAATTTTAAAACTCCCGCGCCGCCAACTGAGTAAACTCGCCACCATCCTCATGCTCTCCCATTGGTTCCTGATGCTAGTTACCCCATAAGATCCTGCTCTGCTATTGGTCAGCATCTACCCCTTGTGCTTTAAGTATTCTATTAGTAAAAGGATGCTGTAAATTGAAAGACTTATTCATGCAATACATTTAATAAAAAAAAACATTAGGTAAAGATAGAATAAAGAATATAAAAGAAAGGTTATTGCGTATACTGTTTGGTAGTTTCAGTAGTTGAAGAGAGATAATGAAAATTTATGGCTTACTGTGTACTAGGAAAGTGATTGCTTGGCGATCGTTCGATACTCGTAAGTGCTGGATGTAAACAGAAGTTCGGAAGCTTTTTTTTTTGTTTGTTATTATAGTTAATTATTTGAAATGAGTACATACAATACATTTAATAACAAAATTGTGAATTAGATATCATAAAATATAAAATAAAGTCAGACTGCTATCATATGTATTTTTTAGAATTCTTCTTCTGTTTCAATATTACGTTACCAGTAACTCGGTATCTCCATTAGGTAAAGATAGAATAAAGAATAGAAATTAATGGTTATTATACTGTTTGGTAGTTTCATTAGTTGAAGAGAGATACTAATGAACAAAATTTATGGCTTACTGTGTCCTAGGAAAAGTTATTGCTTGGCGTTCGTTCGGTACTCGTAAGAGCTGAATGTAAACAATCGATTGGAAGGTTTTTTTTTGTTTTGTTTGTGTATTATAGTTAATGATTAATTAATATTATTTGAATTCAGTACATACTGATTATTTATACATTTTTTGGCATATTCTAAGCTTTTAGCTTCTTAGGTTTAGATGTCCGAATCATAGACTAGGCTACAGTAGCAACCGCTAACATAGGCTAGGCTTATTGCTAAGGGACATATGCTAAAGTCCTAATATATGCAGTAAAATGGGGTTGAACATTACATGCAGTTGAATATTACTCAAATATGATATTGTTAAGATACAATAAAGTTTGTTCATACTTACCTGGCAGATATATATATAGCTGTATTCTCTGAAGTCCGACAGAATTCTAAAACTTACGACACACGTAGTGGGAGTTGGGTGGTTAGTACCCATTCCTGCCGCTGGGAGGCGGGTATCAGGAACCATTCCCATTTTCTATCAGATTTCTATCTCCACTGTCTCCTGAGGGGAGGTGGGTGGGTACTAAAAATATATATATCTGCCAGGTAAGTATGAAACAAACTTTATTGTATCTTAACAATATCATTTTGTTCATGAAACTTACCTGTCAGATATATATATAGCTGAATCCAACCTGTGGCGGTGGGAGAGACAGAAAAAGGATTTTAGGAAACATAAATAAATGTAGATGATTGACATCTTGGTCCTTACCCTGGTTAGCATAGTGACTTCGTGATTACTGTCACCCAAGCCTGCTTCTGCTTCACTAGAGTTACCAACAAGGTAGTGACCTGTGTAGTTGGTGCGCTCTAGATGATCTGTCAACGGGGACGGGACCACAATGTGACTAGACCATGACCATACTTCTGAGGGCAACGAGGCAAAACCACCACCTAAGTTAGCCTAACAACAAACTCCCATATACCAAAGGCTAAAGGAAGGGACGACCGTACTCGGCGGCCGACCCTACAACCATAAACATTACAAATATTAAAACTCACTACCCTTTTCTATGGGAAAGGATGAGTGCTACCTCCTGCCCCCAAAATAGTGTCTGCGGCGACGTATGGTCCAAGAGAGTAACGTTCTCATAGGTCGTTCTCACCTCCCGTAGGTAGTGCGAAGCGAACACTGAGTTACTCCTCCAAAAAGTAGCACTTAAAATGTCTTTAAGAGCCATGTTTTTCTGAAAGTCTATTGAGGTCGAAATAGCCCTTACTTCGTGCGCATTAACTTTTAGCAGCTTAAAGTCGCTGTCTTTGCAAGAAGAGTGCGCCTCCTTAATGGTGTTTCTTAAAAAGAATGCCAGTGCATTCTTGGACATGGGCATGTTTGGTCTCTTGACCGAACACCATAAGTTCTCCGCAGAACCTCTACAATCCTTCGTTCTACGAAGATACTCTCTAAGAGCCCTAACAGGACACAGGACTCTTTCTGGCTCTTGACCAATGATCTCTGCCATACCCTTGATCTCGAACGTTTTAGGCCACGGATTGGAAGGGTTCGTTTTTGGCCAGAAACGACATACCCAAAGAGCAGACCGCATTATGCCCTTTGAAGCCGACGTGTTTACTGATAGCCTGTATTTCGCTAACTCTCTTCGCCGTCGCTGGAACAGTTAGGAATACAGTTTTCTTCGTCAAATCTCGTAGAGACGTAGAGGAAAGAGGTTCAAAGCGATTTGACATTAAATATTTGAGGACCACGTCCAGGTTCCACGAAGGTAACTTCGGTAGCGGCACCTTGGTCGTCTCGAAAGATCTCAATAGATCATGGAGATCCTTGTTATTAGCGAGGTCAAGACCTCTATGGCGAAAAACTACAGATAAGACGCTTCTGTAGCCTTTAATGGTTGACACTGCAAGCTTCAGATCTTGTTTAAGATAAAGCAAGAAGTCGGCGATCTGGCTCACAGAGGTAGTGGTAGAGGAAACTCCTTTTCTCTTACACCAACTTCTAAAGGCTGCCCACTTCGATTGGTAAACCGCGATTGATGATGGTCTCCTCGCGGTGGCGATAGCTTTAGCCACTGATTTCGAAAAACCTCTCGCTCTGGCCAACTTTTGGATAGTCTGAACGCAGTCAGACTCAGAGCGGAGAGGTTTTTGTGGTACCTCTCGAAGTGGGGCTGAGTAGATCTCTCCTTAACGGAAGAGATCTCGGATAATCCACCAGGTAGAACATCACCTCTGTGAACCAGATCGCTGCGGGCCAAAAGGGGGCGATTAAAGTCAACCTCGTCCCCTCCGATGCTGCGAATTTTTCTCATCACCTCCCCCAGGATCTTGAAGGGGGGAAAGCGTAGAGATCTAGGCCCGTCCAATCCCATAGAAGGGCGTCTACTGCTACTGCTCCCAGATCGAGAACCGGGGAGCAATACAGGGGAAGTCTCGCCGTCCTTGACGTTGCAAAGATGTCCACTAAGGGACATCCCCAAAGACCCCACAGCTCCTGGCATACGTCTTGATTGAGGGTCCACTCTGTCGGCAATAACTGTTCTTGTCGACTGAGGAGATCTGCCCGGACGTTCTCGACTCCGGCAATGAACCTTGTCAATATCGTGACTTCTCTCTCCTTTGCCCAAAGTAGAATCTCTTTCGCTAGAGCGAACAGGGAGCGAGAGTGTGTTCCTCCTTGTTTCTTCAAGTATGCCAGGGCTGTGGTGTTGTCCGAGTTGACTTGAACTACACGACGGGAGACTTTGTTCTGGAAGAACTGGAGCGCTAATTGAACCGCTGCCAGCTCTTTGAAGTTGATATGCCAGGTTACCTGTTCCCCTCTCCAGGTACCTGACACTTCCTCCCCCCCTAGAGTTGCTCCCCACCCCGTGGATGACGCGTTGGAGAACAACACTAGGTCGGGGTTCTGAAGCTTGAGGGATATGCCCTCTGACAGCTTCCACGGATCGAGCCACCATCTTAGATGGTTCTTCACCTCTTCCGAGATGCTTAACTTCATGTCGAAGTTGTCCTTGTCTGTCCAGTTGTCCGACAGAAAAGAACTGAAGAGGTCGGAGGTGTAGCCTCCCCAGGGAAACAAACTTCTCCAGCGAGGAAATGGTCCCCAGCAGACTCATCCATTCCCTCACCGAGCATGAATCCTTCCCTAGAAAGGCTGACACTTTTTCTATGCCTTGTTGCTGACGTTCCTGGGACGGAAAAGCCCGAAAAGCCACTGAATCCATCTGAATCCCAGATACACGATGGACTGTGTTGGGTCAGATGTGACTTTTCGAAGTTCACCAGAAGTCCCAGGGACGCAGCTAAAGACAGAGTCGTTTGCAAGTCCTTCAGGCACCGGGTGTCTGCGAGGAGGCTCGTAATGAGCCAGTCGTCCAGATAGAGCGAGATTCTGATGTTGGAAAGATGGAGCCACCTCGCCACGTTCTTCATTAAGATGGTGAAGATAAAAGGGGCCGTACTCAGTCCGAAACAAAGAGCCCTGAAATTGAAAGACCTTCCCTTCAGTACGAACCAAAAGGTACTTCATCAATTGGGGATGTATCGGGACGTGAAAGTAGGCGTCCTGTAGGTCGAGTGATACCATCCAATCTCCAGGTCTTAAGGCCCCCAGAACTGACTGAGGTGTCTCCATCTTGAACCTCTGCTTTTCTATATAGAGGTTTAGACGACTTACGTCCAAGACCCGGCCGCCACCCTCCCGATTGTTTCGGTACAAGAACAATCTGTTGTAAATCCTGGCGTTGCCAGGTCTAAAACCTGTTCCACTGCTCGTTTCTCGAGCATCTGCTCGAGCAGGTCGAAAAGTATCTTCCGTTTTGTTTGAGGATACGATGGGGACAAGTCCCTGGGAGTGGAAGTCAACGGGGGCGGCTTTATGAAAGGGATCTTGTAACCCTTCTCTATGACGTCGAGAGACCAGGTGTCCGCCTCTCTTCTCTCCAGGCTTCTGCAAACAACTGCAGCCTTGCTCCTACCGGTGGCTGAAGGAACGATCTCTCACTTCTTGCCCCTAGGACTTGGAAGGGCTCTACCTCTAGGAAGGCTTCTTCCTGAGGAGACGATCTAGCGGAAGTCCCTCCACGAAAGGGCTTCTGCTTTCTAAACGGTTGGGCTCCTGAAGACGTTGAAGCGGCCAGCCGGACGTCTCGAAGACTGAGCCAACAGGTCTTGCGTGGCTTTCTCTTGAAGACTAACTGCCAGATCCTTCACCATAGCTTGGGGGAAGAGATGACTCGAGAAGGGAGCATACAAAAGTTCTGTCCTCTGTACGGGAGAGACAGACTTAGCCGCAAAGTTGCAATAAAGCGACCTTTTCTTAAGCACCCTGCTGAAAAATGAGAGGCTAACTCCTCTGAGCCATCCCTGATGGCCTTGTCCATGCATGACAATACACTGGACAGCTCCCCCAAGCTGATCGAGTCTGGCTTACGAGACTGGTTGTCTAAAGCTCCGAGACACCAGTCTAAGAAGTTGAAGACCTCTAAGGACCTAAACAGTCCCTTCAAAAGATGGTCCAGTTCGGAAGTCGTCCATGACACTTTAGCTGAGGCTAAAAGGGCCCTCCTTGAGACATCAACCACGCTGGCGAAATCACCTTGAGCAGACGTAGGAACCTTCAATATTAATTCCTCGCCTGTCTCATACCACATCCCTGCCTTACCGCTAAGTCTAGACGGAGGCAGGGCGAAAGTAGTCCTTCCCTTTGCTTTCCTAGACTCCATCCAGGCGTTAACCTTCCGGAAAGCTCTTCTAGTAGACAAAGACGTCTTCATTTTCACGAACCCTGGAGTCTTGCTTGTCTTCGACGACGAAAACTGAGAAGGAGGAGAAGGAGGGCAGCAGGCTGGAAAGTATCCCCAAACGAATCACGAAGTAGCCGTGCCAAAACTTGGTAATCTGACGAAGCAGACGTAGCAGGTTGTTCTTCGTCAACATCCTCAGAAGAACCGCTAAGTTCTCCTTCTTCCTTACCCGAGTGAAAATCCGAAGGAAGAGGCACAAGTCCTTTCGCTCCAAGTCTCCTATCCGAACGATGACGAGAAGAAGAGGGTAACGGATCCTTAACAGTCACAGGATCAGGAATCACCTTTAGAGGCGAACGTGAAGAAGAAGTAAGACATGAAGCGTCAGCCAAAGCCTCGGGAACAACATCCGAGTGATAGCGAACTTCCACATTCGCGTCCACAGAGCTCTTACTACAACGTCTACGAGCGTCCATCTGAGCGTCCAACTAGCGTCCTCTCGAGCATCCAAAATCAGCGTCCTCTCGAGCGTCCAGCGACGCGTCCAAAGGAGCGTCCATCGTAGTGACTCTTCTAACGTCCCGCGAAGCGTCTTACAAACGTCCCGCGAAGAAACTTGATCAGCTACCCGACTAGCGTACCGTTGAGCGTCGACACTGTCATGTCGAAGAGGGGCAGAACGCATAGAAGTCCGTCCGACAGCTACAAACTCGTCGTCAGCAGAAGCGTCGAAGTCGGAACGTGGAGCGTCCTCTCTACGAGAAGAGAGGAGCATGAAGAGATCTCTCTCAAACCTGACGTCTAACGTCACCTCTAGACGAACCCTGGGGAGCAAAACGAAGTCTAGAGGGCGAAATATCAGGATACTGGGGACGAAAGAGGAGCAGTTTGGAGAAGACTGCCTTGTTCTCTTGATCGGAAGTCTATCGTCTTTCCTGCGACGAGGAACCGTCTCCTTCTGCTTCAGTAAAGCGTCCAGTTTGCCGTTGCATAGCAATGATGATCTCCGTCTGAGATGTCCTCCTTACGCGGAGACGAGCTGCGCTTGTGAGAAGGAGAGGGGCGAGGGGACGCCTTCTTCCTCCTCCCAGGACAGCCTTGGCTCTAAGAGCGACTGGGGCGCTCGCGGGCGTCATCATCAGATGACGTCCTAGACTTCTTCTGGGGCGGGAAAAGCTACGCTTTCCGGAGAAGAATGCCACTCAGACATAGCATGACGTGAAGTGTCAAGATCTTGAAGAGTCCTCTTCAAAGGTCGCGAATCCGAATGAGATTCCCACCCCTTGCGCGGGGAGAGGCGCGTCGGAAGACGAGAAACAATCCTTCAGGATACGTGCTTGAGCACGCTCCTTAGCAGCCTGGGAAGCTTCCACAGGAACTGCTGAAAGAACGTCAGATCGGTGGGGGTCCCCGTAACCCTCCTTCGGCCTTCGGACATGCCCTCTCCCTGAGTCCTGGGAGTCCGGCAGAGGTCCCAGCCTAGAGGCGCTATAGGGCCGATCTGACGCCCCCTCCACTTCACTAGGGCACTATCACTGCACTTATTTTGCCTGTTTTCAAGGGCAAGCACTTAGATTCAAGCGTCTTCAATGAATCCAGGATAAGTGAAAGGGCATTACCCTCCGCAGACACCACTTGAGGGCCCGAAGGCAACACTACGGGGTTAGGAGACACAAAATCTAAAGGAGGGTTAGAAGGGGATACATTAAGACCCTGTCTGCTACCCGACTTACTCCTGGAGGAAGACCTCCTGATCCTATCACGTTCTAACTTATTTACGTAGGATTCACACGTCTTCCATTGTAAATCATCCAAGCTTTCACACTCATTACAGCGCAAATCATATTTACACTCTTGCGCCCCCTACACCCTTTACACAATGTGTGAGGATCAACCAAGGCTTTTTGGTAGCCTAGTAACCTTGCATTCCACTTTCGAACACACCCTGGCGCTAGCCGAACTACATCCAGACATATTTAAGGAAAAAAACTAAGCCAATTCAAAACAGTCCAAAGTCACGAATGCCAAGCTATCGATCCAAAACCAAAAAAACCAAAAAGTCAAGGGATACTCAAGCAATGAAAAGTTTTTCCAAAATCCTGAGGCGGAGGTGTGTAAACAGATGTTTACGACACCGGCGACAGAAGAAATCTGATAGAAAATGGGAATGGTTCCTGATACCCGCCTCCCAGCGGCAGGAATGGGTACTAACACCCAACTCCCACTACGTGACGGTGTCGTAAGTTTTAGAAATTCTGTCGGACTTCAGAGAATACAGCTATATATATATCTGACAGGTAAGTTCATGAACAAAATGTACAGTATTTTGCCTTTTGGGAGTCATATTTCTTCCATCGGATCAGCGTCGTAACCCTAGAACATGTGTTGTAGGCTTGGAAATATAATTTACTGGGGGTGTTTTGGAGGCCTTGGAACGGAGTAGCCATTTTAACATTGTAAAAAATGTGGTCCAATGTACGAAAACCTCATGATACGAAGGGCACCTTGGAACGGATTAATTTCATATCTCGAGGTACTACTGTAATATATTTCAAATTTTGCATTTTTGCATGAGAATAAGGGTAATTTCAAGTAATTCTAAAACTTCAGTCAAACTTTTCCTATTCAAAATGATTGACATTATCAAAGTTTGGTATGCACCACACGTACCGAGTTTCTATGATCATAATAAGTTTGAATAATATGTACTTCCTTGCCCCTATACAACCTGTATTCTTTAAGCTGGAGATCCCATTCCCAGTCAGAAAGGTGAGTGGTGAAACCATTTTCTCAATCACTTCCTGGCTGGACTGCTACAGCTAAAGGAATGCAGGGTGTGGGTAAGCATACAGTATGTGTATATAGCACTTATGATATAGAAACTTTGTACAAACTAACATTGATAATTCTAAAATAATTCTTAATGGGAGAGGCCAGCTAAATTTTTGTTATCACTTGAAATTAATGTAACTTTGACTCAACTCCCTCCACCCTTCAATTTTCTCTTAGAAAATTGTTCATGAAATTGAAAATTATTTTAATAGTGATATTGTGCATCTCACTGTGTAACCTTAAGGACGATTTTATGGTTTTACCAATCTCTATGTATCATGGATCTTTTAATTCTGCTGAACAGCTATTGGAAACTAATATTATCACTAATGTCAAAACATCAATTTTTTATTTGTTAATCACATATGTACTGTAATGTCTAACCTAACAACACCTCTATCTGTCATGAAAAATTAAATTTCAAAAGCAGTGTTCTTCAGAAATACAATATCAATATCAAATCTGTTTCAAAGAAATTTGTATGGATGTAATGAATAGAACACCTAGAATTGGAAGACTTTTCCAAAAGAAAAGATGAAACTTAATACTAATTCAAAATTCTTCATACGGAAAGCTTGCCCTGTGAATTAAAACTGTCTTTTTTATCCACAAGTCTATGTTAATGCCTCAACCTCATAGGATTCTGATATTCAGAGACGTATGAGAAACAGAGCACACAAGATGACAAAGAAAACATTCTATATACCAGCTTTATGAGAAGACATTTTATTTGCAGTGGGCTGTCTCTTCCCAAAGATTTAAAATGAATAGTGTGGTAGCCTAGGTCTTGGAATATTTATGGACTACCACAGAAAAACAAAGGAATTCATAGAAATTAAGGGAGAATTTTGAGTCAAACAGCAGAGAGAGTAGGTCAGAGTACACGGGGACAAGTCAGCATTTCTGAAAAACAGTGACACGCAAGTGATAGAATCATTCTGATTATTTCCTGGTTGATCCAATTAATGGTTATCCTAACACATGCAGGCAGCAAATAGATAAAGGGTCATACATTCCTGGGTTTACCGAGTTTGTTAAGAGATTAAAATTCTACTCTATTACAACTTTCCATAACTTCCATGAGGACTAGCTGTCTTCAAAGCCTACATTCTATATGCTGAATTCACAGAGATGTTTAATACCTTAGGTCACAAATTCAACTGAGCCTGTAAAACAAGTATATATTTTATTTGATTCTCGGTGCCTCTACAGCATTTTATATTCACCTTTTTGTTTTTTAAGAAAACCTTAAGTAGCAAATGTTGGCCTAAATTAAGTACGTATCTTTAAATTTCAATTTAAAAATCTAGAAAAATAATGCATGTTACATGTTTAGATAATCATCCCTACACAATAACTATTAGTTCAAATCTACAATCATGAAAACTTAACTGTTTCAGTGATATTAAAGAAATGAAGGATTAAGAAATGTCCTAGTGATTCATGAGCAATTCTGTTTATAAAACAAGTGTTGATCTAATCATAAGATTCAAAGATTTAAAGTTTCAGTACTCTTACCCATGTGTACACTTAGTAGATGCTGGGTGGTTCTGAATAATATGATCTATGAGAGATCCTGTGGCACTCTGGCCTCCTTCATTCAGCCAGCCTCCAGGCACCATGGCACTATAATAAGGACCCCACACACCCTCAACAAAAAGGGGTTGCTTACTTACACACATGTGGCAAGTTGAGGTTCCACATATGAGTCCTGTAAATGTTATTATGATTATAACTAGTGTAATATCTTTGTGATGGTCAGCGGTCCAGAAATGACTGCAAATACTGATTTAAAAAGTAAGAGTAATGAATCTTCTGGGGGAAAAGGTAGGAAGTCCACAAAAGGTCTCAGATTGTCACTTTTCTGCCAGTAAAAGAAATGGTTTTAATTATGTTTATGCCATAAATTGAAAGTCTAAATTTATTTATGCTACTATAACTTGTGCAGCTGGGTCATTTACTAGGTAAAATAATATTGAATTTTTTTTCTCTCATATCATGTCAATAAAGAATCCCTTTCAGTTAGAGCATTAAATAAAGTTAAAATATATCAAATTCCAAATAATTTCAATGCTTCATGAATACACACTGCTAATTTTGCCTGTGGTATAATATAATATATTGCCAGAACAGTAAAATATTAACTGAGAACAGATTCATCAAAAGACATAAATATCCCTAACTGATGAGAGCTCCTCACACTTAAGGTGCGTCCACACTGTCGAACAATGTCCGACGGACAAACATTGTTACCAATTAACAATTGTCTGCCGGTCTTTGCCTTGTGAGCAGAGTACAAGCACTGGTATACAACCTCATCTGGTACCACTGTTTGTTGCCAGATCTACTTCCATCGCTTCAACGCTTATGACGGTCATCCTGCTTTGCTATGATATGGTAACAATGTTTGTCCGTCGGACATTGTTCGACTGTGTGGACGCACCTTTAGAAACACTGCTAACTTTGTGAGTTAAGTTGGCAAGAAAGAGTGGAGACTCACAAAAATAACTTGGACATTTTCAAAATTTTCTGGGTTAAATATAATGCACAAGCTTTGTATTTTACATATTATGCCATCAAATATATTTCATAAATGTTCTTGACCAACTTCAGACTGATTAAGCTGATGATATAACCCAATGATTTCTAAGATTTCAGGGTATGGTCATAATTCCCAATATATAGGATAGTAATCTAATGTTACTCAACAAAACTTAGACAATATGTGATGTGTATTGTTCATATAAATATAATGGCGCTATGTCACATATCAGCCTGATAGCAGTCAAGTGAACAACGGGTAAATGACAATTATGGAAGTGTAAGAATGCACTAAGGCTACAATTTGCCTCCCCATTACAGACATTAACATCACAATGATACAGTATTTCTGAATGGCATTTTCTAAATTAGCACACAGAAAATGTTGCTGATGGGACAACTAAAAAATGTCCTGATCTTCTGAGCTCTGATCTTAATATGAGTACAGTTTTACCATCCTTAGTGATCAATTCTAAGGGCAGAGACTGTACTTTTACTATTCTCAGATATCAATTCTTGAAGAACCGTTTCTAGAGATTTACCGAGTCTAAATATTCTGTTGTGGAATCTAGCAAGTCCGACATTTAAATACACAGTCATGAAAAGTGTCTGATCACCTGCTCTACAGACTTGTACTTTCTAAGGGTATGTATTTTCTCTTTGACCCTTCTGTAGCGCAGAGAGGCAGTGCCCAACCTTCCTATGAAAGTTGAAATGATATACATAATCTTAAAAGACACATCCATGAACTAGTTCCTTACTCTGATGACAATCATAGAAGAGGATTGGACAAATGATAATTTCTTGGAATGTAATCTTGTCAGGCAGCTTGTGAAATGTACTGCCATGGCTGGAAGAAGCAGGGTGTAAGAGAGGTCATCAAAAGATAAACACTTAAATGAAACTTAATTCACAGCTTGAATATTTGTGAAGATCTAATTAACTGATAAATTATGCTTATTTATCCACTGATATTTCACAAAAAAAGTGCAATACGTACATTCACAACTTTGGAATTAAGTATCAAAACTGCTACTTATTCCTAGACAGTAAACCATCAAGAAAATATTGCAGAACTTCAATACACTACATACTCATTCATAGCAAATCCATAAGTTGCAGTTGTCATTTGTCAAGAAATGTTCCTCAGAAAATTCTCCAGAAGAAAAATGAAACTCAGTCTTGTTAGGTGACTGGTGTGCCTAAACAGTAAGGACTGGTGGATCTTCAGCTGCCAACCCAACTTCTTCATTTGTTTATCACAGTACAGACATATGGTCCCAAGACTTCTTTTAGTGTTTTCATGGGTTGTCTTTTCAATGAATTTATTTCATTATCACCTCCACTTTATGTTACATATGATTGTCTTTTCAATTAATTTATTTCATTATCACCTCCATTTTATGTTACACATGATAGTAATTCTAATTTACAACAATACATACACAGCATTTGCATTCTCAAGATTCGTGGACTTGGCTATTCACGGGTTTTGCTATGGAACATATCTACCCATTATTCACAGAAAATTCGCCTATTCACGGTATTTTTAACTGAAAAATATTCACTAAATAATGTATTTTCATGTCAATTTCATGATGAAATGTACTACTTGTATTAAAACTATTAAAATATTTAGGTATAAGCATTTTTGGAGGGCTTTTCTTGTTTGAACTATCAAAACAGGCAGTTCTAAGTGTAGAGGGGTTTAAAGTATTTGCAAATTTTAGCTATTCATAGGGGAGAGGGAGAGGGAGGGGATCTGGAACACATCCCTCACTTTCACTGTGGGTGTATATGCATATAAAATTTTGATGGCAGTTGTTAATAAGAGCCACACTACTACAAGTGTAATATTGTTTAAAAGAAAATACTCACTGTATATTTTTTAGTAGAGAACTCACTACCTAAGGTGCCAAAATCATGCTGTAAGAACCTCTACAGATACTCCAGAAAAGATACCTTCCATGCCAAAAGTACATTCTAGCCTAGAAGCTCCTTTCTTTTAGAAAAAGATAATTCTCTACATTGTCTGTTCCTTTTATAAGAAACAAGGGGTATAGGGGGAGTGGGACTTCAAGTGAAGTACAGTGGAACCGGGTCGGCTTTTGTACGCCCTTCTCTTTTTAGACTTTTTCTGACAAAATTTTGTTGTGGTTTCGTGTTTCCTCAGATTTCAAAACACTTTGGAAACGCTCCTTCCGGGGCCGGGGCCCGCAGTGTGACTAGGTCCGTACTAAGCGCCCAAACAAAGCATCCTGTGATCTCTCGTGACCCATTCTGCGTTTGCGTTCATTGTTTTTTGTGCCTTTTTGTGCTTTTTTATTTGAGTGCAAGTGCTAAATAAGCCATCATGGGGCCAAAGAAAGTTCCAAGTGCCAGGCCCTTCAGTAAAAATGGTGAGAAACACTACAGAATTTAAGAAGGAACTTGTAGCAGTGTTGGAGGGTGTTGCATGCTGATCACAGTAAGAAAATGCCTACAATTGCCTGCTGCTAGTGAATTTAAGGCCAGCAGAGGCTGGTTTGAAAAATTCAGAAAGAGAATGGGCATACATAATGTGCCTACTTCAGTGATTAAGGAGGGACATGTTTGCAAAGTGGAGTGATGTAAAAGACTTTGTGGAGAATTATCATCCCAACAAATGTAATCTGTGCCTCAAACATCTTTAATGACAATGCCTTGTTCCACTTTAGCAAAATTTAAAGAGACGCCAGACCGAAAATAAACATCTTTAGACAATTTTATTGTGCGACAGCAGTCCGGTGACTCTCAAGCTGGTCCTAGTACCAGTAAAAACTGAAGAGGGGAAGTAACCCCAGATAGTGCCAGTAAAAAACTAGAGGAGAAGTAACTGCAGGTCCTTGATACCCGAAATCCTTCTTGAGGGGGACTTCCCTTCCGAACAATAACCTCTCCTCCTCCTCCCTCCATCTTCCATATGCAAAGAAGTCTCCAAAAGGTAAGAGTGATATTTGATGTTCATTATTAGTTTCATTATTCATTTATATTTATTTCTCACTGTTTTCTGTATATGAAACTGTTTCTTCCCTATAAAATGTATTTAAAAAAATATTTTTGGGGACTGGAAAGCATTAATTGTATTTACATTATTTCTTATGGGAATTATTGTTTCAGTTTTCTTACGTTTCGAACTTTGTGGGAGGTTTCTGGAATGGATTGTATACAAAAACCGAGGTTCCACTATAATGAATTTGTGCTAAGAAATCGATTTTCATGAAAATTGTTGTTTTAACAAACCCATTAGCAGTAAGTACTTTATATTATGTCTGAGAAGCAATTTCTATAGGATGGCCTCTCCCCAACAACCCTTAACTAATAATACAGAGTTTGGCAACAAACCTCTGGAGTGCAAGGTCATGAGAACCAGAAGCTATGCAATTAAAAAGGAGTTCTGTGAGATGAACAACAACCCTTCGATATGTAAGGGACATGATTTGTACTCATCCATAAACCAAGGTTAAACAAGCTGTGTCTTGGATTCAATTACCCACTTCAGACAGCAAAGAAGCGCCCAATAAAATGAGTTTTTACTGCATGAGAAAGTGATAGTTTCTAAGAGGAAGATGAGTATGAATCTGATAAGCAAAAAATACAATAACACTGTTACTATTTGGCCAGCAGTCACCACTGTCTTAACGGAGTATATGTCTAGGGGTTTGTTTGTGAAGTCTCTAAGAGGAAGATGAACAAGAGTCAAGGGCAGGTTGCAAGACACTTAAAAGGGCAACTGAAGAGAAGAGACTTCAAAACTTGGTCTATGGTTGGGCAGAAAAAAGGACAGAAGAGAAATTCAATAAAATTCTCAAAACATCAGAGGGAGCAAAGAAAATGTTCAGGATAACAAAGTAGTTGAGTAAAGATGGAAAAGATATAAAAAAGACAAAGTACACAAGAGATGAAAAAAAAAATTAAACTAATACAAGAGCTTCTGGAACAATAGTCTGTATTTTGAAAATCTTCTGAAAAAAAGAAAATGAACATGAACTGTAGGATACTGGCATTATGTAATGGAGGGCCTGATAGAGACCACAGCATATGAAGGATTTTTGAGGAGCTTCAGGAAGATGAAAAGATGAAAGACTCTGAGAATCATCCAGAATAAAAAGTGACAGAGGTTTTAAAAAAGAAGTAGAAGCTAGTCATTCATGATCTTACTAGAGTAGTATATCCAAAGGATGATATATAACCCGAAGAGTGGAAAAAGAGGTGGTGAATGTTATACAAAGGGAAAATGGATGCACTAACATTGAAATTAAAGAGGAAAAAGACAACTTGTGCATACTATAAAACACTGAAAAAGATGCTGGAAGAAAAGCTGGAGAAAATTGTTAAAATCAATAACTGATTGTTAGACTTCACATCTTTCTGAGACAACTACAGGAAAAGTACCATGCAAGGAAAAGGATTAACCACCTTTTGACTGTCCCCTTTGATTTTTCAGTATCTGGTATAATGAAACTTTAGTGCTGAGGAGAAAACAACAAAATGCTAACAAATGAAGAAATTAATTAGTATGTACTTAGAAAGGATAGCAAACAAAAAAAAAGAAAAAGTAACACTGGCAATTCTATATATAAAGATAGTCCTCCTACTTACCAAGCCTTCCATGAAGGTCATTCGCATCCTTTGCTCCTGCAGCTACCAGTGCTAAACCCCCCAGCATGAGCATCGATCAAGGATGTTGCAACGGCAAGTTTCAATGTTAATCCCAACTCAGAAGCATCTTCTGCGGACATCATTCCACACCGGTTACCAGGTGGCAAAATCAAAGATCCTTTGGGGAGAGAAAGTAACAAAAGCTTTAACATAAGATCTGGTTTTACTGTTATATGTTCAAGCTATGACTATCAATATACACACAGAGAATGTATGAACAAACAGATTGACTAGTGTAACATCTTTAAATATGAGCCAGATGCATTTTTCTAGAGAGTAGAATAAACTATAATTTAAAAAAATGAATTTACTAATCTACCCTAAAATCTACAAATGTACTTTAATCTGAAATTATTTTTTTAATGAGCTGCCTTTAACTAATGCAGTATCAGCGGGTTAAAACTTGAGTAAGACTATCTAAATGCCTAAGATTCACTATAAACAAAATAAAATAATTGTTAGTTTTTCTAGTACTGGCTAACCTATTAATTTGTAATACATACAGGGTGGGGTAAAACACTGTGCAGTACACAACAATGTGTAACAATGTTATGTATGATGGGGAGACCAAGTGCAATATGCTATGATCTTCGGTAATCATATTTACATACACTACACACAACACTACACACCAAAAATGTGATGTACAGTACAATCAATTATAATATGTATATGATTGGAGATATGTACTGGGTGTTGATATGCCACAATCTTAGAAGTAATCACATCAAATACATTGTGACTGCCATGCTAGATTCAAGTAAATAGCTGAGGGTTGTAAATAAATGTTTGTATACTTGTATGAAGATTTTTGCCCCTTTCTTTTGTAAACTTCTACACATTACATGAAAATTAACACTAACCAATTTTTTCCCAGTTATTCAAGGCCAAATCCTCCAATCCAACAGCTTTAAAAAAGTCACCATCCCATCCTTGAGTTTCTCCATCATAAATGTATGTCCATTTGCACACGACTGAACAAAGTGACCTGAAATAGAGAATTTTTTATACAGAAAATAAATTTTTCAGTACAACCTACTACTTATACAACAGCCCTATTTTGTGGTCAATGAAACCTGGACAAATCAGTCTTCTAAAGAATAAGAAGACAGTGGTAGATGGAAGCCTTATGCACACACTCTTGAACCCTTCGGTCCCAAGAATTAGATGCCCTTGGAAGGAAATCTTCTCTTTTCCTTTATTACTTGCTATGACTTCCATGATGGGTTTGTGGTAAAGACACTGATATCAATGGTGTGCACTAGACAACTCCAGGACAACTGACTCTGTTAACTAATTCAGAAGTCACCTGACCTCTGATTACTGAGAGTTACTGGTTTAGTATTTCTGTTTAGAATTCCAAGACAACTGAACCAGAACTACCCAACAGAACCAATGACAAGTGAACCAGGAGTGAACTGTCCTCTGATTAGAGTGTTAGTGGATTGATATTTATTTTGTTCAGGATTTATTAAATAAATAGCATTTTTTATGTATAAACCCTTGACTACAGTGAAATAGTATATCTTTTCTTTTGTGCCACTTTTCCTATTTTTTTAACTTTTGCCATTTTTATCTGTGTTATTTCTACCTGTGCTATTTTTACCATGTACTTTTGCTTGTGCTATTATTACTGTTCACCAGTCTAGCCAACTAACTGTAAGAAATCAATGAGATTGGGAGGCAGAAAATCTTCAGTATAAAAGCAATAGGTTTATATTGAAAAAATTAGGTTTTTCAAAAACAAGTTTTGTTTTATGAAAACCCATTACGTACTTAAGACTATAGGCTGAACAGCAACTGAGACACAGGTAAAATGCAAAACATAAGACCTTAGAATGCTCATGAAATTAACTAACATGCTGTATCTACTGAACCAAATCCCCCACTGAAGTAGATATTCTAGATCATAAAATGAATGAGTTTTACTACTAATATGTCAGACGTTTAAGTATGTATATGTAATAAATGCCTGGCAAATAAGCACCTGTTTCAGCTTCTTGGTCTCATCACCTAACAGCATGCTGGTTGTGCAAAGGATCCACAATTGCTAATTTGCTACCACATGAGACTTCCTTAGAAAATGCTTGCTTGAGTCTAACTCAAAAGCATGACAGGACAATGAAGGGCATGGCATGTGAGGTATTATGTCTCAGGCCAGTTTCAACATCTGAGGGCAGTTTTTTCTTACGCTGAGCATCATGACATCCACCAAACTTTTTTCAGCATTATGCTTGTGGGATGACCTTGAATTGTTATAATCTTTAATGGAAACCTGTCCTGACATCCATTCCTAGCATCTGCAAGGGAGCCCCATAAAATTGGTCATTATAAAATCTAACAGAAAGAAGTGGCCCTCTCATTTGATTTCATTTCTGTTGCTGACAAAACTGAACTGTAATAGGATTTTATTGATGTTCTAGGCTGAAAAGGTAGCAGATCTAGTCCAGGCATTTTAGTAAATGATGTTTTGTCCTTTTAGGCCATCTTCATCAAGTATGCTCAAAAGATGGATCTCCTCAAATCCATTCACCAAACTTTTCCCCTTGGCTGGAGAATGCTGGGAATGCTGAGGTTATGGTCCAAGATTACATGTGCCTTCCTAATTTTATACTAGGAAGGGGAACATGTCCTCTTGGGTCACCATGGTGTGGTCTGATGTTTCTTGGCAATGTGAATAGATTAGTCTCCTCACTTGAATGAGGCCAAAAGTTCATGGGTGTTTGAAGGATGTGGCATTGACCAAGACTCACCGCCATAATCCTGTAATTATGGTCCTTAGTCATGTAATGAACTACTATACTCTGTTTTTTTTCATCTGTCCTCCGCCTATGGTGTTTTTGTATGGTAACACTGCGTCCCGGGCTTTAGATAGTTACGCTATTTGTAAGTTTTAGGTAAATAAAAGGATATCTGGGTGTACATTTGCAACTGAAAAGTGTTTTAATAATTTTCTGTATGCGAATTACACCGTTAATATGCGAAATAGAATATTATTATAATCGTTGAATGTAAGCTGAATGTAACTATCTAAAGCCCGGGACGCAGTGTTGCCATACAAAAACACCACAGGCGGATGGACAGATGAAAAAAAACAGAGTATAGTGCAGCTGCTGTCACTAAAGGCATCTTTACTACGTCACCCAGAATTGCAAAATCCTTGTTTGTATCATATCCATTGAAACGGCTCGTGTGACTACGTACATACTACCATAAACTACTGGATAACCGAAACATTTGTTCATTAAAACTTGAAATATATATGGCCAAGCACACCACTGTACCTTCTTAAAGACAAACATAGCAAGGACGAGTATTATTACAACGAAAATCCAATATATAAATAATTTGACGAAAGACTGATACCATCAAAACAAAATAATGCATACCCCAATTTAAGAATACTGTGTTGATAAAATATAGTACTGGTAGAGTAATGGTACACTTTAAAATACCAACTATTACTACCAGTAAGGCGCCCTAAAGGTTATAAGTCACAAAGTTCCAAGTTAAACCAACAAAAGGTTAACTGGGTATCTCGGAACTCTCTGCTACATTAACGTCAATGTTAATTGCATTTCAAATGTCTTCCAACATCACATTGCTAATAATATGACAAACGATGCAATGTGAAATGATTCTTTGTATGTAGTTTAAATATGCTAGCATTTGAGAAAACTAATGAATTTGGTGCTGAAATCATAAATTTTCAGAAATTTGTAATGCAACAATTAAAATATCATATAAATGTGAATTTAGATTTTAAAAGTAAATCTTATATGGGATGAAATTTATAGATGTAAGGTTTTACCTGCTGAAAGAATTTTTCTTTTATCTTCAATAATTCTGGAGATAATAGCATTTGAATAGTGTTAGGGCTGGGCTGGACCGGCAGCAATGAGCTCTTTTCCAGTAATGACTTCGCTCGCTCATAATTATTAATATGACAAACGATACGTGAGAAGATTCTTTATAGCGGAGGTGAGAAGACAGTTTAACTAAGCCTACATTCGAGAGAACTATCGACTTTGGTTCTGAAATCATCAATTTTGAGAATATTATGAGGCAATGATTAAAATATCATTTAAATGTGAATTAATAATATTTAAAAAATAAATATTAGATAGGATGTAACTTAAAAATTCAAGGTTTTACCTGCCGAATTAATTCTTCTTTTATCTTCAATACTTTTGGAGATATTACCCTTTGAATAGCATAAGGGACTAATGCAAAATTAAAGCATCATTTCAATGTGAGTTTATTTTATTTTAAAAATAAATCTTACATGGGATGAAATCTAAAGATGTTAAGTTTTATCTGCTGAAAGAACTTTACTTTTGTGTTCAATACTTTTGGGGATATTAGCATTTAAATGGCATTAGGGTCAGGACGTGATGCCGCCAAAAATGAGCCCGTTTCCAGTAAGACTTTGCTTCACTCGTAATGATAAAGTACATTACCCAGACCACTGAATCAAAACAGTACTACTCAACTCCCTAAGACTAGCCCAAAACCCATGAGATATCAATCTATGCATATGCCTTGTGAAATATAAACTGTATAAGGTAAAGCATAGAATAAATAACGCAGCAGCATGACAAGCATCTTTCCAACAAGTGGGTCTTACAACTGAACCTATCTTGAAAGACAACAAAGCCAGTGCAGGATAAGTAATTAAAAGGTCCCAGAGAGTTCTGACTTATGTACAAAACCAGGCATCTACTTGAGATTCCAATATATGGATATCATGAGATTATAACTGCTCATGTGGCATCTGTGCATACAGGTTGATCCATCAAAACTGGTGACTCCTTGGATAACAACTAATCTTGAGCAATTTCCCATTTTTATATGATTTCTAACCACACAGTCACTGGTCACACTTTGGTTTATGTCTGAGGACACTACTGTACTGTTAATGATTGTCAATATGACACACATGGAGACAACCAATGCAAGGTCTTTGTCTCGAGGTACCACACATGCACAGCCGCTCACACCAATAATGAATAGCACTCATATGTACAAATCCAAATACAGTATGTAATAATAACATAGTTTCAATACGTATTAACCCTTAAACCCGCCGAAGCGGTTAAAAAAAAAATGTCTCCCGTGTGCTGGAGCGTTTCAGAGTGAGCGCGGACGCGGGAAAAAATATTTTTTTCAAAAAATCACAGCGCGCTTAGTTTTCAATATTAAGAGTTAATTTTTGGCTCCTTTTTTGTCATGCCTGAAGTTTAGTATGCAATCATCAAAAATGAAAGAAATTATCATTATCATATATAAATAATGCGATATATGATAGCGCAAAAACGAAATTTCTTATATAATTGTATTTAAATCGCGCTGTGCGCAAAACTGTTAAAGGTAACAAGTTACTTTTTTTTTTCGTTGTAATGTACACTAAATTGCAATCATTTTGGTATATAACACATTGTAAAACGATAAAGCAACACAGAGAAAATATTATCAAAATAATGCATGAATTCGTAACGCGCGTACATAAACAAATATTTTTTTCAAAAATTCACCATAAATCTAAATATTGCCTAGAGACTTCCAATTTCTTTCAAAATGAAGGCAAATGATTGAATATTACTATACTGTAAGAATATTAGCTTACATATGCAGTTTTCGACCATATCTGATGAGTTAAAGTTGACCGAATGTCGATTTTTTTTATATATATTTTTTTATATGCAATTATTTCGGAAATAAGAAAGCTAAAACCTTCACATAATTTTCGTTTTATTCTACATGAAATTGCGCACATTTTCATATATAAAACTCTATGAAATGCCTAATATGAAATGGAGCAAATATTCCGAGAATGGGACTCACGCATTTCGGAGATTTGTGGCGGAGAATCGTGCGCGGAGGGAAGGAAAGTTTTTTTTAAAAATTCACCATAAATTTAAATATTGTGCTAGAGACTTCGAATTTGTTTCACGATGAAGATAAATGACTGAATATTACTAGACTGTAAGAGTTTTATCTTACAATTGCGTTTTCAACCATTTCGGTAGAGTCAAATTTGACCGAACGTGGTTTTTTTTCTATTTATCGGGATTTATATGCAATATTTCAAAAATGAGAAAAGCTACAACCTTCAACTATTTTTTGTTGTATTATACATGAAATTGCGCACATTTTCATATATAAAACTTTATGTAATGGACTAATTTAAATGGTGCAAACATTACCACAATCACACGTATGATTTTTTCGGAAGAGTTACCGTGCGGACGTAAAGAAAATGTTATTTTTTTCATAAATTCACCATAAATCGAAATATTGTGCTAGAGACTTCCAATTTGTTGCAAAATGAAGGTAAATGCTGAATATTTACTAGATATAAGCATTTTAGCTTACAATTGCGTTTTTTGACCATTTCGGTAGAGTCAAAGTTGACCGAGGTTGAAAATTTGTCACTTATCATTTTTATATGAAAATATTTCAAAATTGATAAAAGCTACAACCATGGGTTGTTTTTAGTTGTATTGTGCATGAAATTGCGCACATTTTCATATATAAACTTTATGTAACAGCTAATTTAAAATGGTGCAAACATTACCACAATCGCATGTATGATTTTTTTCGGAAGAGTTACCGCGCGGACGTAAGGAAAAAGTTTTTTCATAAATTCACCATAAATCGAAATATTGTGCTAAAGACTTCCAATTAGTTGCAAAATTAAGGTAAATGATTGAATATTACTAAAATATAAGAGTTTTAGCTTACAATTGCGTTTTTCGACCATTTCGGTAGAGTCAAAGTTGACCGAAGGTTGAAATTTCGGCACTTATCGTTATTTATATGAGAATATCTCAAAACTGATAAAAGCTACAATCATGAGTATTTTTTTTTTGTTGTTCTACTCTACATAAAAATGCGCACATTTTCATATATAATACTCCACGTAACGGCTAATTTAAAATGGTAAAAAAATTATGTCAAAGTGAAGAAATAATTTCCGAGATGTGTCACAGATACTTTTTAGTGCGGCAAGAAAGAAATTCGCGCTTGCGCGCCTGCGTAACGATTGTAAACAAAACAACACCTTGATCCGTGAACTCCCAGCATCCCCCAAGGCGCGTGATTTAAGAGTTTTCGGCTGGTAGGCCTAAAAGTATTTTTCCGCGAATTTTTAAACAAACTTTTGTATGTAGACGTAAAATACGTCCAGTCGGCACCCGAGAGACAAAAAAATGTCGACGTAAAATACGTCCAGTCGGCGTTTAAGGGTTAATACTGCCATTTTCCACACTAAGCTTACCTTCAAATTATGCTTGAATTTCTTGTTACAGACCAGTATCATCCTTTTTCTTAGCTAGAGTCTAAAGCATATCTTGATGTAAAGGACAGATATTTTGCACCACCCCAGTGCAATGTATGAAACCTGCGATAACCTGATTTCATGAAATAAAATGCAAGTGAGGAGTTGTAAGCACTGATACTTTTCCTGCTGCTTTGCAAAATCTCTTTTGAGAATATTTGTTGTGAATAGGTTCTTGATCAACAATGATCTTTACGTTTTGAACTTGAAAGTAACTAACACCTCAGTAGTTTTTTAGTTGTCTGACTCTGCCTTGTTCCAAAGAGTATCTGAAAAGTGTAAATTCTGTTACTTAAAACTTGATTTAATTTAACCACTGAATGAAAAAAACTGAAGAGGTTCACAAAAGTAATGAGCAGTTTACCTTGTACCCTGTATTAAGTATGATGATAGACTTTGAAAGACCAAAAAGAGTTAACAGAAATTTGCAAGAACATTTGAGCTATCTGGAAGGAAAATCTCATATCCCTTTTGTACAAATACTTCCAGATAAATCTCATATCCCTTTTGTACAAATACTAACTTTAAACTAAGCAGCAAAATGCTTGTTAACCAATGAGACCTAACCAGCTCTAATAAATTAAGAATCAAAGAAACGAAAAATCAAATTACATTAATACTAATGCCTGCAAACGTAAACAGTGCTACCTCTGAAAACCATGAGAGGTCTTCCATAATTTCCTTGCTAAATATCATCCCTAACACTAGCAAAGACATTACACTAGCTGTATCCTCAAGGGGGTTTGCAGAAGAATTCTCAAGGAAACCAACTGTACAGAAAACACCCTACTTGCATACCATCAACTTACAAACATTCCGAGATACAAATGGGATCGCAAATTAAAATTGTTCACAGTGCTCCCCTTTGCCACCTGTACATTCAAATTTTGTTTTGTGCAATTATTCTGTACAAACAGGGCTGTATGTACAGTGCATTGTGTTTTAAGACGCAAAAATTTACAGTACTGTATTGATTTTATATCATAGCGTACTTAACCATCTTACAAACAATTCAACCTAAAAACAACCATCCGGAATGTAACTTGTTGTAAGTACTAGGCTGGTGTCTGCAATTCCTTTATTCTCACCGAGAGCCAAAAAATATACAGAAGAATAGCTTCAAAAAGAAAAAGCATCACTGAAAAGAAATAAATATCAAAAGTCAAAACTGGAAATTATAACCTCTGGGACTTTTGTGGAAAGCAAATAACAGCTCTCCAAACACGAAAGAAATGAGAAATTGGCAGCTTGGGACCTGAGGATTCTGGAGCACCTGTGCAGAGCTGTTATCCACCAATGATCTTTTCCATCAGAACACTGATGTGTCTGGACTTTTGTAGCTCATGAAATTTGGCAAATAGTGTAAGTGTTAGGTCTGTTGTAAAACAAATACAGAATTTTGGACAACCACAGCATTAAATTAAATGACCTATCATTAAAAGTTTCAATAATACAGTATTAGTATTAAAGGATAAGTTATCTTATGTTAAATGTGAAATATATATACATTAGGTAATAAAAAATATAAAATTCTTGTTTTTTTAAAACTAACAAATCCCTCCTTTACTCAGCATTACATTTCAGTCTGAAGCTGGAGACTACATATATTTCTACAAAAACAAAGCTCCTACAACACTACATTGTAAGAGATTTTCTTCAAGTGGACTAAGATTTCCTCCATATTTCACCATTCCATTCAGTGTGAACGTCTTCACTCTTGAACTGGTTTATTTGCACTAGTCAGAGGGGATAGAGGAGGAACCTCTACAGTATAAGGCAATGGCCAGCATTACCAAAAATTGGTTAGAAGATCCATATTTACATATGTAGTACATACATAGGTAATACTGTATATTCAAAATTATAGACACAGGAGCTTTTGCATGTTTTCCAACTCACCTAATTAGCAATAAAACGGAAATTTGCCAATTAGCCTTACAAAAAACATTCCTTGGCACCTGCCTCCTTCCTTTTTGCTGGATAAATAAGTAGTGGAAGCGATGTAAGTCCTTGAAACTATTATTAATCATTGTAAAGAGTCCATCACCTCCCGTGCTATGTCTACCAGGTATGGAACTTTGTAGGAGTGAATGTGCCATAGGGGACAATAAAAATTCAGCACTGCCATTTGGATAGGGAAACCAGTATACTGACCAGTCTAGCACATTCATATACATATGTGTTGCCAAGGGGCTTGGCAATTATGACTGACAGATACCTCACAGAGGAAACATTAGTGAAGACAGCTGTGGATGGAAATTGATGAGGGACACTTATGAGGAAGTTGCTAACCTAGAGCCTTCAAAAGAAGTCTTCCTTGCTTCCGAGGGTTATGATAGCTTGATATTCTGAAGGGTAACAAGAGTACTATACTATACTGACTTGATTAATAAGAAAGAAGAACATGGCCTTGACCATGAGGAACTAATATTTGAAGAGAGGAAGGGTAGCTTGGAAGTGTGACCTTTTTTAGTTTAAAATCATAATTTTTCAAAGACATGTTTCAAGGTGGATCTGAACTTGCCTACTATTTGTTCTATTAATTCAGCCTCTTCATAGGTTTATCTGTCAGGATCAAGGAAGTTTTTCACATACTAAACCACGATTTCCATTTCAGCAGAAGCTGCAGGTATTTTTTTCTATCTCCTTCAATGCCATCACATCAACATGCTGACTTGTTCAGAAAAAAGATGCAATATCCTTTGAATGTCCCTCTATCCCTTTATCCTCAAAAAGATATTTTTCTTTCATGGTACTTTTTATTGCTTCCCTTTCTGGACATCCCCCAGCTTGAAAAGTGGATGCTATGATGCACTTTTAGGATGATCTAGATACAGTATTTACACACTTCCTCTGTTTAACTTCCTGAAACTTGTCGAGGAAAAGGTAAAGTTGACCAAGAATCTCAGAGATACTCATAGCATCAACAAGTCAATATTGATTGCATAAGACAAAATTCAGCAAGACTGACAACATACACCCATAGGGGATTAGTGGGAATATGACAGTGTATGAAGAGTATAATAATTTGCATGTGAATGGTTAAAGCAGGATGATTTGTTTAAAAGGGTAAGGGATAAAACAGATCCATCAGGAACACCACATTAACTACAAATGAAGTGGAGCAGTCAAGTACAAAACATATGGAATGATTTTGTTTGTTTAGAGTGTACAGAAAAAGAAGTGACCACAAATAAGTGGGGAGTTTGAGTTAAGAGAGCCTTACACCATATTTTTTAAAAACCTAGAATGTCAAGAGAAGAAGTCTTAGAGAGAAGATGAATGGACAAAAGTGAGAAGGTATATGAATCAGCAGTTGATGTTCATTTGAATTATCCCTTCTACACTACGGATCAGTTAGATCATTAGATATCAAGTATATTTTAGAAACTGATCTAGACTAGAAGAGCAATAGACAATAGTTGGTGAGGTTAAAGCAGTCACATTTTTAGAAAAAAAGCTATATGCAAGTGGCCAATAATGTTAATAATAAATGAACAGGGTTTCAGATGAGATGGGAAGGACAGTAAATTTCTAGAGAAAATTCATCTGTAATGGAAAACAATTAAGCTCCGTCACTTTGGGCATCAATGAAAATTTAATAAAACTGATGATAAATATGGTACAACAGCCATCTAACTAAACAGGAAAAATAACTTCGTAAGGAATGGTTAACTTACCGAGAAAATTTCCCCGATGCTTTCATTGTTAAGAAATCAGGCAAATCCAAAAAATAGGCCGCTCGACTCCATGTCTTTGGCATGTGCTTCTTCAACCACAGCAACTTGGGAACCTGCATTTCCAGAGAAATACGGCTCCCAACATATTTCAAAACTCTGGAAAAACAGAATGATTGCTACTATTATAACCAAATACCTATGTACTTCTTTAAATTACACTAGACTCGAAGAACTCAGTTATTTTGAAATTTTTTACAAAAATGATACTTTCATGATAAAATAAAGTTCAACATATACTTACCGAACAGTTACATAGCTTATAGCTTCTTACCTACGGCAGTCGAAATTCAAATTGTTGGCGCCAGCGGCGTTGCTATCTTAAGTATAGGTGATACAAGACCCGCCCACATCCGGGAACCCTGGGTACTGCTAGCCTTCTACCGTCAATTTTCGTTTAGCCGCCACGTCCATCTGTGGGGAGGTGGGGTGGGCTTTGATTATGTAACTGTTCGGTAAGTATATGTGAAACTTTATTTTATCATGAAAATATCATTTTCACATAAGTGACTTACCGAACAGTTACATAGCTGAATCCAAACAAATACCCGGAAGGAGGGTAGATGGACTACATAAAAATGACAGTAAGACCACATTAAACAGCAAATGTTGCAGTACTCTACCTTGTGAGAGAGCAGCTGCAGGAGAATACTGCCTCTGGTTGGCGCTCTCATCACTCGTAGGAGACGTGGCAGTATAGGCCAGGGTCGTCCCTACTTAGTGGGATTTTGTAACCATGGACAAGACCGTTGGTTGACAAAATATTAAAAAACAGATAATGCCTTGCCCTGGGCTTCAGAAACCAGATAAAAAACAACAGACCATCACCTATACCAAAAATAATGACATACTCAAAAGTAATAAATAAGATCTGGAGGTTCTCCAAAGTACTATGAGCCTCCAGTCTGCCCACGACTCAACAACCTATAACAAGGCGAGGAGACAGTAGAGGATAGAAAGTTCCCCTATGTTTCCTTTCCCAACACCATGCCCGCTACCGACAAAGGACCCAATTACAACAACTATCATAGGTAGCCTCTACATTCTTCAGTAAAATGAGGCAAACACAGATCTCGATCTCCAAAACGTAGATTGAAGAATCGAGGAAAGCGACATATTGTGCTTGAAGCTTAAGGATGTCGCCACTGCACGTATTTCATGTGCTTTCACCTTAAGCACATTTAGAGTCTGATCTTGGACTTGAGAGTGTGGGACTCCAGTATCAGAACTTCTCAAAAAGAACGAAATAGCGTTCTTGGAGAGGGGGTTTTGCAGAATTCTTAACCGAACACCAAAGTCGGTCGGAGTTACCTCTAACGGATTGTGTCCTTGACAGGTAACATTTCAGAGCTCTGACAGGACATAGTAAATATTCTTCGTCCATCGGACCCACTATATTAGATAATCCCTTAAGTACAAAAGATTTAGGCCATGGGTTAGAGGGAGATTCGTTCTTTGCTAAAAATTCGTTAACAAAAGAACAAACCGCATTACGATTTTTGAACCCCACCTCTTTGTGGATGGCTTGTAACTCACTCACTCTTCCTGCTGTAGCCAAAGCGAAGAGAAAAAGTGCCTTCCTCGTTACATCTCTCAAAGACGCTTCACGAAGTGGCTCGAATCGTGAAGACATCAGAAAAGTTAAAACTACGTCCAAGTTCCAGTCAACACTATCCTTCTTGGATACTTTTACTGTATTAAAAGATTTAATTAAATCTCCAATATCCTGGTTAGAGGAGATGTCAAGCCCTCTATGCTTAAACACTGAGGACAGCATAGCTCTGTACCCTTTAATTGTTCGATACCGACAAGTTCTTAACTTCTTTAAGGTACAGCAAAAAATCAGCTATTTCTGTCACAGAGGTTTTAGAAGACGAGAAATTATGTCTTCTGCACCACGTCCTAAAGACTCCCCACTTGATTGGTAAAGCTTGGCAGAAGAGCTTCTTCGACAGTTAGCAATAGCTCTGACCGCTCTACGAGAAAAACCCCTTAGCTCTGACGAGTTTCCGGACAGTCTGAACCTGTCATACGAGCGAAAACAAAATTCTGATGATACCTGTCGAAGTGGGGCTGTTTGAGTAGCCGAGGATACTGAGGAAGAAGTCTGGGATGGTCTATAACCAACTTGAGAAGGTCTGGAAACCACTCTTTCCTGGGCCAGAATGGTGCTACCAATGTCATTGACCACATTTTGATGTGAGAGGAACTTGTTCAACACCTCTCTGATCATTCCAAATGGGGGAAAGGCGTAAACGTCTAGACCCGTCCAATCCTGAAGCATTGCGTCGGTCTTCCAAGCAAGAGGTCTGGAACTGGGGAACAAAAGATCGGAAGTCGATTGTTCCTCGACGTGGCAAACAGATCCACTGAAGGTCTTCCCCAAAGTTTCCACAGTTCCTGACAAATATGATATTGTAATGATACAATTAAGTTTGTTCATACTTACCCTGGCAGATATATATATAGCTGTATTTTCTGAAGTCCGACAGAATTTTAAAAACTTACGACACACGCAGTGGGAGTCAGGTGGTTAGTACCCATTCCCTGCCGCTGGGAGGCGGGTATCAGGAATCATTCCCATTTTCTATTCATAATTTTTATTTCCACTGTCTCCTGAGGGAGGTGGGTGGGTACTTGATTATATATATCTGCCAGGTAAGTATGAACAAACTTAATTGTATCATTACAATATCATTTTTGTTCATGAACTTACCTGTCGAGATATATATAGCTGAATCCCACCTTTGGTGGTGGGAGTAGACAGAATAGAAGATTTTAGGAAAACATATATATGCAGATAATTGATATCTTGATTCCTTACCTGTTAGCATAGCTGACTTCGTGGTTACTGCCGCGTAAGTCTGCTTGTGCTACTAGAGTGCCAGCGAGGTAGAGACCTATATAGCTGGTGCACTCCAGATGATCTGTCAACAGGGGCGAGACCACGACGTGACTAGACCATATTGACCATACCATGAGGGCTAAGAAGTAAAATAAATATATATATATATATATATCACCACCTGACCCACCTAGCCAAAGTTAAGGTGTGTTAACTAAGGCTTAAGAGTTAAGAAGTCACCGTTGTCGGCGACTCAACTACTAAATTAAGAGCTCTTCCTAAACCATTTTCTACAGGATAGGATGAGTGGTACTTCTTGCCCCCAAGATTGTGTCTGCAGACACGTATGGCCCTAGCGAGCAGCAGATCTCATATGCCATCTTCACATCTCGCAGGGATGTGAATTGAACACAGAGTTGCTTCGCTAAAACATGGTACTCAGGATGTTGCTGAGTGCCATGCTCTGTTGAAATGCTTCCGAGGCCGCGCCCTCACCTCGTGAGCATTCAAATCCAAAGATTTCAAATCTTTGTGCAAACACAAAGAAGGAGCTTTTTTGAAAGACCTCCTTAACAATAAAGCCAGGGTGTTCTTCGATATGGGCAAGTCTGGTCTTTTCGGAACACTGCAGATTGTCCGTACGACTTCGACTTTCTTGAGTTTTATGTAGATAAAACTTGAGAGACCTGACAGGGCACAGGACTCTCTGGCTCCTGCCCACTAACTTGTGCCATCCTTGCTTCCAAGCTCCTGGCCCAAGGACAAAACGGGTTTCCATTCTTAGGCCATAACGAAAAGCTTAGAGCACACCGCCTTGTGTTCTCTAAAGCCAAAACTTGTGACGATGGCTTAAAATCTCACTAACCCTCTTTGTCGTATCTAGGGTGGTTAGAAAAATGCCTTCCTGATCACATGCAAGAAGTTAACAGGTAGGAGATGTTCGAATGCTTTGACATCAAGAACTTCAGACTATGTCTAAGTTCCATATTGAAAGCTTCGATCTGGACATGCACAGTCAGTCCGTCTGTACTAACGTCAGGTGACCGACCAGTTGACCAGTCAGACGAATCAAGGACAGCAAGGCTGTACCCTGAAGACATAAGGCACTAGTCTTCGCTGAAGGATGAGTGTTTGGACTGCCTGGGCGATTCAAGCTAAGCAAACCTTGGGGGGTGTATCAACGCAACCCAACGTCGTTAGCGAATCAACTCCTGAGCCACTCCTGACTCGAGCTTCTGGTGCCAGGAGAAAGGAGCGAGGAGCAAAAAGGCGATTCAGTCCCGAAGGACGAATGCCTGACAGTCCAACCTGGTCTCATTTAAACGATCATCGGGGGTGTATAAACGCAACCGACTTCGTCAACAAGAAACTCAGGGCTACTGGTATGTCTCCTGATCTCGCACGAGTGTCTGACTCCGAGAAAACAGGTGAGACAAAAAGTAGATGGTGAGCGAGTTTCGAGATTCACAGAACTCAAAGATCGGGTGAAGGGCTTTGTTGTTTGACAGACGCCAAATCTCTGAGCCAAAGGCCGTCAACAACATATTTGCGTATTCTTTAATAGTTGTGACTGCCAGGCTTATCCCATTCTTCAGACGGAAAAGGAAGACGGTAATCTTATTCCTGTCAACATCTCGATAGTCTGAACGTAGTCAGACTCAGAGCGGAGAGGTTATAGGTACCTTTCGAGTTAGAGTAGACCGACTCTCTCGGAAAAGGTCCTTGGAAAGTGAACTAGGAAGTATGTGACCTCTGTGAATCCAGGATCCGAAGGCCAACATGGGCGATCAGCGTCATTGTCGCTCCCTGTGACGTCATAAATCCTCTTATTACATTTCCTAAGCGATTGAAAAAGGGGAAAAAAGACTAAACATCCATCCCCGTTCAATATCATAGGATGGCGTTTAATGGTACCGAATCCCGGATCGAGAATAAGGGAGCAGAGAAGAAGAAGCCTCTTCGTCCTCAACATATCGAAGAGAAGAATGAAAGGGCGTCCCTAAAGTCTCCACAACTCTCAACTTACTTCTAAAGAAATATTCCACTCGGAAGTCAATAGTTGCTGCCGTCGATCGAGACGATTCGTACGGACTTTTGCAATCCTGTAACGAACCTCTAGAGGATCGTTACATTCTACGCCTGTTGTTATAATAGGCTCTTTCTCGTAAACTCGAACAGGGACCGAGAGAAGATACTTCTTAAGATATGAGAGAGCTGTGGAATATCAGAGTTGATCTGGACCACTGGTTCCCAAAAACTCGTTTCGAGGACTGGAGGGACTACCGAATCGCTTTACTTCTTTCAGATTAAGATCCAGGACATTTGAAACCCTATCCAGATATCCGGCACCTTCTTTCTATCACCTCAGTGTGATAGACGCACTGAGAGATGTTCAGAATCATTCCTAGATCTTGAATAATATTTCAGTTTCCCGGTCGGAAAAAACTGTGATCTTAATTGCAGTCTATTCGGGGAAACAAAACTTCTTCAGGAAGGAAATGGTCCCCAGCAAGCTCATCCATTCCTCCCCGAGTATGCTTACTTCCCTAATAATGGCTGCGCTTTTGCCTAAGCAGAGAGCATATAAAAGTGCAATGTTGCGGTAGACTCGTAGTTCTATACCGTGCGGTAACGAGCACCGAAAGGATTAAGAGATAACTCTGTTGAACATAGTAAGGCAAAACGAATTGCAACGTTTATTCATTCACGTAAGAAATCCCTTCAATCTTAGGCTAAAGTCCGTGATTGTAGGACAGAGATACAGTTAGTCAGTCAATCCCGCAGGAGAGACGTAACCGCCAGCACAGAGATACGGTTAGTCAGCCAATCCCGCAAGAGAGAGAGACGTAACCTACCGCGCATGACAGCGCACGATCTGTTACTGGTGGCTCAGTCAACAGTTGGACTGGAGGACAGAGACAGCGTGACAGCAGCAGCCAGCAGCTTACGAATGTCGTCTCTTAACCTTGTATGTCTGGGTGCCAGCTACCCTATTCTACGAAGAAATAGGTCCGTTATTTGAGCAGATAGACTCTCAAGCTGGTATATTTAGGCGAAACAGACAACGCTAAATATATAGATGCGTTTGTGTCGTCAGAACACTACCATACAACGGTAAAAGATAAATCGGAAACTCCTGGAAGGCTGCAGGGAGTAAACGATTAAATGTCTTAAAATAGACAATAGAACCTCTCGGTTTGCCATTCGAAGAGGTAACTACAGCAAGCGTATATGACTTGAACCAAACCAGAAATAAAATAACGCAAACAGCAAAATGAGATTGTTATGATACAATAAAGTTTGTTCATACTTACCTGGCAGATATATATATATATATATATATATATATATATATATATATATATATATAGCTGAATTCGGAAATACAGCTACATACATATCTGACAGGCAAGTTTCATGAACAAAACTTAAGAGAATCGAAGCAGTCAGCTCAAGCTTTCTTATGTTATTGGACATAAGCGTTCATTGACGTAGTCTACAAGTCTATTTCTTGTACGAGTCTGCGAATGACGAATGAGAGCTCTTCCGAATCTTGTGCAATAAGAGCTTATTCGCTTAACGCAATATCAAGTTAATGAGATGTTTGTCAATGAGAACTAATCCATTACGGGACAAAGAGATATTTTGTCAATGAGGGGATACCCACTTACTTGACAAAACGATAGTATATTGTCAATGGGGGAAAGTCACTGAATTGACAAAACGTAATCCAGGAAGTCGAGCATTTTATTTTTCGATTCCCGTCTCAAACGAGGAAGGGGCAAGAATCCTGTTAAGAGACTAGGCTTACGGCAGGGTGAACGACGATGTTCAATTCGGCAGCGTAGTCCCGACTAGAAACTAAACAAAAACCTATCATCTGAAAAAACCCTTTCAGATGGGCTAAAAAGCTTGCCAAAATTATCCTGGGAAGAGGAAGAAATTCTCCAACCAGCTTCCTCTCCCGTATCACAAACTAAAGCCTGCTAAAGCTTAAAATTTATTGGCAGTATGGCAAAAGAAGTCCTATCTTGCGCTTTCCTGAAGAGCGTCCTTTGATGAGTACCTTTGCAAGAATCCTACTGAACACTTGCCGAGAGTCCTGACGTGCAGGACATCGAGCCTTTACCTAACCCGTAACTGCCTTATCGCAAAGTCTTGACTGTGGTAGAGAAAACGAGATCTTCCCTAGAGCTTTCCTTAACTCCATCCACCTTTGCGAAAAGCAATAAAATATTGACAGAGATCTCTTGAATTCACGAAACCCGAGGTCTTGCTGGGTTTCGAAGACGAAGTTGTCTGTTCACTTTAAGCTTCCTCCGAAGCACTGCTTACTTCACATTCTTTGCATGTGAGGTATAAGGTATCACGAAGGTAGAGGTAAAAATTCTTGAGGCCCAAATCGTAAAACAAGAGCTTGAAGAGTTCAATAGAAACGTTCAGCCAGACGACACACCTGGGCGTGCGCTGGCGCGCGCGCTCGGCGTCCACTGGCGAGCAGTGAGCACGCTCGGCGTCCACTGGCCAGCAGCGAGCACGCTCGGCGTCCACTGGCGCGCGCGGAGTGCGCTCGGCGTCCACTGGTGCGCGCTTGGCGACCCCGCGCGCCTGGCGTCCATCCGAACGTCCCGTCCAAGCCGAGCGTCAAAAAGAAGCGTGCAGAAAAGCGTCACGCTCCTGACAGGCGTCAAAACAAGCGAGATACATCTCGGAGAGAAAATCCGACTGCACGAAACAGTCTCAGGAGAAGGGTCGATCGTGCGAGAATACGAGGGGCGACTGGCGAGGGAACGCCTTCTTATTCTCACAGTAACAAACTCGGACGTCCGCTCTCAAAAGCGTTCGCGTCCTGCTACTAAGACTTGCCATTTCATATTTCTCGGTGGAAAGGACGTACACGTGATCAGGCGACGTTCGCCTTCTTACTTCTCACTGGAACGCATAACGAGAGAGAGAGAGACGTGAATCGTCCTCCTCTACAAAGCTTCTATTTAGAGGGCGCGAGTCCTTCCGAAAGCTCCAACCCCTGCGCGGGGAGGACGCTTCGGAGGACGAGAAGCAATCCTTCAGGATTCGTGCACGCCACTTAGGCAGTTCTGGGGATTTTCATCAGAACTGCCGAAGGCACGCCAGATCGGTGGGGGTTCCTCGTAACCCTCCTTCGGCTTTCGACATGCTCTCTCCCCGGGTCCTGGAGTCAAGCAGAGGTCCCGGCCTAGAGGCGAAATAAGGCCGATCTGACGCACCCTCCACTACACAAGGGGCCACTGTCACTGCACTTAGCCACTTCGCTATTGCTCTCTAAAAGCAAGCACTTTCGATTCTAAGATACGAATCGAAAGAGTATTAGAGAAAGGGCATAACCTCTACAGACACTGTTTAGGGCCGAAGGGCAACATTACAGGGTTATGAGAAACAATAACAGAAGTAGCACTCTTCACAACAATGAAGGAGAGCGATCACCTCTCGCAGACAAATTCATAACCCGTAGGCCATACTACAGGGTTAGGCAAAAAAAAAAAAAAAACCCCACAAAAAGTCTAACAGGAAGGTTTAGCAGGTCACTACCCTGACTTTTGTTTACTGATAATTGCGTCATTACGGAATCATACGTTTTCCTTACGGGAATTAGACATGTTTACTGATTAATTGCGTACATACGAATCATACGTCTTCCTTACGGATAGACAGTCTCACACTCCTCACATGACAAATCTCAACCAAGAAGCAAGACTCATACCCCTCGTGCATACCAAGTGCGGATCTACCGAAGCTTTCGGTAGCCACACCCTATCTTTGCAGACAACACCCTCTGAAACTAGCCTAACTAGATTCAGATATCTTATGCAAAAATGAATCAAATTCAAATCAATTTAAGATAGCGTATGTCTAGCCACAAATCCAAGTAAATAAATTAAAAGACAATAGGATACTTAGCGGCAATGAAGTTTCCAAAATCTAAGACGGAGGTACTGGAAACAGGTGTTTCCAGCACCGGCGACAGAAAAATTATGAATAGAAAATGGGAATGATTCCTGATACCCGCCTCCCAGCGGCGGGAACTGGGTACTAACCACTGACCCCTCCCCACTGCGTGTGGTCGTAAGTTTTTAAAATTCTGTCGGACTTCAGAAAATACAGCTATATATATATCTGACAGGTAAGTTTCATGAACAAATTTGTCTTGCAATGTCCACTCCGTGGGAAGAACTTGGTTTACTCGACTGAGTTCGTCTGCCAGTACATTTAACTTCCCCTGTACAAACCTCGGAACGAGGGAAATATCCCGATCTTGAGACCAGAGAAGGAGATCTTCTGCGACTTTGTAGAGGGAGAATGAATGGGTCCTCCCTGATTCCTGATATAAGATAGAGCGGTGGTGTTGTCGGAGTATACTGCCACTCTCTTTCCCACGACCAAAGGAGCGAATGCTTGCAGACCGAACCAAATCGCCTTCAACTCCTTCATGTTGATGTGATTCAACCTCTCTTTCTCTGACATAATCCTGAGATCTTTTTGGTCCCTAGGAGGAGCTCCCCAACCTCTGTCCGATGCGTCGGAGTATAATTCTACGTCTGGGCCTTCCTTAATGTCAGGGAGAGACCCTCTTGCAATCTTTCCCCTCGACATCCACCATCTCAAGTCGTTCTTGATCTCTTCCGACACTGGGAACGAATACGTGTCTGGTTGAGACTTCCGACACCAACTCGCTTTGAGATAAAACTGAAGAGATCTCATGTGAAGACGACCCAACTTTACAAACGTCTCTACTGATGATAACGTCCTAGAAGACTCATCCATTCCAAGGCGGAGGAGGACTGACGATTCAGGAATTGGCTCACTTTTTGAGGCAAGATTCTATTCTTTTTGGGGACAGAAAAACCCGAAAAGTCTGAGAGTCCAGAATCATCCCCAAATAGGGGATCTTCTGGGACGGCACTAATTGAGACTTCTCCAGGTTGATGAGAATTCCCAATTGACTCGCTAATGACAGTGTCTTCCGTAAATCCTTCACGCACTGTGTCCTCGAACCCGATCTGAGAAGCCAGTCGTCCAGGTAAAATGCTGCATTTATGCCCAACATATGCAGCCATTTCCCCAATGGAGCAAGAAACACGAGTAAATACCTTGAGGGGCCGTCGAAAGGCCGAAACAAAGGGCTCTGAATTGATACGTCCATCCCAGTTTCGAACACAAATCTCAGGAACTTCTTTGAACTCTGGTGAATCGGGACATGAAAGTAGGCGTCCTTCATGTCCAGGGACACCATCCAATCGCCTGGGCGAAGTGCCGACATCACAGAATGATTTGTTTCCATATTGAACTTTGTCTTCAGCACAAAAAGGTTCAATGCGCTTACATCTAGCACTGGCCTCCAACCTCCCGAGGCTTTGGGAACTACAAAGAGTCTGTTGTAGAATCCCTGAGAACTGTCGAGGACTTCCTCTATTGCTCCCTTCTTGATGAGTGCATTGATCTCTGCTGCTAAAGCCAAAGCTCTCTCTGATCCTGGAGAATATGCTGTTAAGCTGATTGGTGTATCGGAGAGAGGAGGATCTAAAACAAAAGGAATCGAGTATCCCTCTCGAAGAACTTGAACTACCCATTGCTCTGCACCTCTTCGACTCCATTCTTCCCAAAAAGATGGAGTCTTGCCCCTACTTGCACGTGAAGGAACGGCTTCTCACTTGTCCGAAGGTTTGGGGGGAGGTTTCTTTGAGGACTTGTACTGTGGACGCAAATTAGTCCTGGGTCGTTGCCACTTAGGTTTATTCCCTCGAAAGGGATGCTTCTGAAGAGGAGAAGACTTAGCTCCTGTCGGAGTAGGCTCTTTCGGACGTCTGGAAGACTGAAGAAGGAGATCATTAGTAGATTTCTTTTCTAAATCCGATAGAATTTGTTGAATGGTTTCTTCAGGGAAAAGATGAGATTTACAGAGAGGAGCAAACATGGAGAGCGAGTTTCTGGTATTAGTGACTCCTTTAGACACGAAAGAACACCACCTTTCTCTCTTCTTCATCACTCCCATTGTGAAAAGGGCTGCTAATTCTCCGTGAACCATCTCTAACAGCCTTATCCGCACAGGACAGAACTCCTAACCAGTCTGTGCAAAAACTCTTCTTCTAAAGACTGACAGTCTTCAATCTTGCGAGCTAAAGAGGCAATAGTCCAGTCTAAAAAACTAAATACCTCAAATACTTTAAAAATATTCTTCACCAAATGGTCCAGCTCTGAAGAAGAAAACAAATTTTTAGCTGACGAAAAAGCTTCTCTTCGGTGTGGAGTCCACTAAACCGGAGAAGTCTCCCTGGGAGGAGGCAGACACTCCAAAAGAAGGAACTTCTCCAGTTGCGTAGAAGCGATACGCTTTACTCTGAAGCTTAGAAGGTGGGAAAGCAACGAAGCCTTACCTGTTTCCCTCTTCTTAGAAAGCCACTCTGTTGACTCCCTAAGGGCCTGCTTCGAGGACTGAGAAAGAAACCAGTTTAGGTAGACACGAATACGCTGTCTTCCTATCTTTAACGAACATTGAAGGCAGTGAAGACGGAGAAGCAGGTTCAAAGTAATCTGGATAAGTGGACAGGAAAAATTTAAGAAGACTCGAATAAGCCGACGAATCCTTGTCATCTTGATCCAAAGCTTCCTCTTCAGACTGCACGGAAGCAGAGTCGAAATCAGGCTTATGTTCTACCCCGGTGGAGGATTTCAAAAACCAAACTCATAAGATCCTGGAAATGCTTCTTAAATGGAGCTAAGGTAGAATCGTCTAACACTGTAGAAGTCGATGGTCGTTCAGTCGAAGAACGATTCTTTCTAACAGGTGAAGTCTCCGCACCACGTCGACACAGGCGAACAACCAGTCGAAAATTCCTATCGACTCACGGCGAGGGGAGTCGAACAAAGACGAGCGAATACGCTTCTCTGGACAGTATACGGAGTCGAACGAGGCGACCGAGCTGAAACTGCGACCGAGACTCGCTTGGGAGAGTCGAGCGATCGTGAATTATCACAAAGTTTAGTCCGAGAGCCATTGCTTTTAGCCGAAAAATGCGACTGCGGAGGAGATTCACTAAATATCACATCCGGAGCAAAACTACAACGAAGGTTGAGGACTCCAATGCCTCTTAGACTTCTTAAAACAGGAGTCGGTGACGAATCACGCCGCAAGAATCGACTGTCTTTTAACGGTCGAGACACCAAATCACCTCGCCTTTTGCGCACTGGGCGATTGCACTTCCGAATCAGAAGACAGACGAGAATCACAAACACTAAACACCAAAACTTTACACATCTTTTTGGACGACACCCGCGAGTCGACGGAGTCGACGGCTGACCGTGGGCAAACTAAAACCAGAACTCCTTCCGACCTCCAGTATGTCTTCTCCCGGTTGCGGGGGGAGAGCGGGACAGTGACCTTCGTCTGGGAGTCGAGGGGGAACGGACAACCGCCTCCTCAGGCGCAACATTAACACTTTGCACTGCACTAGATTTCACTGTACTATCTACGAAAGCTTTAAAAGACATTCTAACTTCATAAACTGATTCAGCTAACACTTCGAACTTTTTATCCATCTTAGACTCAAGCAAGGCAATGGTGTTGGGTTCGGAAACATGGGCAACTTGAACAGGGGTAATCAAAGGAGAAGTAGGAGGACTATTAATTGGATAAAGAAATATTCTCTAATAAAGGAGAGGCAAGAGAAGACTTATTTGTCTCCGAAAGGAACAGGAGTGTTTCAACCTATTCTTACTACTAGCCCTAAGAGCTGCCTTTCCTCTTCCTATCTTTCTCCATTTTCTCAGCATGCGATCTAACGCCTTCCATCCCTGTTCATCCAATTCTTTACATTCATCACATGTCACATCCATACCATTACAATTTTGTCCTCTGCATTTAGTGCACTTAGAGTGCGGATCGTGACATAAACTTAGCTAATCTTGTTTTGCAGCCAGCGCTGCAAAACCTTACAGCAGATGAACTAGAATCTGACATAATTTAGCAATAAGACGAAAAACTGAATAGAGATAGCTAACTGGCAAGAAAAAACCAAAAACTTGTACATCACCAAACCAAAACCAAAATCCAAAATGGCGACGCAGGAGACTGCAGCGAAAATCTCACAGTGTTACCCCGTGAGCGGCAGAAACGAAAATTGACGGTAGAAGGGAGCTATAGTACCCAGGGTTCCCGGATGTGGGCGGGTCTTGTATCACCTATACTTAAGATAGCAACGCCGCTGGCGCCAACAATTTGAATTTCGACTGCCGTAGGTAAGAAGCAATAAGCTATGTAACTGTTCGGTAAGTCACTTATGTGAAACAATAAAATATATTAAATTGAAAGTGTATCTGTATCCATTTTTTTGGTGTAACACACATTTGTTTAAACAGGATCATCCAGCCTTGGGTCAGACCCTCATCACTGTTCCCCCATACAAGTACATACACACATGATGGTACCTTCATTAGCACTTTGGAAGTACGAGCACACTAGCTCAAAATAAAGATAATTTTTTGCCATCAGAAAGGCAAATGCTCACAAATGATAAAGTTAGAACAATCACGTGGAAAGCAAATCCTATTATTTCAATACAAATGGTCACAGTGTAAAGCATTCAAATCATATAATAGCTAGATAATGCCTGCATTTAATTTTTCACTTTTTAATTCTACTGCTTTGCCATTTTCATTTTTCACCTGTTTCTCTACTATCAAATCAGCTTACAGCACTCTATGAGGGTTACACAGGTCTCACATAGTAAATCAGTGCTATCATTTTCTTTCATGTCAGTTTTACTTACTTCTCACTTTAATAAATCAATCTGTGTTGAAGCTTCGCCCACCACTTAATATTTTATATCAACATTATTTGGCTTCTTAGATATGTTTTAGCCATTTTAATCCTTGGACACAGGAAGAATTCCCAGGATTCCTTTCCCCCCCCCTCTTAGTTTACTCTCTCTGAGGCTGTAACTTCCCACTTATTCAAATCTAACATGCCCATTAGACCTCTTTTACATTTCAGATAAGATTTTCGAAATTCCATCTTTTTTTTCTCTTCATGGTGCATCTAATGAGAACTGATGTATTTTTCCTTTCCCAAGATCATTTAGTTTTTTTCATTTCCTGTTATCAACTCATTCTAATTATGTAGCATCACCACTTCATCTTTAACCAGCACACAGATTCCTGTTCTGTCTTGTTTCATTATCATTTAACTAAAATTTATCATGCGTCTATGTCACTATCTATTTTCTTTGCTCTGTATCTATCCTCTTGTGCTTAACATACTGTACCTTTAGGATTCTTTTTGCCAGTACCTTCACCACCTCCCTACTCTTCCCTACCATTAATAAAATACATTACTCATCTTCACTTGATTATCAAAATTAGCTACACTTTTCTTAACTACTGGACTGTTAATCTTATATGCTAAATACATAGAAAGAAAGTATAGGAGGTAATATGTAAGTATGTAAGAACTGCTATGGATATGCTTTAAAGATGGGTACCTATGTACATGAACAAATAATCAAATTTTGCAAAAGTAGTACTGCATCAACAAGACATAATAATGCCGACATTACACATAACATGATGTTATACCAACAATGATGGTAATACCAAACAATGAGTGTCCTAGCCTACTTAATTCATGTGATGACTAGTGCTGAATGTTTAAAAATTAAGAATACCGAGCAACCTTATGGACTTTTAAGGAATTACTAAAGTTTTTTGTCTTTAAGTCAAAAGACAGAGATATAATGCTGTATAATAAAGAAGTCAAGAGTGGCCTTCCTTACAAGTGATAAGTAAATACTAGATGAAGCAAAGAAATACATAATACCTGGATAAGTGTTTTGCAGTCAGCAATTTCAGATGAAGCATAAGTTTGTCTAATGCAATGGTTTAATATAGGACATATAGATTTGTATTACTGGGTAGTAAAAATGGATTTAGAAACAATTTCAAAAGCATAAATCTAAACACAGAAACCTTTTTTTTTTTTCTTCAAAATCTTCAACAAAGAAACTAGTTGTCATAATAAACTACATACATCTTAATAAAGTATCTTGTCGTCTTCCTTTTGTAGTTATGAGAGTCGCGATTACATTTGTTTCAAATGAAGAAAAATCCTTTTTTTGTAACCACAGTAAAAGTGGTAATGTAGTAAATTTTCAGTATATGTACACAAAAAAAAATTATTCAGTTTAAAAATGATATTGTTATGAATCAATAAAGTTTTTGTTCATACTTACCTGGCAGATATATATATAGCTGTATTCTGAAGTCCGACAGAATTTTAAAAAACTTCCGACACACGCAGTGGTCGGCCCAGGTTGGTTAGTACCCCCCCATTCCCGCCGCTGGAGGCGGGTATCAGGGAAACCATCCCATTTTTTCTATTCATAATTTTTATTTCCACTGTCCCCTGAGGGAGGTGGGTGGGTACTTGATTATATATATTCTGCCAGGTAAGTATGAACAAACTTTATTGTATCATAACAATATCATTTTGTTCATGAAACTTACCTGTCAGATATATATATAGCTGAATCCCACCTTTGGAGGTGGGAAGGGACAGAATAGAAGGATTTTAGGAAACAAATGCATGCAGATGATTTACATCTTGGTTCCACCTGTTAGCATAGCTGGCTTCGTGGTTACTGCCACGTAATCTGCTTGTGCTACTAGAGTTGCCAGCGGAGTAGAGGACCTATATAGCTGGTGCACTCCAGATGATCTGTCAACAGGGCGAGACCACGACGTGACTAGACCATATGACCATACCATGAGGGCTAAGAAGTAAAATAAATATATATATATGTATATATATCACACCTGACCAACCTAGCCAAAAGTTTAGGTGTTTTTAACTAAGGCTTAAGAGTTAAGAAGTCGCCGTTGTCGGCGACTCATCAACTAAATTAAGAGCTCTTCCTAACCATTTTTCTACAGGATAGGATGAGTGGTACTTCTTGCCCCCAAGATTTGTGTCTGCAGACACGTTATGGCCCTAGCGAGCAGCAGATCTCATATGCCATCTTCACATCTCGCAGGAGTGTGAAGTGAACACAGAGTTTGCTTCGCTAAAACATGGTACTCAGGATGTACGGAGTGCCATGCTCTGTTGAAATGCTTCCGAGGGCCGCGCCCTAACCTCGTGAGCATTTAGATAAAAAAGATTTCAAATCTTTGTGCAAACACAATGAAGGAGCATTTTTGAAAAACGAACTCTTAAGACTAAAGCCAGGGTGTTCTTCGATATGGGCAAGTTGGTCTTTTTCGGAACACTGCAGATTGCCCGAATGACTTCGACTTCTTGAGTTTTATGTAGATAAAACTTGAGAGACCCGACAGGGCACAGGACTCTCTCTGGCTCCTGCCCACTAACTTGTGCCATCCTTGCTTCCAAGCTCCTGGCCCAAAAGGACAACGGGTTTCCATTCTTAGGCCACAACGGAAGGCTTAGAGAGCACACCGCCTTGTCTTCTCTAAAGCCAAAACTTGTGACGATGGCTTAAAATTTCACTAACCCTCTTTGTCGTATCTAGGGTGGTTAGAAGAAGGCCTTCTGATCACATGCAAAAAGTTAACAGGTAGGAGAGGTTCGAATGCTTTAACATCAAGAACTTCAGACTACGTCTAAGTTCCATATTGAAAGCTTCGATCTGGACATGCACAGTCAGTCCGTCTGTACTAAAGTCAGGTGACCGACAGTGACCAGTCAGACGAATCAAGGACAGCAAGGCTGTACCCTGAAGACCATAAGGCACTATTCTTCGCTGAAGAATGAGTGTCTGGACTGCCTGGGCGATTCAATCTAAGCAAACCTTGGGGGTGTATCAACGCAACCCAACGTCGTCAGCGAATCAACTGACTCGAGCTTCTGGTGCCAGGAGAAAGGAGCGAGGAGCAAAAAAGGCGATTCAGTCCCGAAGGAAGAATGCCTGACAGTCCAAACCTGGTTCTCATGTTTACACGATCATCGGGGGTGTATAAACGCAACTGGACTTCGTCAACAAGAAAATCAGGGCTACTATATGTCGCCTGATCTCGCACGAGTGTCTGACTCGAGAAAACAGGTGAGACAAAAAGTAGATAGTGAGCGAGTTTCGAGATTCCACAGAACTCAAAAATCGTGAATGGGCGGGTTGTTGTTTGACAGACGCAAATTCTCTGAGCCCAAAGGCCGTCAAACACATATTTGCAATATTCTTTAATAGTTGTGACTGCCAGCTTATCCCATTCTTCAGACGGAAAAGAAGACGGTAATCTTATTCCTGTCAACTCTCATGTCGATAGTCTGAACTAGTCAGACTCAGAGCGGAGAGGTTATAGGTACCATTTCGAGTTAGAGTAGACCGACTCTCTCGGAAAAGGTCCTTGGAAAGTGAACTAGGAAATATGTGACCTCTGTGAATCAGGATTCTGAAGGCCAACATGGGGCGCATCAGCGTCATTGTCGCTCCCTGGTGACGTCATAAATCCTCTTATTACATTTCCTAAGCGATTGAAAAAAGGGGAAAAAAAAAAGAGACTAAACATCCATCCCCCGTTCAATATCATAGGATGGCGTTTAATGGTACTGATCCCGGATCGAGAATAAGGGAGCAGAGAAGAAGCCACCTCTTGTCCTCAACATATCGAAGAGAAGAATGAAAGGGCGTCCCTAAAGTCTACACAACTCTCAACTTACTTCTAAAGAAAGATTCCACTCGGAAGTGAATAGTTGCTGCCGTCGATCGAGACGATTCGTACGGACTTTTGCAATCCTGTAACGAACCTGTAGGAGGATCGTTACATTTTACGCCTGTTGTTATAATAGGCTCTTTCTCGTAAACTCGAACAAGGACCGAGAGAGAGAACTTCTTAAGATATGAGAGAGCTGTGGAATATCAGAGTTGATCTGGACCACTGGTTCCCAAAAACTCGTTTCGAGGACTGGAGGGACTACCGAATCGCTTTTACTTCTTTCAGATTAAGATCCAGGACATCTGAAACCCTATCCAGATGTCCGGCACCTTCTTTCTATCACCTCAGGTGATAGACGCACTGAGAGATGTTCAGAATCATTGCTAGATCGTGAATAATATTTTCAGTTTCCCGGTAGGAAAAAACTGTGGTCTGGATTGCAGTCTATTCGGGGAAACAAACTTCTCAGGAAGGAAATGGGTCCCCAGCAAGCTCATCCATTCCCTCCCCGAGTATGCTTACTTCCCTAAATAAGGCTGCGCTTTGCTAAGCAGGAGAGCAAATAAAAGTGCAATGTTGCGGTAGACTCGTAGTTCCATACCGTGCGGTAACGAGCACCGAAAGGATTAAGAGATAACTCTGTTGAACATAGTAAGGCAAAACGAATGCAAACGTTTATTCATTCACGTAAAGAAATCCCCTCAATCTTAGGCTAAAGTCCGTGATTGTAGGACAGAGATACAGTTAGTCAGTCAATCCCGCAGGAGGAGAGACGTAACCGTCAGCACAGAGATACGGTTAGTCAGTCAATCCCGCAGGAGAGAGAGACGTAACCTACCGCGCATGACAGCGCACGATCTGTCACTGAATACTGGCTCGGTTGTTGGACTGGAGGACAGACAGCGTGACAGCAGCAGCAAGCAGCTTACGAACGTCGTCTCTTAACTTTATGTCTGGGTTGCCAGCTACCCTATTCTACGAAGAAATAGGTCCGTTATTTTTTGAGCAGAAAGACTCTCAAGCTGGTATATTTAAGCGAAACAGAAAACGCTAAATATATAGATGCGTTTTGTGTCGTCAGAACACTACCATACAACGGTAAAAGATAAATCGGAAAACTCCTGTTTAGGCTGCAGGGAGTAACGATTAAATGTCCTTAAAATAGACAACCGACCTCGGTTGCCATCCAAGAAGAGGTAACTACAGCAAGCGATATGACTTGAACCAACCAGAAGTAAAATAACGCAAGGCAAAAATGAAATTATATCACAATAAAGTTTGTTCCTACTACCTGGCAGACATATATATAGCTGAATTCGGAAATACAGCTACATACATATCTGACAGGCAAGTTTCATGAACAAAACTTAAGAGAATCGAAGCAGTCGAAGCAGTCAGCTCAAGCTTCTTATGTTATTGGACATAAGCGTTCATTGACGTAGTCTACAAGTCTATTTCTTGTACGAGTCTGCGAATGACGAATGAGAGCTCTTCCGAATCTTGTCGATAAGAGCTTATTCGCTTACGCAATATCAAGTTAATGAGATGTTTGTCATGAGAACTAACCCATTTGTTTGCGGGACAAAGAGATATTTTGTCAAAGAGGGGATACCCACTTACTTGACAAAACGAAAGTATATTGTCAATGGGGGAAAGTCACTGAATTGACAAAAACGTAATCCAGGGAGTCGAGCATTTAATTTTCCGATTCCCGTCTCAAACGAGGAAGGGGCAAGAATCCTGTAAGAGACTGGGCTTACGGCAAGTAGGACGACGATGTTCAATTCGGCAGCGTAGTCCCGACTAGAAACTAACAAAATCTATCATCTGAAAAACCCTTTCAGATGGGCTAAAAAGCTTGGAAAATTATCCTGGGAAGAGGAAGAAACTCTCCAACCAGCTTCCTCGCCCGTATCACAACTAAGGCCTGCCTAAAGCTTAAAATTATTGGCAGTATGGCAAAGGAAGTCCTGTCTTGCGCTTTCCTGAAGAGCGTCCTTTTGATGAGTGCCTTTGCAAGAATCCTACTGAACGTTGCCGAGAGTCCTGACCGTGCAGGACATCGAGCCTTACATAACCCGTAACTGCCTTAGCGCAAAGTCTTGACTGCGGTAGTGGCAACTTAAATTTATTGGCAGAATGGCAAAGGTTGCGGTAGAGCAAACGAGATCTTCCTTAACTCCATCCACCTATGCGAAAAGCAATATTAATTGACAGAGACCTCTGAATTCACGAAACCCGATGTCTTGCTGGGTTTCGAAGAAGTTGTCTGTTCACTTTAAGCTTCCTCCGAAGCACTGCCTACTTCACATTCTTTGCAGGTGAGGTAGAAGGTAATCACCGAAGGTAGAGGTAAAAAATTCTTTAGGCCCAAATCTGAAAACAAGAGCTTGAAGAGTTCAACAGAAACGTTCAGCCAGGCGACACACCTGGTGCGCTGGCACGCTCGGGGCACGATCTCGGCGTCCACTGGAGCGCGCTCGGGCGTCCATGGAGCGCGTCTCGGGCGTCCATGGCGCGCACGGAGCGCGCTTGGCGTGCACTCGCGCGCGCCTGGAGTCCATCCGAGCGTCCCAGGCGTCCGCTCTCAAAAGCTTCCTGCTACTATGACTTCTTTTACGTATTTCTCGGTGGAAAGACGGACACGCGTTCAGGCGACGTTCGCCTTCTTACTTCTCACTGAAACGCAAATAACGAGAGAGAGAGAGGACGTGAAGCGTACCTCTTCTATAAAGCTTCTATTTAGAGGGCGCGAGTCCTTCCGAAAGCTCCAACCCCTGCACGGAGAGGACGCTTCGGAGGACGAGAAGCAAACTTTCAGGATTCGTGCACGCGCACGCACTTTGGCAGTCTGGGGATTTTCATCAGTAACTGCCGAAGGCACGCCAGATCGGTGGGGGTTCCTTGTAACCCTCCTTCGGCTTTCGACATGCTCCCTCCCCAGGTCCTGGGAGTCAAGCAGAGGTCCAGGCCTAGAGGCGAAACGAGGCCGATCTGACGCACCCTCCACTACACAAGGGGTATCACTGCACTTCTGCACTTCACTTTTACTCTCTAAAGCAAGCACTTTCGATTCTAAGTTACGAATCGTAAGAGTATAAGAGAAAGGGCAATTCCTCTACAGACACTGCTTAGGGCCCGAAGGCAATACTGCAGGGTTAGGAGTAACACTTACAGAAGTAGCACTTCACAGCAATGAAGAAGAGCGAGCACCTCTCGTAGACATATTCATAGCCGTAGGCCATACTACAGGGTTAGGCAAAAAAAAAGTCTACAGGAAGGTTAGCAGGTTCACTACCCTGACTTTTGTTACCGATTAATTGCGTACATACGAATCATACGTCTTCCTTACGGAATTAGACATGTTTACTGATTAATTGCGTACATACGAATCATACGTCTTCCTTACGGAATTAGACATGTTTACTGATTAATTGCGTACATACGAATCATACGTCTTCCTTACGGAATTAGACAAAGTCTCACACTCCTTACATGACAAAATCTCAACAAAGAAGGAAGACCCATACCCCTCGTACATACCAAGTGCGGATCTACCGAAGCTTTCGGTAGCCACACCCTATCTTTGCAGACAACCCCGTCTGAAACTAGCCTAACTAGATTCAGATATTTTAAGCAAAAATGAATCAAATTCAAATCAATTTAAGATAGCGTATGCCTAGCCACAAATCCAAGTAAATAAATCAAAAGACAATTAGGATACTTAGCGGCAATGAAGTTTCCAAAATCCTAAGACGGAGGTACTGAAAACAGGTGTTTTCAGCACCGGCGACAGAAAAATTATGAATAGAAAATGGGAATGGTTCCTGATACCCGCCTCCCAGCGGCAGGGAAGGTGGTACTAACCACCTGGCCGACCATGCGTGTGTCGGAAGTTTTAAAATTCTGTCGGACTTCAGAAAATACAGCTATTATATATCTGACAGGTAAGTTTCATGAACAAATTAAACATTTCACAAACATACAAAACCTTGAGTATTAGAGAAAAACCACATGATACCTTAAAATCTATCACAAAGTACTGAAAATTAATTATGTACACTTTAAACTACTGACTTGTGTTCTTGGGAATTGATTCTATCTGCCTCTTCTTTGCTCTGTGATCCATCCACATAATGATATTAAGTCGGTCTTCACCTGGAAGGCATTTGTCTAGTTACTGTATTATAATTTTTTATTACTGGCTGTCAACAGACAAAAATAAGGTATCTTACAGCAAAGATAATAGATTTAACTGAATACTGAAGCACCTCTCATGTTGAACAGTTTGATAGATCCTCTTGACTCTGATAGCGGATAGTGTTAGTTTGCAAATTTATCCTGCATTTTACAATTGTTTTTTATTCTCAACAAAAGGATTAACATCTCTTTAAAGACAAGAATGATTACTGCACTTTAAATTGAAAGATATTCAGCCATAAAAGTATGGTGCTGAACTCTCATTTCAAGATACAAAATTACATTGTGAAAAGGTTACTTGAAGCTCATGACCAACAGCTAATGGTAAAACATAGTGTATGTATATTTCCAGCTAACTCGTGCAATAAAAAGCATACATAAAATTATAACATAATACTATATTGCTGCAAGAAACTAAAACAGGGTTAATTTTTATAGTATACAAGCCAAAGAATTAGATATTAAATTTTAACACGTTAGAACACAAGCTACAATTTTTCCAGCGCAAATTGCATTCTTCCTAAATAAACAAATCTTCCTCTTAAATATAAGAGTATCTCCACATGTTTGCTAACTAAGCAGCAACAGAAATGTAACCTTTAGGGATAAATGTGGGGTTGGTTAGAGGCAAGACATTAAGTACCAGACAAATGTTTACATATCCGGTAAAAGAAAAATGATATTGTTATAATACAATAAAGTTCATACATACTTACCTGGCAGATATATACATAGCTAAGACTCCGTCGTCCCCGACAGAAATTCAAATTTGCGCCACTCGCTACAGGTAGGTCAGGTGATCTACCGGCCTGCCCTGGGCGGCAGGACTAGGAAAACCATTCCCGTTTTCTACTCATATATTTTCTCTTCCACATGTCTCCTTGCGGGGAGGCTGGGTGGCCCTATCGTATATATCTGCCAGGTAAGTATGTATGAAACTTTATGTATTATAACAATATCATTTTCATACAATCAACTTACCTGTCAGATATATACATAGCTGATTGGCACCCTTCGGTGGAGGGTAAGAGACAGCTACTACTGGAATAGACAGGTAAACAAACAACATCTGTTGTAGGTATAAAAATAAAAACCTTGGTTCCTACCTGATAGGTGGTAGACTTCGTGGGTGTTTGCCCCGTAGTCTGCATCACCTCAAGAACTTTAGCGAGATATGTGATCTATGGCCAAGAATTCTTGTGGGTCTGCCGAAGGGGTCTTATCCACTTACTCGGCAGAGCCTGAAAGACTTTGTCAATGGGTGCTGATCCACTTACATGACAACACACCTTATTAAGGAGACACAACCAATCCCGACCACCTGATCCTAACCACCATGTTAGTATTAAAAACTTGCTCCGAGTTATCCCCAACTCTTCGCAAACAACCAAGTAACTCAAACCAAAATGCACACGCACACAATTTAATTTCCAAAAAAAAATTTTCATCTATTACAAGAATATCACAAGAGTTCCTTACTGAACGGAAGTGACTGGCCGCTTGTGCGGTTAACTGCACTTGTTCAGCAGAAAGTCTAGAACATATCTCTAGACTTAAGTAGTAAAAAAAAAAAAAAAATTTAAGGATTGTTGTCAGCTCCTGTACCCAGGATTGTGCCCGCAGACACAAAAGGACCTAAGGAAAAACATTTTTCATAGGTCACACGCACGTCCTTCCAAATAGTGAGAAGCAAACAAAGAATTACATCTCCAATATGACGCTTCCAAGATATTCTTCAGTGACATATTTCTCTGAAAAGAGAGAGACGTCGCCACTGCTCTCACTTCATGAGCTCTTACTCTCAGGAGTTTTAAAGAATCATCCGTGCAAGCCTTATGAGCGTCCGTAATTACGTTCCTGACAAAAAAGGCTAAAGCATTCTTAGACATAGGTCTTGATGGATCCTTCACTGAGCACCAAAGACCTTGTCTAGAACCTCCCAACTGTTCCTTTTTCTGTAAGTAAAAAACTTTAACGCCCTTACTGGGCAAGAGACCTCTCCGGTTCCCTGCCGACGAGACCCCGATAATCCTTTTACCTCGAAGTTTCTCGGCCAGGGATTCAAAGGATTTTCATTTTTCGCAAGAATAATTCCTTAAAGAACAGATGGCTGAATCTATATTGAACCCGACTTTGTCACAAGGGCGTGCAGTTTCACTAACTCTTTTCGCCGTCGCTAGTGACAAAAGAAATAAACATTTTCTCGTTATATCACGAAAAGAGGCCAAATGTAGGGGTTCAAATCTCTCTGAAGCCAAGAACTTCAGCACTACGTCTAGATTCCAGTTAGGGGGAGAAGTAATCCTAGACTTCTTGGTCTCAAAAGACCTAATCAGATCATGCAGATCTTATCGTTTCCCAAATCTAGGCCTCTATTCCTAAAGACGCCGATAGCATACTCCTATAGCCCTTTATCGTGGCTACGGAGAGCTGCGATTCTTCTCTCAGAAATAACAGAAAATCAGCTATTTCTGTTACAGAGGTACTGGAGGAGGACAACTTCTTCGACTTACACCACCTTCTAAAAAACTTCCCACTTGGATTGGTAAACCCGGATAGTGGAAGTTCTCCGGGCTCTAGCGATCGAGCTTGCTGCTTTGCTAGAAAAGCCTCCTCTCTGACAAGTCTTTCGATAGTCGAAAGGCAGTCAGGCAGCGAGAGCGGGAGGAAGGTTTTGATGAAAATAAACCTCTCGAAGTGTGGTTGTCTGAGAAGAATCCCTCTTTGTGGGAAGGGATCTGGGGAAGTCTACTATCCACTCCAGTACCTCTGGGAACCAACTCTTGAGCTGGCCAAAAGGGGGCTCGGGGCATCAGGGTCATTCTTGTCCCCTTTGAAGTCACAAACTTCCTGAGCACTTGCCCCAGAATCTTGAATGGGGGAAATGCGTAAACGTCTACCTGAGACCACTCTAGCAGGAAGGGCGTCTACTGCTAGAGCTCTGGGATCTTCCACTACTGAACAGAAGGCTTCCAGTCTCTTCGAGAGGAACGTGGCAAAAGAGGTCGACATGAGGAGTCCCCCAAAGAGACCAGAGCTTGTGGCAAACGGTCTGAGTGGAGGGTCCACTCGGTATGAAGGACCTGGTTCCTCCTGCTCAGCCTGTCCGCTCTTACGTTCCTTACTCCTGAACGAACCTCGTCAAGAGAGAGATGTTCCTTTGCGATGTCCACAACAGCAGTTCTCTTGCGAGTTCGTAAAGGGCATACGAGTGAGTACCTCCTTGCTTCCGAATGTATGCCAGAGCGGTTGTATTGTCCGCATTCACTTGTACTATTTTGTTGCATACTAACGGTTCGAAGGCTCTTTTAGAGCTAGGTGTACAGCCAACAGTTCGTTTGCAGTTTATGTGCAGGACACTTGAAGAGCATTCCAACGTGCTGACACTTCTCTCTTTCCCAAAGTTGCTCCCCAACCTTTTTCCGACGCGTCGGAAAACAATACAAGGTTTGGCTCTGTATTTCCAGGGAAGTACCCTTGTTTTTCCCTCAGTGGGAGTAACCACCATTCTAGATGTCGTTTTTATCAGATCTGGAATGGGAAAAACTGTCCGAGAGGAGTCCTGTCTTCATGTTCCACGAACTTCTGAGGAAGAACTGAAGAGGACGGAGATGAAGTCTTCCTAGATGAAAGAACTGTTCGAGCGAGGAAAGGGTCCCTAACAGGCTCAACCATTCCCCGCGCCGAAGTCCGTTCCTTCCTTAGGAAGAGAGAGACTTTTCTAAACCTCTCGCTAGTCTCTCTTGAGAAGGAAATACTCGAAAACGCCCGAGAATCCCATCCGAATCCCCAGATAGACCAAGTTCTGGCTGGGGATCAGTTGGGACTTCTCGAGGTTCACGAGTAATCCTAAGTCTTTATCAGGTTTAGTGTCACAGTCAGGTCCTCCAAACACTGTTTCTCTGACTTTGCTCTGATAAGCCAGTCGTCTAGGTATAGAGATATACTGATTCTTTCAGATGAAGCCATCTCGCCACATTTTTCAAAGGTTCGTGAAAACCTGAGGCGCCGTAGACAGGCCGAAACACAAGGCTCTGAATTGGAAGCATCCTTCCCCCCGTCATGAAACGGAGGTACTTCTTCGACGAAGGATGGATCGGGACGTGAAAATAGGCGTCCTGGAGATCCAGAGACACCATCCAATCCCTTGGCGAAGAGCCGCAAGGACTGAAGCAGAGGTTTCCATGGAGAACTTCTGTTTCTGAACAAACTTGTTCAGAGCGCTGACATCCAGAACTGGTCTCCAGCCCCCTAGGCTTTCGCAACCAAGAAAGACGATTGTAAAAACCCTGGGGAGCTTTGATCCAGCACTAGTTCTATAGCTCTCTTGTCCCACATCTGATCCACCATTTGTTGAAGAGTATCTTTCAACACAGGGTCCTTGTAATTGGAGGACAATTCCCTCGGAGTTGACGTCAGGGGAGGATTGTCCAGGAAAGGAATGAGATATCCCTTCTGAAGCACCGACATCGACCAAGCGTCTGTGTCGATGAGAGTCCAGGGCTTCCGCAAATCCCGGAGCCTGGCACCTATGGTGTTTGGAGGAGCGCCACTTCACTTTCCCCTTTTAAAGGGGCGGAACGAGGCTGCGACCTCTCTTTCTCGGTCGTTTTCCTTTTTAGCGGTAACTCTAGTGGGAGGGCCTCCTCGAAAGGGTCGAACAGGAGTAGACTTTACCCCTTTTTCTCCTCCCATCATCACTGGTCTCTTCTTCCTGGACGATTGCAGGAGAAGATCCTGTGTCGCTTTCTCCGTCAGAGATCGGGAAATATCCCTCACCAACTGTGAAGGGAACAGAAAATCAGACCTTGGGGCGAATAACAAAGCTGCTCTTTGCGAATGTGATACTGCTTTCGTCAAGAAAGCGCTAAAAAAACAGATCTCTTCTTCAAGAGACCTGCTCCAAATAAGGAAGAAACTTCCCCTGAGCCGTCCTGCACCGCCTTGTCAATACATGACAAAATTGCCAGGAGTACGTCCGGTTCTAGCCCTTCAGGGGCATGAGCCTTCTTGGACATCACCCCAAGGGACCAATCTAGGAAGTTAAAGACTTCTAGAATGTGAAAAGTCCCTTGAGGAGATGATCCAACTCTGAAAGACCCCCAAGTAATCTTAGCAGTGTGAAGGCTATGTCTCCTGGATGCATCTACCAGACTGGAAAAGTCAGCTTCAGCTGAAGCTGGTAGTTGAGACCCATATTCCCCCTCCCCCAGTCTGGTACCAAATCCCTCTCTTGCCCGTAAGTCTAGCGGGAGGCATGCAAAACACTGTCCTTACTAGCTCTTTCTTAGTTAGCATCCAGCTATCCAGCGATTGCAGAGCTCTCTTCATAGAAATCGTCGGTCTCATCTTCAAGAAAGCCGACGATTTCGGCGTCTTAGAGCATGAAGAAAAAAGTGAACGAGGCGAAGGAGGGAGCGGGGAGGGATCAATGCATCTCCGTATTCCTGAGAAGGAGAGCTGTCAAAACTTTGTAGTTAGACAGTCTCTTTACCGTGAGACTCGTCCTCTGAGTCTCTTCCAAAATCGGATCAGAAGGAGAGGCACTTCCCGTCCGGGTCTTCCTGTTCAAAAAAAACTCTCTCTACGGGAGACAACTCCTAATAGGAGAGGGCTAACGAGAGTGTAAAGAGCTCCTATGCTTGGCTGGCTCTTCGTACTTGGCTGGCTCTTCGCGCTTGGCTGGCGCCTCGCGCTTGGCTGGCGCCTCGCGCCTGGCTGGCGTCTCGCGCCTGGCTGACTCGCACTTGGCTGGCGCCTCGCGCCTGGCAGGATCCTCGCGCCTGGCTGGAGTCTCGCGCCTGACTGACTCCTCGCGCTTGGCTGGCGCCTCGCGCCTGACTGGTGTCTCGCGCCCTCTCAAAGCTCTCGCGCCTGATGACGCCTCGCGTCTGATTGGCGTCTCGCGCCTTTCTGGTGCACATCCTGTATGTCAGATGCTTGCCTGGCGCCTCGCGCTTGGCTGAATCCTCACGCCTGGTTGTTACCTCGCGCTCGGCTGAAGTTGCTGGTCTGGCAGACGTATCCCATCTGGGAGTAAACCTCGCGCCTGGTAAAGCGTTTCTCGCTTGTCCGACGCTCTAATCCTAGAAGACGCTTCTCGTCTGTAGGACGCCTCGCGCATGACTGGCGCGACGCGCTTGTCTGGCGAATCAAAATCGTCCAAAGAGTCTCTATCCGAGTAATTCTCAACAGACTCACGTCCCACAGGAGCCTCACTCCTGGCGGGAGAAGGAAGACGAGTCTCTTGACCGGCAGTCTCACGTCTTTCTTACGAGGAGGATCCTTCGAAAGGACTCTACCAAGGCGGATAGCTGTTCTTGCACCGCCAAAATGATCCTCTTGGACGCCTCTCCTGCGTCTCTTGAACGGGAGAGGGAGACCTCGAAGGAGTTTTCCCCACATCATGGGACGTCAAAACCCTCTTCGCCTTCTTGATAGAAGGAGGCGCTTCTTCCGAAAAAGCGTTCTGGGCTTGAATCCAACACAGGATCTCTCCAGTGCCTTTTCAGGGGCCTGGATAAGTCCGAATCCTTCCACCCTCGTTTAGGAGAGGGGAGAAGCGGACGAAGAGAAGCACTCTCTGAGGACGCTTTTTCGATAGCGGTCCTGAGCAGTCTGTCTATAAACAGCACCTGCTGAAGGGACGCCTGACCGGGGGGAATTCTCCACAACCTCCGTGCGGCTTTCGACTTTCCTTCTCCTCTGGGCTTGGGAGCTTGGAAGAGGTCTAGGCCTGGGAGCGTCGCAGAGACGGTCAGACGCCCCCTCCACAACACTGGGGACACTCACTTCACTATAATCACTTTCACAGTCCTTACCTTTCATGGTAGCCATTTTGGATCTCATCCTGTGAAGAGTAGCCTTCAGTTCAGCAATTTCCGAGGCCGAATCTGAATGTAAAGCCAGTGAGGGCCCTGATACAGAATCATAATTAAGAGAAGAGTTAGAATTATCCAAAGGCTCAATAGGCCTTGTACTACTACCCGCAATCTTAGATGCAGCCCTTCTGGACTCTATCCCTTTCTAACTTCTTCAAGTAAGAAGTTAGAGTCTTCCATTCCTCAACATTCAAACCTCTCACACTCATGACAGGTGTTAGAAATAGAACAATCAAAACCCCTACATTTGCGACATCAGTGTGAGGATCAACCGAAGCTTTCGGTATCCTCACCTTGCAGCCTACATTCACACACATTCTCACACAAACACTTGAATCAGACATTCTTGAAGAAAAAAAAAATCAAAAGCAAGTCCAAATCCAGTCCACAGTAGCGAATGCCAAAACAACGATCCAGGTACGTCACCAAAAGTCCACAAAAAGATGATCAATGTCTAGAAAAGCGAATTCCAGTCAAGAGGTGGCAGCAACGATGTTGATACCACCGGCGACAGAAAATATATGAGTAGAAAACGGGAATGGTTCTTAGTCCTGCCGCCCAGGGCAGGCCGGTAGATCACCTGACTACCTGTAGCGAGTGGCGCGAAATTTGAATTTCTGTCGGGGACACGGAGTCTTAGCTATGTATATATCTGACAGGTAAGTTGATTGTATGAAATTCAAATTTGCAGTTTGTTTTAATGATGTGCACAAACCTTCATCTTTTATATAAGAGATTTCTTATCAGATGGGAAGATGTATTGTTTTAGTATTTTAAGGTTACACCTCTGCTTGCATGAACTAGGGTATCATCCCAGAACTATGATATATGAATGGATAAGAGAACCAATTATAAGCCTGCAGTATCCTACTACCTTCTCCACCAAGAAGAGGTGACAGAGAAGCCAGGAAAGTTGTCTTCAACTACCTCTAAGGTTTATTCTCCTAGTATGACCCTTACTTGGCTAAAAGGGACAGGGATAAAGCTAATTCTGGAGGGACCAGCCTACAGATTTTTCTGGCATGTAATATGTACTTGTCTAATGAGGCACCAGAAGGAAAGAAGTTTCTCAACATGGCTGAGGCCAGGGGGCGTTCTCTAGCCCTGCCACCATGTTGTCTAACTTAGCAACTAGGCCTTGGATGAAGGGCAAACACTTGAAGATGGTACGACTACTTCAACAAGCATATCATTCTACCATTTTTGGAGGTAGGAAAGCCATTCGGGGTTGTCAGTGATGGCTGCCTCCAGGTGTACAAGCTCTTCCTGGCCCTCGGGGTCTACAACACACTTCTCTGCCTCACATACTGAATCCTGCAGGGTGGTTGACAAGGATGTTTCTCTACTGGAGGAGGAGGGCTTATATGGGATCCTTCTCCTCCCACCCTCCATACATTTTGTATGCAAATCTGCAGGGTGGAACTACAGTAGCACTGGCAAAAGGGAGGGTGTGAATCGCTTGGTGGTTGAGTTTGGTGGGGAGTTCTGACGTTTCCTAGCAGTAAGAAGCATAGCGGAGAGAGGACATTATTTGCTGGGGGCCTAGGGTTTGTACCATCTCTCCGATCAGGGTTGGGAGGCTCTGTTGCTGGAACATCAACCTGGAGAGGCAGCATCTGTAATATAAGCGGGGGTAACCTGAAGGGTTGTTCCAGTATTCCTGCCCCAATCTCCTCAAGAAAAGGGGTCTCCTTCTGCTGTCTGCACTGTCCCTCAATGTGCTCCTGTCCCATTGACTCTGCTCAACTGTCTGACAACTCCTGAGCTTTCCCCAATGCTTCTGGCAAGACACAAAGGACACAACTGATGAGGCAACAGAGGCTACAGAGTGACCTCTCTCTGTGCCCAACTCCAACGCTGCTGCAGATCGCCCTCTCTCCAGTTGCTGGTCCTTCAAAGGGGGACAGGGAGGAAGTCATGGAGTTGAATCTCTATCTCGTCTTCGACACTGCTGCATCCTCATTTCACACCTTTCATTGCTTAAGTCAAGTGGGACCAAATCTTCTGGTGGGGGCAGGTTTCAGTTGCCCAAAAACTAAGATCAGAAGCAGGCTTTCTCTGATTCTAAGGAAGCTGGCCTGATGATGCTGTTTGGCCAACTCAGGCTGCACTGCTTCTCCAGGAGTGGGCCCATCAGATCCTGACAAGGGCGGAAGAAATGCAGTCGTAGGAGTAGCAGCAGGAAGAGGAAGCCTAGGGAAAGCTGGGATGGGGAGGAGCAACTGATGAAGAGCTCATTGTAGTCTCTCTAGAAGACATACACATCTTCTTTTGTCTTCATAAAGGGCCCACAGTAACACCTGCCCAATCGAAACCCTCATCACATCTATTATCTGTGCACTCTTCTTCCCTGCATGAGATGCAAAATCAACCACTAAGGGGGGCATAAAACTTGCTGCATGGTTTCTCTTTCCCTGCACATGATTCAGGTTTACTATCCTCCATTGTAGCCATGTTGCACACATAAGACATGCATAGGATGCAATATGTAACAGAAAAAGGACAGACAAAGAGAAAACACTGATAAGACTTCCCAGCCACAAAAAAAAAATGCAATACTTCATAGAGCAGAGAAAATAAGGAACTCTATGAAATTCTTGCACACTTAGCATGCACAAAGGAAATCTCTGCAACAAAATGAGAGAGTCATTGCCAATCGGATGCATTGACAGCTGAGAACACAGTGGATGAGCTAGGGTGCCTGAGGCTGTGAGAGGCCACAGGCCTAGGCAATAAGATTGGGTTTTCAGTCCAAGAAAACAGAAGCGCAACTTGCTTGAGAAATTTCATTC
>NC_061110.1:85220980-85254694 GCF_015104395.2 Macrobrachium nipponense | reverse complement strand
CATTGCTAATAATATGACAAACGATGCAATGTGAAATGATTCTTTGTATGTAGTTTAAATATGCTAGCATTTGAGAAAACTAATGAATTTGGTGCTGAAATCATAAATTTTCAGAAATTTGTAATGCAACAATTAAAATATCATATAAATGTGAATTTAGATTTTAAAAGTAAATCTTATATGGGATGAAATTTATAGATGTAAGGTTTTAACCTGCTGAAAGAATTTTTTCTTTTATCTTCAATATTCTGGAGAAATTAGCATTTGAATAGTGTTAGGGCTGGGCTGGACCGGCAGCAATGAGCTCTTTCCCAGTAATGACTTCGCTTCGCTCATAATTATTAATATGACAAACGATACGTGAGAAGATTCTTTATAGCGGAGGTGAGAAGACAGTTTAACTAAGCCTACATTCGAGAGAACTATCGACTTTGGTTGTGAAATCATCAATTTTGAGAATATTATGAGGCAATGATTAAAATATCATTTAAATGTGAATTAATAATATTTAAAAAATAAATATTAGATAGGATGTAACTTAAAAATTCAAAGTTTTACCTGCTGAATTAATTCTTCTTTTATCTTCAATACTTTTGGAGATATTACCCTTTGAATAGCATAAGGGACTAATGCAAAATTAAAGCATCATTTCAATGTGAGTTTATTTTATTTTAAAAATAAATCTTACATGGGATGAAATTTAAAGATGTTAAGTTTTATCTGCTGAAAAAACTTTCCCTTCATCTTCAATACTTTTGGGGATATTAGCATTTAAATGGCATTAGGGCCAGGACATGATGCCGCCAAAAATGAGCCCGTTTCCAGTAAGACTTTGCTTCACTCGTAATGATAAAGTACATTACCCAGACCACTGAATCAAAACAGTACTACTCAACTCCCTAAGACTAGCCCAAAACCCATGAGATATCAATCTATGCATATGCCTTGTGAAATATAAACTGTATAAGGTAAAGCATAGAATAAATAACGCAGCCAGCATGACAATTTCATCTTTCCAAAACAATGGGTCTTACAACTGACCTATCTTGAAAGACAACAAAGCCAGTGCAGGATAAGTAATTAAAAGGTCCCAGAGAGTTCTGACTTATGTACAAAACCAGGCATCTACTTGAGATTCCAATATATGGATATCATGAGATTATAACTGCTCATGTGGCATCTGTGCATACAGGTTGATCCATCAAAACTGGTGACTCCTTGGATAACAACTAATCTTGAGCAATTTCCCATTTTCATATGATTTCTAACCACACAGTCACTGGTCACACTTTGGGTTATGTCTGAGGACACTACTGTACTGTTAATGATTGTCAATATGACACACATGGAGACAACCAATGCAAGGTCTTTGTCTCGAGGTACCACACATGCACAGCCGCTCACACCAATAATGAATAGCACTCATATGTACAAATCCAAATACAGTAATGTAATAATAACATAGTTTCAATACGTATTAACCCTTAAACGCCGAAGCGGTAAAAAAAAAATGTCTCCCGTGTGCCGGAGACGTTTCAGAGTGAGCGCGGAAGCGGAAAAAATATTTTTTTCAAAAAATCACAGCGCGCTTAGTTTTCAATATTAAGAGTTAATTTTTGGCTCCTTTTTTTTTGTCATTGCCTGAAGTTTAGTATGCAATCATCAAAAATGAAAGAAATTATCATTATCATATATAAATAATGCGATATATGATAGCGCAAAAACGAAATTTCTTATATAATTGTATTTAAATCGCGCTGTGCGCAAAACTGTTAAAGGTAACAAGTTACTTTTTTTTTCGTTGTAATGTACACTAAATTGCAATCATTTTGGTATATAACACATTGTAAAACGATAAAAGCAACACAGAGAAAATATTATCACAAAATAATGCATGAATTCGTAACGCGCGTACATAAATATTTTTTTCAAAAATTCACCATAAATCTAAATATTGTCCTAGAGACTTCCAATTTCTTTCAAAATGAAGACAAATGATTGAATATTACTATACTGTAAGAATATTAGCTTACATATGCATTTTTCGACCATATCTGACAAGTTAAAGTTGACCGAATGTCAAATTTTTTTTATATATATTTTTTTATATGCAATTATTTCGGAAATAGGAAAAGCTACAACCTTCACATATTTTTCATTTTATTCTACATGAAATTGCGCACATTTTCATATATAAAACTCTATGAAATGTCTAATATGAAACGGAGCAAATATTCCGAGAATGGGACTCACGCATTTCGGAGATTTGTGGCGGAGAATCCGTGCGCAGAGGGAAGGAAAGTTTTTTTTTAAAATTCACCATAAATTTAAATATTGTGCTAGAGACTTCGAATTTGTTTCACGATGAAGATAAATGACTGAATATTACTAGACTGTAAGAGTTTTATCTTACAATTGCGTTTTTCGACCATTTCGGTAGAGTCAAATTTGACCGAACGTGGTTTTTTTCTATTTATCGGGATTTATATGCAAATATTTCAAAAATGAGAAAAGCTACAACCTTCAACTATTTTTTGTTGTATTATACATGAAATTGCGCACATTTTCATATATAAAACTTTATGTAACGGCTAATTTAAAATGGTGCAAACATTACCACAATCGCACGTATGATTTTTTCGGAAGAGTTACCGCGCGGACGTAAAGAAAATGTTATTTTTTTTCATAAATTCACCATAAATCGAAATATTGTGCTAGAGACTTCCAATTTGTTGCAAAATGAAGGTAAATGCTTGAATATTACTAGAATATAAGCGTTTTAGCTTACAATTGCGTTTTTTGACCATTTCGGTAGAGTCAAAGTTGACCGAAGGTTGAAAATTTGTCACTTATCATTTTTATATGAAAATATTTCAAAATTGATAAAAGCTACAACCATGGGTTGTTTTTAGTTGTATTGTGCATGAAATTGCGCACATTTTCATATATAAAACTTTATGTAACAGCTAATTTAAAATGGTGCAAACATTACCACAATCGCATGTATGATTTTTTTCGGAAGAGTTACCGCGCGGATGTAAGGAAAAAGTTTTTTCATAAATTCACCATAAATCGAAATATTGTGCTAGAGGACTTCCAATTAGTTGCAAAATTAAGGTAATGATTGAATATTACTATAAGAGTTTTAGCTTACATTGCGTTTTTCGGGGGGGGGGGGACCATTTCGTAAGAGTCAAAGTTGACCGAAGGTTGAAATTTTGGCACTTATCGTTATTTATATGAGAATATCTCAAAACTGATAAAAGCTACAATCATGAGTATTTTTTTTGTTCTACTCTACATAAAAATGCGCACATTTTCATATATAATACTCCACGTAACAACTAATTTAAAATGGTAAAAAAATTATGTCAAAGTGAAGAAATAATTTCCGAGATGTGTCACAGATACTTTTTAGTGCGGCAAGAAAGAAATTCGCGCTTGCGCGCCTGCGTAACGATTGTAAACAAAACAACACCTTGATCCGTGAACTCCCAGCATCCCCCAAGGCGCGTGATTTAAGTGTTTTCGGCTGGTAGGCCTAAAAGTATTTTTCCGTGAATTTTTAAAAAAACTTTTGTATGTCGACGTAAAATACGTCCAGTCGGCACCCGAGAGACAAAAAATGTCGACGTAAAATACGTCCAGTCGGCGTTTAAGGGTTAATACTGCCATTTTCCACACTAAGCTTACCTTCAAATTATGCTTGAATTTCTTGTTACAGACCAGTATCATCCTTTTTCTTAGCTAGAGTCTAAAGCATATCTTGATGTAAAGGACAGATATTTTGCACCACCCCAGTGCAATGTATGAAACCTGCGATAACCTGATTTCATGAAATAAAATGCAAGTGAGGAGTTGTAAGCACTGATACTTTTCCTGCTGCTTTGCAAAATCTCTTTTGAGAATATTTGTTGTGAATAGGTTCTTGATTCAACAATGAATCTTTACGTTTTGAACTTGAAAGTAACTAACACCTCAGTAGTTTTTACTTGTCTGACTCTGCCTTGTTCCAAAGAGTATCTGAAAAGTGTAAATTCTGTTACTTAAAACTTGATTTAATTTACCACTGAATGAAAAAAACTGAAGAGGTTCACAAAAGTAATGAGCAGTTTACCTTGTACTCTGTATTAAGTATGATGAGACTTTGAAAGACCAAAAAGAGTTATCTGAAATTTGCAAGAACATTTGAGCTATCTGGAAGGAAAATCTCATATCCCTTTTGTACAAATACTTCCAGATAAATCTCATATCCCTTTTGTACAAATACTAACTTTAAACTAAGCAGCAAAATGCTTGTTAACCAATGAGACCTAACCAGCTCTAATAAATTAAGAATCAAAGAAACGAAAAATCAAATTACATTAATACCTAATGCCTGCAAAAGTAAACAGTGCTACCTCTGAAAACCATGAGAGGTCTTACCATAATTTCCTTGCTAAATATCATCCCTAACACTAGCAAAGACATTTACACTAGCTGGTAACCTCAAGGGGTTGCAGAAGAATTCTCAAGGAAACCAACTGTACAGAAAACACCCTACTTGCATACCATCAACTTACAAACATTCCGAGATACAAATGGGATCGCAAATTAAAATTGTTCACAGTGCTCCCCTTTGCCACCTGTACATTCAAATTTTGTTTTGTGCAATTATTCTGTACAAACAGGGCTGTATGTACAGTGCATTGTGTTTTAAGACGCAAAAATTTACAGTACTGTATTGATTTTATATCATAGCGTACTTAACCATCTTACAAACAATTCAACCTAAAAACAACCATCCGGAATGTAACTTGTTTGTAAGTACTAGGCTGCTGTCTGCAATTCCTTTATTCTCACCGAGAGCCAAAAAAATATACAGAAGAATAGCTTCAAAAAGAAAAAGCATCACTGAAAAGAAATAAATATCAAAAGTCAAAACTGGAAATTATAACCTCTGGGACTTTTGTGGAAATAACAGCTCTCCAAACACGAAAGAAATAAGAAATTGGCAGCTTGGGACCTGAGGATTCTGGAGCACCTGTGCAGAGCTGTTATCCACCAATGATCTTTTCCATCAGAACACTGATGTGTCTGGACTTTTGTAGCTCATGAAATTTGGCAAATAGTGTAAGTGTTAGGTCTGTTGTAAAACAAATACAGAATTTTGGACAACCACAGCATTAAATTAAATGACCTATCATTAAAAGTTTCAATAATACAGTATTAGTATTAAAGGATAAGTTATCTTATGTTAATTGTGAAACATATATACATTAGGCAATAAAAAATATAAAATTCTTGTTTTTTTAAACTAACAAATCCCTCCTTTACCCAGCCTTACATTTCAGTCTGAAGCTGGAGACTACATATATTTCTACAAAAACAAAGCTCCTACAACACTACATTGTAAGAGATTTTCTTCAAGTGGACTAAGATTTCCTCCATATTTCACCATTCCATTCAGTGTGAACGTCTTCACTCTTGAACTGGTTTATTTGCACTAGTCAGAGGGGATAGAGGAGGAACCTCTACAGTATAAGGCAATGGCCAGCATTACCAAAAATTGGTTAGAAGATCCATATTTACATATGTTACACATACATAAGGTAATTCAACTGTATATTCAAAAATAATAGACAGCAGGAAGGCTTTTTTGCATGTTTTCGGCCAAACTCCACATAATTCAGCAATAAAACGGAAATTTGCCAATTAGCCTTACAAAAAACATTCCTTGGCACCTGCCTCCTTCCTTTTTGCTGGATAAATAAGTAGTGGAAGCGATGTAAGTCCTTGAAACTATTATTAATCATTGTAAAGAGTCCATCACCTCCCGTGCTATGTCTACCAGGTATGGAACTTTGTAGGAGTGAATGTGCCATAGGGGACAATAAAAATTCAGCACTGCCATTTTGGATAGCGGGAAAACCAAGTATAACTGACCAGTTCTAGCCACATTCATATACATATGTGTTGCCAAGGGGCTTGGCAATTATGACTGACAGATACCTCACTGAGGAAACATTAGTGAAGACAGCTGTGGATGGAAATTGATGAGGGACACTTATGAGGAAGTTGCTAACCTAGAGCCTTCAAAAGAAGTCTTCCTTGCTTCCGAGGGTTATGATAGCTTGATATTCTGAAGGGTAACAAGAGTACTATACTATACTGACTTGATTAATAAGAAAGAAGAACATGGCCTTGACCATGAGGAACTAATATTTGAAGAGAGGAAGGGTAGCTTGGGGAAAGTGTGGACCTTTTTTAGTTTAAAATCATAATTTTTCAAAAGACATGTTTCAAGGTGGATCTGAACTTGCCTACTATTTGTTCTATTAATTCAGCCTCTTCATAGGTTTATCTGTCAGGATCAAGGAAGTTTTTCACATACTAAAGTACGATTTCCATTTTCAGCAGAAGCTGCAGGTATTTTTTTCTATCTCATTCATGCCATCACATCAACATGCTGACCCCTTGTTTTTTTCAGAAAAAAAAAAAGCAATATCCTTTTGAATGTCCCCTCCCCTATCCCATTATCCTCAAAAAGATATTTTTCTTTCATGGTACTTTTTATTGCTTCCCCTTTCTGGACACCCGCCAGCTTGAAAAGTGGATGCTATGATGCACTTGTAGGATGATCTAGATACAGTATTTACACACTTCCTCTGTTTAACTTCCTGAAACTTGTCGAGGAAAAGGTAAAGTTGACCAAGAATCTCAGAGATACTCATAGCATCAACAAGTCAATATTGATTGCATAAGACAAAATTCAGCAAGACTGACAACATACACCCATAGGGGATTAGTGGGAATATGAAATTTTCATTATTAAAATGAAGTTTTATTGTATACTTACCGAACAATTATAGAGCCGTGATTTCCACGAGCGGCAAGATACTAAATTCAAATTTAGCGCGTCGGCGTCGCCAACACTGGTGGTGATGACGTCATCTCCCTCCACTCGCGGGAGAAACCAGGTACAATGCCCAGGTGAATCCAATTCTTTCTGCCCGTCCGTCCCACCTAAGGGGGGAGGAGGGTGGGTATAATCATAATTGTTCGGTAAGTATACAATAAAACTTCATTTTAATAATGAAAATTTCATTTTATTGTAGTGTCTTACCGAACAATTATAGAGCTGATTACACATTTATGGGAAGGTGGGATTCAGTGGACCACTAGTATTTTTAAATGGTTACATTTATTGCAATACCAGTAAACACTCAAGGTGTCTGTTGTACCTTACCTTGTAAGAGAGCTACAGCAGACTGTTACTGCCTCTGGTCGGTGCTCTTCTTACTATTGTAGAGGAATTGGAATTTGACCAAAGTTAGCCTCTACAGGAGTGGAATCCTTCCGTAGTTCAAGCGAGTCAAGGCTGACTGACGGAGGATAGTAACAACAAAGATTGCCCTTGCCCTGGGCTAAGACCAGAAATTCAATCATACAAAACATTTGTCACCAACACCAGATTTAAAAACATATATACCCAACCATTGTAAAATCTGACCTAACAGACTGGTGAGTATCCCAGGTACTCAGTACCCCGACTTCCCTTGAACTCGACAACCTATTCAAGGTGAAAAGTTAGCATAGAGGTGACGACCCCTGTGCCGTTTCTCCCAACACCATGCCAGAAACCGCCACCGGACCTAACGTTTTACAATTCTCAAAAACCGTTTCTATCTCTTTGAGATAATGACTTGCAAAAACCGAATTCGATCTCCAGAACGTGCTCTGAAGAATCGAAGCTAAAAGATAAATTCTTTCTGAATGCTAAAGAAGTTGCCACTGCTCTAACCTCGTGAGCTTTAACTCTCAGAACGGAAAGATTGTCGTTCTCGGACTGCGAGTGAGCTTCCTGATAAGCTCTCTAATAAAGAACGATATAGCATTCTTAGAAAGTGGACGAGAGGGATTTTGAACGAGGTCCAGAGCTTAGAAGATTGTCCTCTAATACCCTTAGTGGCAAACAGATACTGCTTAATAGCCCTGACTGGACATAAGAGCCTTTCTTCCTCCTCATGTCCAACCAAATCAGATAAGTTCCTTACCACAAAACTCCTCAGCCAAGGATTAGAAGGATTCTCATTTTGGCTAGAAGGTCAAAGATACCGAAAATACAGCATTGCCTTGAGAGAAACCGACTCTTTTGTCTATAGCGTGCAACTTCGCTGACACGCTTAGCAGAAGCTAGTGCAATAAGAAATGAGTGCCTTCTTAGTCAAGTTCCTGAGTGAAGCCGACTTCAAAGGCTCAAAACGGTGGCCCCATGAGGAACTTAAGCACCACATCTAAGTTCCAAGCCACTGTATCTTGCGGGAGCTTAGTGGTTTCGAAAGACCTAATGAGGTCCGACAGATCTGAAAATTGGAGGCAAATATCCAAACCTCGATGTCGAAAAAACCGAAGAGAGCATGGCTCTATATCCTCTGATCGTCGAAAGAAAGCCAGTTTCTTAGAGTTCCTAAGAAATCGAAGAAAAATCTGCTATTTCTGTTAAAGAGGTCGCAGAAGTAGAGACTTTAGCACTTCTACACCACTCTCTGAAGATTCCCACTTCCCTTGATAGAGTTTGTTAGAAGACTCTCTCCTACAACGAGCGATAGCTTCTGCAGCTCTTCTTGAAAATCCTTTCGCTCTGACAAGATTCCGGACAGTCTGAACCCTGTCAGAGATAGAGCGGACAAGTTTTGGTGGAACCTCTTGAAGTGAGGTTGTTTGAGAAGCCACTTCTCTGGAGGAAGAAGTCTTTGGGGAAGTCTACTAACAACTGGAGAAGGTCCGGGAACCACTCTTTCCTGGGCCAAAAGGGAGCGATTAACGTTAGCGTTACATTGCTGTGCGACATGAACTTGTTCAGAACACCTCTCTTATTAAGACCGAACGGAGGGAATGCATAAGCTTCCAGACCCGACCAATCCAACAGCATTGCGTCCACCGACCAAGCTAGAGGATCTGGGACTGGAGAACAAAAGAGAGGAAGACGGTTGTTCCTTGATGTCGCGAACAGGTCTATTGACGGTCGTCCCCAAAGGCGCCAAAGTTTCTGACAAATCTTGTTGTCCAAAGTCCACTCCAGAGGGTAACACTTGCTGTTGACGACTTAACTCGTCCGCCAGGACGTTCATCTTTCCCGGAACAAATCTCGGGACTAGCTGAACCTTCGCTTCGTTTGACCACAGGAGGAGATCCTTGGCTACTTCGTACAGAGAGAAAGACTGAGTCCCCCCTGTTTCTTTCCGCACGTACGAGAGAGCCGTGGAGTTGTCGGAATGCACTGCCACTACTCGACCTTCTACTAAGCTCCGAAAACTGTCTGAGCCCCAAGAAAATTGCTAACAGTTCCTTTACATTTATGTGGAACTTCTTCTTCCTTCTCCGACCAAGCTCCTGAAGTCCGTTGATTTCCCAGTAGGGCTCCCCAACCTGTGTCCGATGCGTCGGAAAAGAACTGTAGGTTCGGGAGGATGGGTCGTAAATCTAACCCTTCTTCCAACCTTGCTCGAGAGAGCCACCACCTTAGGTCCTCTTTTATTTGATCTGTGACAGGAAAGGTAATCGAGTCTGGTTGTGTCTTCCTGCACCAAGAGGCTCTCAGGAAAAAACTGCAGAGGTCTCATGTGCAGTCTTCCCAACGTCATCAAATTTCTCCACTGACGTCAATTTGCCCAGGAGCCTCATCCACTGATTGGCAGAACTTACCTTTTGTCCAAGAACTCCTGAACTGTCTCCAGACAGCCTTGAACCCTCTTCGGGGACAGAAAAGCCCGAAAAACTTGAGCATTCAGAATCATCCCCAAATAAAGGATGCTCTGAGATGGAACCAACTGGGACTTCTGTTTGTTGACCAGAAATTCCTAACTTTCTGGCAAGATCCAGAGTTGTTTTTCCAAGGTCCTTCATGCACCGACTCTCTGATTCCGACCGGAGAAGCCAATCGTCCAGATAGAGGGAGATTCTTACTCCTAATATGTGTAGCCAGCTTCCTATCGGGGATAGAACCCTGGTGAAAACTGAGGAGCGGTCGCTAGTCCGAAGCAAAGCGCCCGAAACTGAAACACCTTGCCTTCGAACATGAACCTCAGGTACTTCCGAGATTCGCGATGTATCGGAATGTGAAAATAAGCGTCTTGCAATGTCCAGAGAGACCATCCAATCCCCCTGTCTGATGGACTCCAGAACCGACCGAGTGGTCTCCATATGAAATTTTGTTTTCTGGACATGCAAGTTCAGGGCGCTCACATCCAAAACAACCCCGGCCTCCAGCCCCCTGATGACTTGGGAACTACAAAAAGGCGATTGTAAAAGCCTGGAGGAAAATCCCCTTCTATCTGTTCTATCGCTTTCTTTGAGAACAAGCGCTTCCACTTCTGCGGCTAGCGCCAGAAATTTGTCTGAGCCCGAGAGTATGCCTGGAATGGAATTGGCACAGGTGAGAGCGAGGGAGGTGAAACGATGAGGCAATACGATAGCCGAACTTGAGTACTTGCACTACCCAGGCTTTCTGCTCCTCTGTTTTTCCCATTCCTCCCAAAACAGAGCCAGCCTGGCTCCCACCTGGTGCATGAAGAACCGAGCTTTCATTTGGAAGGTTTGTTACCTTGGCCGAGGCCTTAGACTGAGGTCGCAAATTCGATTTCGGCCGAAAGAAGCGCTTGGGGTTTTCTCCCTCGAAAAGGAGGCGCTTGGGCCAGAGGAGAAACCGAAAAAGGAACAGTCTCCACAGGAGCTTTAGGTCTCTTAGTAGACTGTGCCAGTAAATCCGAAGTAGATTTCTTATCTAGCGCAGACGAAATTGACAACACTACATCGTCTGGAAAGAGGTTATCTTTCACAAAAGGAGCAAACAAGAGAGCAGACTTCTGTTGGGACGTAACCCTTTTAGAAGCAAAGGAGCACCAAAGTTGCCTTTTCTTAAGGGTACCAAAGGCGATGAGCGAAGCTAACTCATCACATCCATCCCTAATGGAAAAGGTTTGGGTTTCCGCACAGGACAGAAACACCAATCCAATCCTCCGCTAACTCCTGAGAAAGAGAAGGACAGTCTTCGATCTTGGCCGCTAAAGCGCCAATAGTCCAATCAAGGAAGCTAAAGACTTCCAAAAGTTTAAATTGATTCTTTACAACGTGGTCCAACTCAGGCGCTGTAAAGAAAACTTTCGCTGCGGCGAAAGCAGATCTTCTAGAGGAGTCGATTAAACTGGAGAAGTCTCCCTGGGAGGAGGCAGAAACTCCCAGAGAAGGAGCTTCCACCAGTTACATAAAACCTATACCTCTTTACGAAGGCAACCTTAAGGGAGGTGAAGGGTAAGCAAAAAAGAGCCTTCCCGAAGTCTCTTTTCGATAGACATCCATTTCTCCGTCTCTTTCAACGAATGTCTAACCGCTTTAGATAGAACAAGTTTTGGGAGGAGAGGGTCTGAGTTTTCCTCCTCATCAAAAAAGTCGAAGTTGGGGAGCGCGGAGCCGCTTTCTCAAAATAATCTGGATAAGATACCAGAAGAAATCAAGGAGACGTGAATAACACGAGAGGTGATGTGAATCCTCCTCCTCTACTTCTTCTTCATTCTCCGATCCCAGCCGCCAAGAGAAGTAGACGGAAACTACAACCGGAATCTGAAGGTTTCGAACCACCCTTGGACTCATTCATCCAGTTGGTTAACATCTCTAACTGCTTGCGCAAAGGCGCCAGAGACGAATCAAAAACAGTAACGTAGGCTTGGAAGAGCCTAAATGTTCAGCAGGAGGCGGAAAACAAAACTTACTTGCGCCTCGCTCGGAGCCGCCGAAATTCGAGGCGAAACAAGGCGGGCATCAGGCGTAACAGGACGAAAAAAAAGCGCCTAAAGAAAACACCCTTAGAACTGCTAGCTACAGCGCTAAAACCACAATCTCTACTAGTAGATGGAGCCGAAAAAAGGCACAGATTGAGGCGACGAACGAGCCGCTAACGGCCGAGGCGCAACCCTACTCTCAGGCTCCTTATACCGCTTGACTGGAGGAGGCGAAGAATCGGCGCCTGAACGCCTCTTTAAGGGACGCGAAACGGGCGAATCTCGCCAAGAGCGCCGTGCGACCGGAGACGAATCGCTTGAATCATTTGAAAGGCGTCTGACCGCAACACCTTTCCAACGCTTAACCGAGCCCTGTTGAGAGGCGCAACAGGCTCAACAAGAGAGGGCCTGTCTGTGGCAAATCCCGATCGACTCCCTTGGACTTTCCGGTATGTCTTCTCCCCGGTGCGGGGGAGCTGGACAGTGACCTTTGTCTAGGAGACGTGTCAGGACAGACAGACGCACCCTCAACTACACTCTTACCTGAAGCCGCTTTCTCCAAAAACGTCTTAACTGAATTACCAAGTTGCAAAACCGTATTCGCTAGTACCGAAAATTTCTGATCTAACCTCGATTCCAGACTGGCAATGGTGTCGGAAGGAAACCTACACGGGAAGCCGGAGAATGTGGGGTTAGTAGGAGGGAATAGGAGGTGTAGTTAAAGGAGACATAACAATTTGAGGAGAAACAGAAGGAACAGATGCATCGCAAGACGAAGCAGAGCTAAGTCTACTTTCCCTAAGCGCTGCTTTTCTAATTCTGTCTTTAGCTAATTTCTCCGAGTAAAAATGAACTAAAAAACTTCCATTGAGAATCTAGTCCAATCACTAAACACCTCGTTACATGTTCGATCTGCTGAACAAACCTGTCCCTACACTTAACACATTTAGTGTGAGGAATCATACTCTAGCCTGGATAATCTAGTTTTACATCCTGAGATGCAAAACCTAACTCCCGACGGACTAGAATAACCGACATGGCAACGCTAAATAAAAAGCAAAATAAAAAAACAACAACGCCAAAAAAGAGTACTTCACCAATTCCGAAGATCAAATCCACAAGAAAAAAGCGAAGCAAAGTCATCCAACCGCACCGACCACCGATGTTTCAACCGGACGCCGGCAGGAAAAGAATTGGATTCACCTGGGCAGTTGTACCTGGTTCTCCCGCGAGTGGAGGGAGATGACGTCATCACCACCAGTGTTGGCGACGCCGACGCGCTAAATTTGAATTTAGTATCCTGCCGCTCGTGGAAATCACGGCTCTATAATTGTTCGATAAGACACTACAATAAAAATGACAGTGTATGAAGAGTATAATAATTTGCATGTGAATGGTTAAAGCAGGATGATTTGTTTAAAAGGGTAAGGGATAAAACAGATCCATCAGGAACACCACATTAACTACAAATGAAGTGGAGCAGTCAAGTACAACATATGGAATGAGTGTACAGAAAGAAGTGACACAATAAGTGGGGAGTTTGAGTTAAGAGAGCTTTACACCATATTTTTTAAAAACCTAGAATGTCAAGAGAAGAAGTCTTAGAGAGAAGATGAATGGACAAAAGTGAGAAGGTATATGAATTAGCAGTTGATGTTCATTTGAATTATCCCTTCTACACTACGGATCAGTTAGATAATTAGATATCAAGTATATTTTAGAAACTGATCTAGACTAGAAGAGCAATAGACAATAGTTGGTGAGGTTAAAGCAGTCACATTTTTAGAAAAAAAGCTATATGCAAGTGGCCAATAATGTTAATAATAAATGAACAGGGTTTCAGATGAGATGGGAAGGACAGTAAATTTCTAGAGAAAATTCATCTGTAATGGAAAACAATTAAGCTCCATACACTTTGGGCATCAATGAAAATTTAATAAAACTGATGATAAATATGGTTAAACAGCCATCTAACTAAACAGGAAAAATAACTTCGTAAGGAATGGTTAACTTACCGAGAAAATTTCCCCGATGCTTTCATTGTTAAGAAATCAGGCAAATCCAAAAAATAGGCCGCTCGACTCCATGTCTTTGGCATGTGCTTCTTCAACCACAGCAACTTGGGAACCTGCATTTCCAGAGAAATACGGCTCCCAACATATTTCAAAACTCTGGAAAAACAGAATGATTGCTACTATTATAACCAAATACCTATGTAGTACTTCTTTAAATTACACTAGACTCGAAGAACTCAGTTATTTTGAAATTTGTTACAAAACAATAAAATATTTAAATTGAAAGTGTATCTGTATCTATTTTTTTGGTGTAACACCACATTTAAACTTAGCATCATCCAGTCTTGGGTCAGACCCTCATCACTGGTCCCCCATACAAGTACATACACACATGACGGTACCTTCATTAGCACTTTGGAAGTACAAGCACACTAGTTCAAAATAAAGATAATTGTTTGCCATCAGAAAAGCAAATGCTCACAAATGATAAAGTTAGAACAATCACATGGAAAGCAATCCTATTATTTCAATTACAAATGGTCATGGTGTAAAGCATTCAAATCATATAGTAGCTAGATAATACAGTGGTACCTCGAGATACGAAATTAATCCGTTCCGAGACGGCCTTCGTATTATGAGTTTTTCGTATCTTGAAACACATTTTACATGTAAAATGGCTAATCCGTTCCAAACCCTCCAAAAACACCCCCGTAAATTATATTTCCAGGCCTAAAACACATGTTCTAGGGTTACGACGGAAGAAATATGTCTCCAAAAAGGCAAAATACTGTACATACTTGAGTAATATTCAACTGTATGTAATGTTCAACCCCATTTTTACTGCATACATTAGGACTTTAGCATATGTCCCTTAGCAATAAGCCTAGCCTATGTTAGCGGTTGCTACTGTAGCCTAGTCTATGATTCTGACATCTAAACCTAAGAGCTAAAAGCTTAGAATATGCCAATAAAATGTATAAATAATCAGTATGTACTCATTTCAAATAATTATTAATTAATCATTAACTATAATGCACAAACAAAGAAAAAACAAACCTTCCAATCAATTGTTTACATTCTTACGAGTATCGAACGAGCGCCAAGCAATCATTTTTCCTAGCACACAGTAAGCCATAAATTGTCATTAATATCTCTCTTCAACTAATGAAACCACCAAACAGTATAATAACCATTCATTTCTATTCTTTATTCTATCTTTACCTAATGGAGATACCGAGTTACTGACAGCTGTAATGAAACATATGTAATACGTAACGTAATATAACAGAAGAAGAATTCTAAAAAATACCTATTTGTTGGCAGACTGATTTTATTTTATATTTTCTTGATGTATCTAATTCACAATTTTTTTATTAAATGTATTGCCATGTACTCATTTTCAAATAATTATTAAGTAACCATTAACTATAATAAATAAACAACAAAAAAAAAAAGCTTCCCAAACGTCTGTTTACATCCAGCACTTACTAGTATCGAACGATCGCCAAGCATCACTTTTACACCCAGTAAGCCATAAATTTTCATTATCTCTCTTCAACTACTGAAACTACCAAAACAGTAATGATAACCATTCATTTCTATTCTTTATTCTATCTTTACCTAATGTTTTTTTTTATCAAATGTATTGCATGAATAAGTTTTTCAATTTACAGCAACCTTTTACCAATAGAATACTTAAAGCACAAGGGGTAGATGCTGACCAATAGGAGAGCAGGACCTTATGGGGTGACTAGCATCAGGAACCAATGGGAGAGCGGGAGGATGGTGGCGAGTTTACTCAGTTTGGCGGCGGCAGGAGTTTTAAAATTGTTCTCGGTGGTCCGGCGAATCTCGGGACTTTACAGCAACAACCTTTCGTGTCTTGAAAACTTTTCGTATGTAGAGCAGTAAAATTTTTCGTATTGGCTTTCGTAACTTGGATTTTTCGTAAGTTGAGCCTTTCGTATCTCGAGGTACTACTGTACCTGCATTTCATTTTTCACTTTTTTAATTCTACTGCTTTGCCATTTTCATTTTTCACCCTGTTTTCTCTTTTACTTTCAAATCAGCTTACAGCACTCTATGAGGGTTACACAGGTCTCACATAGTAAATCAGTGCTATCATTTTCTTTCGTGTCAGTTTTACTTCTCACTTTAATAAATCAATCTGTGTTCAAGCTTCGCCACACTTATATTTTATCAACATTATTGGCTTCTTAGATACTGTTTTAGCAATTTTAATCCTTGACGCAGGAAGAATTCCAGGATTCCTTTCCCCTCTTAGTGTACTTTCTCTGAGGCTGTAACTTCCCACTTATTCAAATCTAACATGCCCATTAGACCTCTTTTACACTTGAGATAAGATTTTTGAAATTCCATCTTTTTTTCTTTTCATGGTGCATCTAATGAGAACTGATGTATTTTTCCTTTCCCAAGATCATTTAGTTTTTCATTATCCTGTTATCAACTCATTCTAATTATGTAGCATCACCACTTCATCTTTAACCAGCACACAGATTCCTGTTCTGTCTTGTTTCATTATCATTTAACCTAAAATTTCTTATGTGTCTATGTCACTACGTATTTTCTTTTGCTCTGTATCTATGCTCTTGTGCACAACATACTGTACCTTTAAGATTCTTTTTGCCAGTACCTTCACCACCTCCCTACTCTTCCCTACCATTAACAAAATACATTACTCATCTTCACTTGATTATTAAAATTAGTTACACTTTTCTTAACTACTGGACTGTTAATCTTATATGCTAAATACATAGAAAGAAAGTATAAGAGGTAATATGTAAGTATGTAAGAACTGCTATGGATATGCTTTAAAGATGGGTACCTATGTACATGAACAAATAATCAAATTTTGCAAAAGTAGTACTGCATCAATAAGACATATAATACAGACATTACACATAACATGCAGTTTCCAAACTCTGTACATCCATTCAGATCTGTGCTTGATGGTCAAGCAACTGTGGAACATCTGTGAATGAGATTATTAATGCATATTAACCTAGCCTATGCGCTGCCTATTTTGATGAAGCCAATTATGTTAATACCAACAATGTGGTGTCCTAGCCTACTTAATTCAAGTGATGACTAGTGCTGAATGTTTAAAAATTAAGAATACCGAGCAACCTTATGGACTTTTAAGGAATTACTAAAGTTTTTTGTCTTTAAGTCAAAAGACAGAGATATAATGCTGTATAATAAAGAAGTCAAGAGTGGCCTTCCTTACAAGTGATAAGTAAATACTAGATGAAGCAAAAGAAATACATAATACCTGGATAAGTGGTTTTGCAGTCAGCAATTTGAGATGAAGCATAAGTTTGTCTAATGCAATGGTTTAATATAGACATATAGATTTGTATTACTGGGTAGTAAAAATGGATTTAGAAACAAATTCAAAAGCATAAATCTAAACACAGAAACATGAAATTTTCATTATTAAAATGAAGTTTTATTGTATACTTACCGAACAATTATAGAGCCGTGATTTCCACGAGCGGCAGGATACTAAATTCAAATTTAGCGCGTCGGCGTCGCCAACACTGGTGGTGATGACGTCATCTCCCTCCACTCGCGGGAGAACCAGGTACAACTGCCCAGGTGAATCCAATTCTTTCTGCCCGTCCGTCCACCTAAGGGGAGGAGGGTGGGTATCAATAATAATTGTTCGTAAGTATACAATAAAACTTCATTTTAATAATGAAAATTTCATTTTTATTGTAGTGTCTTACCGAACAATTATAGAGCTAGCTGATTACACATTTATGGGAAGGTGGGATTCAGTGGACCACTAGTATTTTTAAATGGTTACATTTATTGCAATACCAGTAAACACTCAAGGTGTCTGTTGTACCTTACCTTGTAAGAGAGCTACAGCAGACTGTTTTACTACTGCCCTCTTGGTCGGTGCTCTTCTTACTATTGTAGAGGAATTGGAATTTGACCAAAGTTAGCCTCTACAGGAGTGGAATCCTTCCGTAGTTCAAGCGAGTCAATGGACTGGACTGACGGAGGATAGTAACAACAAAGATTGCCCTTGCCCTGGGCTAAGACCAGAAATTCAATCATACAAAACATTGTCACCAACACCAGATTTAAAAACATATATACCCAACCATTGTAAAATACTGACCTAACAGACTGGTGAGTATCCCAGGTACTCAGTACCCCAGCTTCCCTTGAAACTCGACAACCTATTCAAGGTGAAAAGTTAGCATAGAGGTGACGACCCCTGTGCCGTTTCTCCCAACACCATGCCAGAAACCGCCACCGGACCTAACGTTTTACAATTCTCGAAAACCGTTTTCTATCTCTTTGAGATAATGACTCGCAAAAACCGAATTCGATCTTCCAGAACGTGCTCTGAAGAATCGAAGCTAAAGATAAATTCTTTCTGAATGCTAAAGAAGTTGCCACTGCTCTAACCTCGTGAGCTTTAACTCTCAGAACGGAAAGATTGTCGTTCTCGGACTGCGAGTGAGCTTCCCTGATAAGCTCTCTAATAAAGAAACGATATAGCATTCTTAGAAAGAGGACGAGAGGGATTTTGAACCGAGGTCCAGAGCTTAGAAGATTGTCCTTAATACCCTTTAGTGGCAAACAGATACTGCTTAATAGCCCGATGACTGGACATAAGAGCCTTTCTTCCTCCTCATGTCCAACCAAATCAGATAAGTTTCCTTACCACAAAACTCCTCGGCCAAGGATTATAAGGATTCTCATTTTTGGCTAGAAAGGTCAAAGATACCGAAAATACAGCATTGCCTTGAGAGAAACAGACTCTTTTGTCTATAGCGTGCAATTCGCTGACACGCTTAGCAGAAGCTAGTGCAATAAGAAAAAAGTTTGCCTTCTTAGTCAAGTTCCTGAGTGAAGCCGACTTCAAAGGCTCAACGGCTGGCCCCATGAGGAAAAACTTAAGCACCACATCTAAGTTCCAAGTCACTGTATCTTGCGGGAGCTTAGTGGTTTCGAAAGACCTAATGAGGTCCGACAGATCTGAATTGGAGGAAATATCCAAAACCCGATGTTCGAAAAACCGAAAGGAGCATGGCCCTTCCCCCTAAAATATCCTCCCTTGATCGTCGAAGGAGCCAGTTTCTTAGAGTTCCTAAGAAATAGAAAGAAAATCTGCTATTTCTGTTAAGAGTCGCAGAAGTAGAGACTTTAGCACTTCTACACCACTCTCTGAAGATTCTCCACTTCCCTTGATAGAGTTTTTGTTAGAAGACTCTCTCCTACCACGAGCGATAGCTTCTGCAGCTCTTCTTGAAAAATCCTTTCGCTCTGACAAGATTCCGGACAGTCTGAACCCTGTCAGAGCTAGAGCGGACAAGTTTTGGTGGAACCTCTTGAAGTGCGGTTGTTTGAGAAGCCACTTCTCTGGAGGAGAAGTCTGGGGAAGTCTACTAAACAAAAACTGGAGAAGGTCCGGGGAACCACTCTTTCCTGGGCCAAAAGGGAGCGATTAACGGTTAGTGTTACCATTGCTGTGCGACATGAACTTGTTCAGCACCTCTCTTATTAGACCGAACTGAGGGAAATTGCATAAGCTTCCAGACCCGACCAATCCAACAGCATTGCGTCCAACCGACCAAGCTAGAGGATCTGGGACTGGAGAACAAAAGAGAGGAAGACGGTTTGTTCTTGAATGTCGCGAACAGGTCTATTGTACGGTCGTCCTCCCCAAAGGCGCCAAAGTTTCTGACAAATCTTGTTGTCCAAAGTCCACTCCAGAGGTAAACACTTGCTGTTGACGACTTAAACTCGTCCGCCAGAACGTTCATCTTTCCCGGAACAAATCTCGGGACTAGCTGAACCTTCGCTTCGTTTGACCACAGGAGGAGATCCTTGGCTAACTTCGTACAGAGAGAAAGACTGAGTCCCCCCTGTTTCCGCACGTACGAGAGAGCTGTGGAGTTGTCGGAATGCACTGCCACTACTCGACACCTTCTACTAAGCTCCGAAACTGTCTGGAGCCCCAAGAAATTGCTAACAGTTCCCTTTTAACATTTATGTGGAACTTCTTCTCCTTCTCCGACCAAGCTCCTGAAGTCCGTTGATTTCCCAGTAGGGGCTCCCCAACCTGTGTCCGATGCGTCGGAAAAGAACTGTAGGTTCGGGAGGATGGGTCGTAAATCTAACCCTTCTTCCAACCTTGCTCGAGAGAGCCACCACCTTAGGTCCTCTTTTATTTGATCTGTGACAGGAAAGGTAATCGAGTCTGGTTGTGTCTTCCTGCACCAAGAGGCTCTCAGGAAAAACTGCAGAGGTCTCATGTGCAGTCTTCCCAACGTCACCAAATTTCTCCACTGACGTCAATTTGCCCAGGAGCCTCATCCACTGATTGGCAGAACTTACCTTTTTGCCCAAGAACTCCTGAACTGTCTCCAGACAGCCTTGAACCCTCTTCGGGACAGAAAAGCTCGAAAAACTTGAGCATTCAGAATCATCCCCAAATAAAGGATGCTCTGAGATGGAACCAACCCTGGGACTTCTGGTTTTTTTTTTGTTGACCGAATTCCTAACTTCTGGCAAGATCCAGAGTTTTTTGTTCCCAAGGTCTTCATGCACCGACTTTCTCTTGAAAATTCCGACCGGAGAAGCCAATCGTCCAAATAGAGGGAGATTCTTACTCCTAATATGTGCAGCCAGCTTCCTATCGGGGATAGAACCCTGGTGAAAACTTGAGGAGCGGTCGCTAGTCCGAAGCAAAGCGCCCGAAACTGAAACACCTTGCCTTCGAACATGAACCTCAGGTACTTCCGAGATTCGCGATGTATCGGAATGTGAAAATAAGCGTCTTGCATGTCCAGAGAAGACCATCCAATCCCCCTGTCTGATGGACTCCAGAACCGACCGAGTGGTCTCCATATGAAATTTTGTTTTCTGGACATGCAAGTTTCAGGGCGCTCACATCCAAACCGGCCTCCAGCCCCTGATGACTTGGGAACTACGAAAAGGCGATTGTAAAAGCCTGGAGGAAAATCCCCTTCTATCTGTTCTATCGCTTCTTTGAGAACAAGCGCTTCCACTTCTGCGGCTAGCGCCAGAAATTTGTCTGAGCCCGGAGAGTATGCCTGGAATGGAATTGGCACAGGTGAGAGCGAGGGAGGTGAAACGAGAGGAATACGATAGCCGAACTTGAGTACTTGCACTACCCAGGCTTCTGCTCCCTCTGTTTTCCCATTCCTCCAAAACATAGCCAGCTTAGCTCCCTTTTTTACTGGTGCATGAAGAACCGAGCTTTCATTTGGAAGGTTTGTTAACCTTGGCCGAGGCCTTAGACTGAGGTCGCCAATTCGACTTCGGCCGAAAGAAGCGCTTGGGTTTTCTCCCTCGAAAAGGCACTTGGGCCAGAGGAGAAAACCGAAGGAACAGTCTCCACAGGAGCTTTAGGTCTCTTAGTATACTGTGCCAGTAAATCCGAAGTAGATTTCTTATCTAGCGCAGGACGAATTTGACAACACTACATCGTCTGGAAAGAGGTTATCTTTCACAAACGGAGCAAACAATAGAGCAGACTTCTGCTGGGAAGTAACCCTTTTAGAAGCAAAGGAGCACCAAAGTTGCCTTTTCTTAAGGGTACCAAAGGCGATGAGCGAAGCTAACTCATCACATCCTCCATCCTAATTGGATTTTGTCCGCACAAGGACAGAACACCAATCCAATCCTCCGCTAACTCCTGAGAAAGAGAAGGACAATCTTCGATCTTGGCCGCTAAAGCGCCAATAGTCCAATCAAGGAAGCTAAAGACTTCCAAAAGTTTAAATTGATTCCTTACAACGTGGTCCAACTCAGGCGCTGTAAAGAAAACTTTCGCTGCGGCGAAAGCAGATCTTCTAGAGGAGTCGATTAAACTGGAGAAGTCTCCCTGGGAGGAGGCAGAAACTCCCAGAGAAGGAGCTTCCCAGTTACATAAAACCTATACCCTCTTACGAAGCAACTTAGAGGGAGGGTAAGCAAAAAGAGCCTTCCCTAAGTCTCTTTTCATAGACATCCATTTTTCAGTCTCTTTCAACGAATGTCTAACCGCTTTAGATAGAACAAGTTTTGGGAGGAGAGGGTCTGAAGTTTTCCTCCTCATCAAAAAAGTCGAAGTTGGGGAGCAAGGAGCCGCTTTCTCAAAATAATCTGGATAAGATACCAGAAGAAATCTAAGGAGACGTGAATAACACGAGAGGTGATGAGAATCCTCCTCCTCTACTTCTTCTTCATTCTCCGATACCGCCGAAGAAGTAGACGGAACTACAACCGGATCTGAAGGTTTCGAACCACCCTTGGACTCATTCATCCAGTTGGTTAACATCTCTAACTGCTTGCGCAAAGGCGCCAGAGACGAATCAAAAACAGTTAACGTAGGCTTGGAAGAGCCTAAATGTTCAGCAGGAGGCGGAAAAACTACTTGCGCCTCGCTCTGAGCCGCCGAAATTCGAGGCGAAACAGGCGCATCAGGCGTAACAGACGAAAAAGCGCCTAAAGAAACACCCTTAGCTGCTAGCTACAGCGCTAAAACCACAATCTCTACTAGTAGATGGAGCCGAAAAAGGCACAGATTGAGGCGACGAACGAGCCGCTAACGGCCGCGGCGCAACCCTACTCTCAGGCTCCTTATACCGCTTGACTGGAGGAGGCGAAGAATCGGCGCCTGAACGCCTCTTTAAGGGACGCGAAACGGGCGAATCTCGCCAAGAGCGCCGCGCGACCGGAGACGAATCGCTTGAATCATTCGAAAGGCGTCTGACCAGCAACACCTTTCCAACGCTTAACCGAGCCCTGTTGAAGCGCAACAGGCTCAACAAGAGAGGCGCCTGTCTGTGGGCAAATCCCGGTCGACTCCCTTGGACTTCCGGTAATGTTCTCCCGCCCCGGTGCGGGGGAGCTGGACAGTGACCTTTGTCTAGGAGACTTGGTCAGGACAGACAGACGCACCCTCAACTACACTCTTACCTGAACGCTTTCTCCAAAAACGTCTCAACTGAATTACCAAGTTGCAAAACCGTATTCGCTAGTACGAAAATTTCTGATCTAACCTCGATTCCAGACTGGCAATGGTGTCGGAAGAAACTACACGGGAAGCCGGAGAAGTGGGATTAGTAGGAGGAATAGGAGGTGTAGTTAAAGGAGACATAACAATTTGAGGAGAAACAGAAGGAACAGAAGCATCGCAAGACGAAGCAGAGCTAAGTCTACTTTCCCTAAGCGCTGCTTTTCTAATTCTGTCTTTAGCTAATTTCTCCGAGTATGAACTAAAAAACTTCCATTGAGAATCAGTCCAATCACTACACTCGTTACATGTTCGATCTGCAGAACAAACCTGTCCCCTACACTTAACACATTTAGTGTGAGAATCATATTCTAACTTGGATAATCTAGTTTTACATCCTGAGATGCAAAACCTAACTCCCGACGGACTAGAATCCGACATGGCAACGCCTAAATAAAAAGCAAAATAACAACAACGCCAAAAAAAGAGTACTTCACCAATTCCGAAGATCAATTCCACAAGAAAAAAAGCGAAGCAAAGTCATCCAACCGCACCGACCACCGATGTTCACCGGACGCCGGCAGGAAAAGAATTGCATTCACCTGGGCAGTTGTACCTGGTTCTCCCGCGAGTGGAGGGAGATGACGTCATCACCACCAGTGTTGGCGACGCCGACGCGCTAAATTTGAATTTAGTATCCTGCCGCTCGTGGAAATCACGGCTCTATAATTGTTCGGTAAGACACTACAATAAAAACCCATTTTTTTTTCTCAAAATCTTCAACAAAGAAACTATGTTGTCCTAATGAACTATGCATCTTAATACAGTATCTTGTCGTCTTCCTTTTGTAGTTATGAGTCACGATACACATTTGTTTCAAATGAAGAAAATCCTTTTTTGTAACCACAGTAAAGTTGGTGATGTGGTAAATTTTCAGTATATGTACATAAATAAAATTCAGTTTTAAAAATTAAACATTTCACAAACATACAAAACCTTGAGTATTAAAGAAAAACTATAAGCTACCTTAAAATCTATCACAAAGTACTGAAAATTAATTATGTACACTTTAAACTACTGACTTGTGTTCTTGGGAATTGATTCTATCTGCCTCTTCTTTGGCTCTGTGATCCATCCACATAATGATATTAAGTCGGTCTTCACCTGGAAGGCATTTGTCTTGTTACTGTATTAGAATTTTTTATTACTGGCTGTCAACAGACTAAAATAAGGTATCTTTACAGCAAAGATAATATGATTTAACTGAATACTGAAGCACCTCTCATGTTGAACAGTTTGATAGATCCTCTTGACTCCGATAGCGGATAGTGTTAGTTTGCAAATTTTATCCTGCATTTTACAATTTTTTTTTTATTCTCAACAATAGGATTAACATCTCTTTAAAGACAAGAATGATTACTGCACTTTAAATTGAAAGATATTCAGCCATAAATGTATGGTGCTGAACTCTCATTTTAAGATACAAAATAACATTGTGAAAAGGTTACTTGAAGCTCATGACCAACAGCTAATGATTAAACCATAGTGTATGTATATTTCCAGCTAACTGTGCAATAAAAAGCATACATAAATTATACACAATACTATATTGCTGCAAGTAACTAAAAACAGGGTTAATTTTTATAGTATACAAGCCAAAGAATTAGATACTATTAAATTTTAACACTTTAGAACACAAGCTACAATTTTTCAAGAGCAAATTGCAATCTTCCTAAATAAACAAATCTTCCTCTTAAATATAAAAGTATCTCCACATGCTTGCTAACTTAGCAGCTACAGAAATGTAACCTTTAGGGATAAATGTGGGGTTGGTTAGAGGCAAGACATTAGGTACCAGACAAATGTTTACATATGCAGGTAAAAGAAAATTCAAATTTGCAGTTTGTTTTAATGATGTACACAAACATGATATTGTTAGTATACAATAAAGTTTTGTACATACTTACCTGGCAGATATATACTTAGCTTAGGTCTCTGACGTCACGACAGAAAATTCAAAACTCGCGGCACACGCTACCGGTAGGTCAGGTGATCTACCTTACCCGCCGCTGGGAGGCGGGTGTAAGAACCAGTCCCCCTTTCTTGTCAGGTTATTTTCTTCCACCTGTCTCCTGAGGGGAGGCTGGGCGGGCCATCAATCGTATATATCTGCCAGGTAAGTATGTACAAAACTTTATTGTATACTAACAATATCATTTTTGTACATGAACTTCCCTGCCAGATATATACTTAGCTGATTGACACCCTTGGTGGAGGGAAAGAGACACATACTTACTTAGAAAGTGGGGACAACACATGTTAAAGGAATACATAATATAAACCTCTGGTTCTTACCTGATTTAGGCAGAAGACTTGATAGTTACTGTCTATTAGTCTGCGTTGCCTAAAGAGTCTCAGCGAGGGCGTGACCTATGGCTGAAGAACTCTTTGGGTCTACCAATGGGAACTGAGTCCACTTACTTGGCAGAATCCAAGCAGGATCTGGTCAATGGGGATCAACCCGCTTACATGCCAGAGCCTATCACTACCAATTGCAAGGAGCCTCAAGTACAACCGATCACCTAACCAAATACTAACATTAGTATACGAAAGAAGGAGCTGCCTCCTGCAACCTCCTTCGTACAACCAAAAAACTCAAACTTAAAACTAACAGGGAAAAAGGATTAAAAAGGATGTGTTTCAGCTCCCTGCCCCAGCACTGAATCCGCCGATACGTAGGCCTAGCCCAAAACACTTATCATACGTAATCGATACGTCCCTTAGGTAGTGATTAGAGAAGACTGATTCACACCTCCAAAAAGTGGCCTTCATAAGGTTTTGTAATGACAAATTCTTCTTGAAAGCCAAAGACGTCGCGATGGCCCGTACTTCGTGCACCTTGACTTTCAGAAGGTTAAACTGTTGCTGATTGCAAGAAGTGTGTGCTTCTCTAATAATATTCCTGATAAAGAATGAGAGTGCATTTTTAGATAAGGGCCTACTGGGGTCCCTTACAGAGCACCAGAGATTGCTCTCATTAGCGGCAAGTCTCTTCCTCTGAAGATAATATTTCAGGCTTCTCACCGGGCAAAGAGATCTCTCCTCTTCTGTCCCAACTAAGGAGGATAAGCTTTTGATTTCGAAGCTCCTGGGCCACGGCAAAGAAGGGTTTTCATTCTTGGCTAGGAAAGCCGGAAGAAAAGAGCAAACCGCGGAGCCTCCTTGGAAACCTACCTCACCTTCTAGAGCCTGCAGCTCGCTGACCCTCTTCGCTGACGCTAACGCACAGAGAAAAAGAGTCTTCATCGAAAGGTCTCTGAACGAAGCAGCATGGGGAGGTTCGAACCTTGAGGACCTCAGGAAGAGCAGCACGACATCAAGATTCCAGCTAGGCACTAAGGAGGAGGTTCTTTTAACCGTTTCAAACGATCTGATTAAATCATGGAGGTCCTTGTCCTCAGATATGTTTAATCCTCTATGACGAAAAACTGAGGAAAGCATGCTCCTGTATCCCTTGATGGTGGAGACAACCAACCCGCATTTTTCCCTCAGGAAGATAAGGAAATCTGCAATCTGAGTCACAGAGGTACTGGAGGAGGAAACTTTATGAGTCCTGCACCAGCGTCGAAAAACATCCCACTTCGACTGGTAGACTCTAGATGTGGAAGGTCTACGTGCATTGGCAATAGCCCTTGCAGACTTTGCTGAAAAGCCCTTAGCTCTGACGAGACTCTTGATAGTCTGAATCCAGTCAGACTGAGAGCGGGGAGGTTTTTTGTGAAACCTGTCGAAGTGGGGCTGTTTTGAGCAGATCGACTCTTAGAGGTAGGATCTTGGGACATCCACCAGCCATTCCAGTACCTCTGTGAACCAGCTCTGGGCGGGCCAGAACGGAGCTATCAACGTCATCCTTGTTCCCTCTGACGCTGCGAATTTCCTTAACGTTTCCCCTATAATCTTGAAAGGCGGGAACGCGTAAAGATCCAGATTCCTCCAATCCATCAGGAATGCATCTATTGCCACTGCTCTTGGGTCTGCAATAGGGGAGCAGTATAGATCTATCCGCGCATTCCTGGAGGTCGCAAATAGATCGAGATGGGGCCTGCCCCACGTCCTCCACAGCTCCTGGCATACGTCCGCGTGCAGAGTCCACTCTGAGGGAAGGACTTGATTCCTTCTGCTTAGCAGATCCGCTCTGACATTTCTTTCTCCCTGTACGAACCTGGTGAGAAGCCTTATGTTCCTTTCCTCTGACCACAAGAGGAGCGATCTCGCTGTCTCGTACAGGGAGAAAGAGTGAGTCCCCCCCTGTTTCCGAATGTAAGCCAGGGCTGTAGTGTTGTCGGAGTTGATCTGAACATATTTCCCTTTTACGAGGGTTCGAAGGTCTTGAGAGCTAACCAAATCGCTGTTAGCTCCTTCTTGTTGATGTGCCAGGACACCTGATCCCCCATCCAGGTGCCTGACACTTCTCTCGACCCGAGAGTAGCTCCCCAACCTTTGTCCGAAGCGTCTGCATACACACTAGGTTGGGGTTCCGAACCTGCAAGGAAAGGCCTTCCTTGAACAATAGAGGGTCTAGCCACCAACGTAGATCCTCCTTTATCTCTTGCGAAATCTTGAACGCAAAGTCCAGACCTTGAGACTTCCGATCCCAGTTCCTCGTCAGGAAGAAACTGTAGGGGTCTGAGGTGCAACCTTCCTAGAGAAACGAATTGCTCCAGCGAGGAGAGTGTCCCCAACAGACTCATCCACTCCCTCGCTGTGCATACATCTTTCTCTAGAAAGATTGCTACCTTCTCCAAACCTCGGGTTATCCTCTCTGGGGGACGGATACGCCCGAAAAACCTGAGAAGCCATCAGAATCCCCAGATAGATACGCTCTTGACTGGGGATTAGCTGTGACTTCTCGAAATTCACTAGCAAACCCAGAGAAGCTGCTAGATCCAACGTCACTCGTAAGTCCTCCAGACATTTCTCCTTGGATTTGGCCCTGATAAGCCAATCGTCCAAGTAGAGGGAAATCCTCACTCCCTCGAGATGAAGCCACTGGGCAACGTTCTTCATCAGTCCTGTGAATACTTGGGGGGCCGTGGAAAGGCCGAAGCATAGGGCCCTGAACTGAAAAACGTTCCCTCCCCACATGAATCTGAGATATTTGCGAGAAGAAGGATGGATCGGCACATGGAAGTAAGCGTCCTGAAGGTCCAGCGACACCATCCAGTCCCCGGGACGAAGAGCTGCTAAGACTGATGACGTCGTCTCCATAGCGAACTTCCTCTTCTTCACAAAGACATTCAGGGCGCTTACGTCCAGAACCGGTCTCCATCCTCCTGAGTTCTTGGGAACTAGGAACAGACGGTTGTAGAACCCCGCTGAAAGAGGGTCCTGAACCATCTCTATTGCCTCTTTCTCATAAACATCAGCTCTACCGCTAGAGCGAGGGCTTGATTCATTAGTGGGTCTTTGTATTTGGCCACCAGTGCCCTTGGAGTGGTGGTCAAGGGTGGTCTCGAAATAAAGGGAATGAGGTATCCCCTCTTGATGATCGCGAGGGACCAGTTGTCCGCCCCCTTTCGTGCCCAGACATCTGCAAAGTTCAGAAGTCTGGCACCCACAGTTGTCTGGATGGACCCCCGAACTATTTCTTGGCCCTAATAGACCGTGAGAAGGTCCTTCCTCTTCTAGGTGGTCTCGAACCTCTGGAGGAAGAAGAGCGAGACGAAGGTCCTCCTCGAAAGGGTTCTTGCCTACTTTGAGCCTCTTTCTTCGTCTTCTGCTGAAACGAAGGTTTCGGAATTCTAGCCGAGCGAGCTAGCATATCCTGCGTCGCTTTTGCTGATAACGAGCTGGAGATATCGTTAATAGTCTTCTTGGGGAAGAGTTGCGGGGAAAGCTGTGAATACAGCAAGGAAGCTCTCTGTGCGTGAGAAACCGCCTTGGTAAGAAAAGAGCAGAAAACGGCCCTCTTCTTTACCACTCCTGCCACCAAAAAGTGAAGCAATTTCCCCGGAACCATCTCTCACTGCCTTGTCCATGCAAGACAGAACTGCGTGGAGGTCTTCAGGCGAAAGAGTGTCTTGCTCTTGAGTCCTCTTAGCCAACACTCCCAGGGTCCAGTCAAGAAAGTTAAAAACTTCTAAGACTCGGAACATTCCCTTCAGAAGGTGATCCAACTCGCTCATACCCCACGTCGTCTTCGCAGAATTCAGCGCCGAGCGACGTGCGGAATCGACCAACGAAGAGAAGTCCGAGTCTGCAGAAGAGGGAAGAGTTAGACCCAAGGGCTTCCTGACTCGTACCAGAACCCCATCTTACCCGTCAGCTTGGACGGGGGAAAAGAAAAAACTGTCTTGCCCTTCTCTTCTTTTGAAAGCAACCAGTCGTCAAAGTTCTTCATAGCCTTCTTCATAGACACTGTAGGCTTCATCTTAACGACTGAAGACTTCTTAGCCGTATTGGTCGTTGAAAATAAGGAAGGAGGAGACGGAGGAGCAACGGCCGAAAGAGACTCCCCAAAATCTTGCAAGAGGAGGTCTGTAAGTCTCTTATACGAAGAAACCGAAGCATCCTTGGGCAAATCTTCCTCCGAATCAGCAACAAATTCTACCGAAGAATGACGTCTAGAAGCTCTACTGCCCGGAGGAGAGCTAATCCTTGGAGAGCGCCTGTTCGGAGAGCGCCTACTAGGCGAGCGCCTACTGGAAGAAAAACCACCGGGAGAGCGCTTACACGGGGAGCGCCTACCAGGAGAGCGCCTACCAGGAGAGCGCCTACTTAGAGAGCGCCTCCCAGGAGAGAGCCTACTAGGAGAGCGCCTAGTTGGAGAGCGCCTACTTTGAGAGCGCCTCCCAGGAGAGAGCCTACTTGGTGAGCGCCTGCTAGGAGAGCGCCTACTTGGGGAGCGCCTACTAGGAGAGCGCCTACAAGTGGAGGCCCGACTGTCCGGAAACAGATTCTAACTCCACAGAAGAGCGTCTGGATAAGGGAGAGCGCCTATCAGGCTCTCTGCGCCTGCTAGGCTCTTGGCGCCTGCCATCCTCACTACGCCTGCCAGGCTCTTGACGCCTGCCACGGGGAGAGAAAACATCCACAGATGAATCCCTGTCAGAAGCGCGGCGCTTACAAGGCTCTGAGCGCCTATCCAATCGGGAGTGATCTAACGGAGGAGAAAACTTCCGTTGCCGCCTACCAGGCTCTTGGCGCCTACTAGGCTCTTGATGCCTACTAGGCTCCGAGCGTCCGTCAAAAGGAGAGTGGCCACCAGGCGAAGAACTCTTCCTTCGCTCCTGACGAAAACGAGGCTCTTGACGTCTGTCAAGCTCTTGGCGCCTAACTGAAGAGGAGCGGAAATCCTGAGGAGAGAGCCTGTCTGGCTCCTTACGCCTTACATGCTCACAACTCTTGCTGGGAAGAGAGGAGAGCCTACTCGGAGAAAGATCCCGAGCTCCAGCCTGCACTTCTGACCTCCTACTAACAGGCTCAAAAGCTCTTCTAGCCAAAGGAGATTTAGCCGAAGGAACGTTTTTAGACTTCTTCACCGGAAGTGAGGCGTCCTTCCGACGATGAGAAGTCCCGGCAATAGACTCCGCTAAAGCCGCAATCTGCGCCTGCAGACCCGCCAGGATACGCGCAGGAGATCTCTTAAACTCCTCTACAGGGGACGAAGTCCGAGAGCGAACAGGAGAAGCGTAACCGGACGAAATCTTGGTTCTCTTGCGTTCCACTTCTGGCTCTTCCGCGAAGGATTCGGGGCTGGAAGGAAGGGCGCAAGGATCCTTCCAGGGCCTCTTGAGAGGGCGAGACGACTCCGATGCGCTCCATCTACGCTGAGGAGAAGGCGACGAAGATGACGAGAAGCACTGGCGCAATAACTCCTTCTTGGTTCGATCCAAGGCAGCCTGGGAACGAGCAACAGGAACTGCCGAGGGACGCCTGACCGGTGGGGGTTCTCCCTAACCTTCCTGCGGCTTTCGACTTTCCTCCTCCACTGGGTCTGGGAGTCTGGAAGAGGTCTAGGCCTGGAAGCGTTAGTGAGCCGGTCAGACGCACCCTCCACTGCACTAGGGGCACTGCACTGATCACTTGCACTATCATCACTCTTACCTTGTCGAGAGCGAGCGAGGCTCTCCTTACTCCTGATCGAGGCTCTCCCAGAAGCAACTTCCGAAAACGAATCTTCGGGTTCAAAGCTGGGCGCAGGGGCTGAAACTGGAGAAGGAACTACTTCTACTACAGGATTCTCAGCGTCAACTTCACTCACCCTCGATCTACTAGAACTCTTTGAAGAAGCCTTGCGCACCCTATCCTTCTCTAACTTTCTCACATAAGAAGAGAGAGCCTTCCAACCATCCTCATCCAAATTCTCACACTCTTTGCAAGGGTTAATAAAAGAGCATTCATTCCCTCTACACGACTCACATACCGAGTGAGGATCTAATGCAGCTTTAGGAAGCCTAACTTTACATTCCTTCTCTGAACAAACCCTAAATAAACTAGGTTTCTTAACTTCAAAATCATCCATGATTATAGATATGTAAGAGAAATCCAAAAGAAAAATCCAAAACACAGTCCAAAAAGCGTATGCCAAGCCAACAAACAAAGGGTACTTCACCAAATCCAAATCGTCGGCAACGAGAACGAATTTTAACTATCGTAAGGACTGAACAACAGGTGTTGTCCAGCCGGCGACAGAAAATAATCTGACAAGAAAGGGGGACTGGTTCTTACACCCGCCTCCCAGCGGCGGGTAGGGTAGATCACCTGACCTACCGGTAGCGTGTGCCGCGAGTTTTGAATTTTCTGTCGTGACGTCAGAGACCTAAGCTAAGTATATATCTGGCAGGGAAGTTCATGTACAAAACTTCATCTTTTATATAAGAGATTCTCTTATCAGATGGGAAGTATGTATTGTTTTAGTATTTTAAGGTTACTCCTCTACTTGCATGAACTAGGGTATCATCCCAGAACTATGATATGTGAATGGATAAGAGACCAATTATTAGCCTGCAGTATCCTACTACCTTCTCCACCAAGAAGAGGTGACCAGAGAAGCCAGGAAAGTTGTCTTCAACAACCTCTAAGGTTTATTCTTCTAGTATGACCCTTACTTGGCTAACAGGGACAGGGATAAAGCTAATTCTGGAGGGACCAGCCTACAGATTTTCTGGCATGTTTATGCACTTGTCTAATGAGGCATCAGAAGGGAAAGAAGTTTCTCAACCTGGCTGAGGCCAGGGGGTGTTCTCTAGCCCTGCCACCATGTTGTCTAACTTAGCAACTAGGCCTTGGATGAAGGGCAACACTTGGAGATGGTACGACTACTTCAACAAGCATATTTCTACCATTTTTTAGAGGTAGGAAAGCCATTAGGGGTTGTCAGTGATGGCTGCCTCCAGGTGTACAAGCTCTTCCTGGCCCTCGGGGTCTACAACACACTTCTCTGCCTCACATATTGAATCCTGCAGGGTGGTTGACAAGGACGTTTCTCTACTGGAGGAGGAGGGCTTCTATGGGATCCTTCTTCTCCCCTCCATACATTTTGTATGCAAATCTGCAGGGTGGAACTACGGTAGCACTGGCAAAAGGGAGGGTGTGAATCTGCTGTGGTTGGAGTTTGGTGGGGAGTTCTGACGTTCCTAGCAGTAAGAAGCATAGCGGAGAGAGGACTTATTTGCTGGGGGCCTAGGGTCTGTACCTTCTCTCCGATCAGGGTTGGGAGGCTCTGTTGCTGGAACACCAACCTGGAGAGGCAGCATCTGTAATATAAGCGGGGGTAACCTGAAGGGGTGTTCCAGCATTCCTGCCCCAATCTCCTCAAGAAACGGGGTCTCCTTCTGCTGTCTGCACTGTCCCTCAATATGCTCCTGTCCCATTGACTCTGCTCAACTGTCTGACTACTCCTGAGCTTTCCCAACGCTACTGGCAAGACACAAAGGACACAACTGATGAGGCAACAGAGGCTACAGAGTGACCTCTCTCTGTGCCCCAACTCCAACGCTGCTGCAGATCGCCCTCTCTCCAGTTGCTGGTCCTTCAAACGGGGACAGGAGGAAGTCATGGAGTTGAATCTCTATCTCGTCTTCGACACTGCTGCATCCTCATTTCACACCTTTCATTGCTTAAGTCAAGTGGGACCAATCTTCTGGTGGGGGCAGGTTTCAGTTGCCCAAAACTAAGATCAGAAGCAGGCTTTCTCTGATCTAAGGAAGCTGGCCTGATTGATGCTTGTTTGGCCAACTCAGGCTGCACTGCTTCTCCAGGAGTGGGCCCATCAGATCCTGACAAGGGCGGAAGAAATGCAGTCGTAGGAGTAGCAGCAGGAAGAGGAAGCCTAGGGAAAGCTGGGATGGGAGGAGCAACTGATGAAGAGCTCATTGTAGTCTCTCTAGAAGACATACACATCTTCTTTTGTCTTCATAAAGGGCCCACAGTAACACCTGCCAATCTAAACCCTCATCACATCTATTATCTCTTGTGCACTCTTCTTCCCTGCATGAGATGCAAATCAACCACTAAGGGGGGCATAAACTTGCTGCATGGTTTCTCTTTCCCTGCACATGATTCAGGTTTACTATCCTCCATTGTAGCCATGTTGCACACATAAGACATGCATAGGATGCAATATGTTAACAGAAAAAGACAGACAAAGAGAAAACACTGATAAGACTTCCCAGCCACAAAAAAAAATGCAATACACTTCATAGAGCAGAGAAAATAAGGAACTCTATGAAATTCTTGCACACTTAGCATGCACAAAGGAAATCTCTGCAACAAAAATGAGAGAGAGTCATTGCCAATCGGATGCATTGACAGCTGAGAACACAGTGGATGAGCTAGGGTGCCTGAGGCTGTGAGAGGCCACAGGCCTAGGCAATAAGATTTGGTTTTTCAGTCCAAGAAAACAGAAGCGCAACTTGCTTGAGAAATTTCATTC
>NC_061110.1:85205030-85220480 GCF_015104395.2 Macrobrachium nipponense | reverse complement strand
TTGAGAAATTTCATTCATGAAAGCAGACATTTGTATTTCCGTCGGAACAAATGTTTATAAAATTCAAAATAGTATGTGTTTGTAACAATATTTAGATAGCTTTTAGGAGATATCCCTACCTGTATCTTGATTAACAGTGACAGGTTTCAGATTCTGATCTAATACAACTAGAGAACAAGTTGCATCAAACCCAATTCCATGGACTTTGCTCTTCTCAGACAGATTTGATGATATTTCCTGTAAGACAACAGAATAAAAGGATATGAAATGGGGAACCATTTTTGGAAATACTAATAACTCTTACATTCATGGGTCTTAAATAACCCACTTTTAATAACATACATATTTGCATACAGTTGCCCTCAGCTACCTGGATGCTTATGATAAGAAACCAAATATTGCAATTCAAGTTAATTAATAGTTTTCCTAGAAAAAAAAAGATAGGAAAAGTTATCAACTAATGACAAGCATGTGAGAGGGATGGGGGTACTACAGTAGATTCACATTAAGCGTGCATTTGATGTCTAGACCAGTCCCTTATGACGCTCCTGATTGGCTGTTGATAAGCCAATGTGAACTCCCAAGAGAGACAGAGTTTCCAGCCATGATTGGCTTATCAACAGCCAATCAGGAGCATCGTAAGGGACTGGCCTAGACATCAGATGCATGCTTGATGTGAATCTACTGTAGTCACTTACTCGGTGTAGCTTTGATCTTTGAAAAGTTAGAAACTTAGTTTCATGTACAACGGAAAGACCAGCTCAGTAGAGAGCAATATTATTACGATGTATTCCAGATACTAAAGCTCTCCCATACAACCTTTCACCACCAAACACCTTGCGCAAGATGTTGGTTTGTCCTAGCTCAACTCAAGCAGCTAACCACATGTAGAACAGCCACTCAAATCCTATTGAAAAAGTAGCCAAGGACTTTTGAGAAATATCAATGAAGCAGAAAAAGATAAAAGTAGACTGGTAGCACCAGAAACTTACACTTAATACCTGTAACACCAAGGAATTGTCTTGAATGCCAGGAATAGAGCAAAGCCCCTGACTTCATGGGCCATACGTATTCCAGGGCAGAGTTCTTGCCTGACTACTTTTATACAATGACCTTCTAAAGCCCAAATAAGACTTCATTCTAGAATAGTACTCCCTTTCAATCCCTGTCAGTGCTAATGAGCATTCATCAATAGTTCTGGAAAAGGATATTCTCTACCTGAACTCGACGTTGATAGTGGAGCAATAGCCTCCTCTTCTCCAAAACAAAAAGTCTTTCAGACATGCCTCCTCTTAACCTTCTTTAGATCAATAACTCTAATCCTAATTGTTGGATATGTGTATACTGCATCATTAACATACATTCACTTCCACCTCTTTATATGATGCCACAATACATATAATTCATCTTCAAACTTCTATTACTGTATTCTCTCTTTTTCAATCATGTTCACTAGATTTCATGATCCTACTTTTCACTGTGAGATTTTGCTACTGAGTCACTAACATGGTTTCCGAATCTAGGAAACTTCATTGCACACCAAACAATGGGTGTCCTTTTAACCTACATTAAGAAGGACTGAGGTGCTTGCCTTTTCTGCTACTACCAAAATGGTAAATATGATTTAGCAATCAATATAAAATTTTTGATCATCTTAAGGACACATCTAACACAAGTGAGCTTTCCTTCTACTCAACCCCTTTGGATTATATTCTTACAAGATATCTTCCCTCTTTCATTCTACTGATCACTGTCTTGTTTCAATTATTTTCACTTAAGTGTTTCACAACCCAATTCCTTCCATACAATGCCAGGTTTTGTACTTGAGACACTTACTTCCTACTGGGCTTACAGATAAGCCATTATTTTCAACTCTCCATGAGGGGAGTGCTGCTATGGTAGTCAAAACCCTAACAAATAGAATACATTCTTGCATATCTGCTGAATTTCCATGCTCAGGATCAGGGTAGGCTGGCAGGGTCAGTGGGTATGGCACACCTTAAGTTAGGTTATGTAAGGTAAAATTTGGTTAGGAATGTATCTCTATTAAAATATGGTCTTCCTGGTAAGATATATATTTTTCCGGTGCACTTTTATGATTTTTTAACAGTTTTTTAATTGATTTCTTGCTCAAAATTCATATGCCTAGTTTGTTAAATGTTGGGAAAACAGGAAGGAAAGCAACAAAATTCCAATTGGTTATTTAAGCATGCATTCTACCTTCTGTTAAAACCCATTTTCTTTCTTGCCATAACAAGCAATGCAAACAACATTTTACCAGCAATGTACTAATTTTCAATTCTAACACCTCAATTTGAGGTAAACAAGAATGAGGACATACCTTCACACAGTAACAAACGGCTTCCCATATTTCTTCTGAATCCTGCTCATAAAAATCTGTCTTAGGAGAATGAATTGTTATAGACTTTGTTTCTGTCTTCAAAATGGTGCCATCTTTGGTGACTAAGGCTGCACGAACACTCCCTGTTCCCACATCTACACCTATGTAATAGTGATCTGCCATCTTTAAAGCTGCAAACCAAATAATTCAACATTAAAAAGAACTCCTTTAATATACAAATAAATCAAACTAATCACAAGCTACCTGTACTTCATACACTCATTTCAAATTCATTACAATGTTTAATCACACTCGAGTTAGAGAAATATACTGGGAGCAATATGTGGACTATATGCATAAAATTTTCTCACTAAATTGGACGGGAGTTCTTAAATATTGTCAGAATGCTGTAAGAAACAGAGACCTGAATTACTTCTGCCCCTAGCATGTTAAGTCAACAAAAATTAATGAATGAAGGTGAAAGTGCATAAATAAGTTTCTAAGAGTATATAATTGTGGTATTGATATATCTGAACACATACAGTATACTATATCAACTTTCAAATACGTATAATACGATTCTATCTTTAAGACTTATATTTCTATTTATAAGATTTATATTGCAGTCAACCCTTAACTTCTTTGCAGCAAGATTATTAAAGTTGTAACGGGCAACATATATACTATTCTTCTTTTTCATACTTTTCTAGCAGTGATGCATATAATACTGAAGTGTTATTTATTATATTGCAATGCTGTAAAGCAATTTCATGCACTTCACCTTGGCAAAATAGTAGCCTAAGATATCTAAGGGTCATAGGATCGTTATGACATTTCAAAAGAAGAATCACCCTCATTGATTAAGGAAAAGCAACTCTACAAGTTTAGGGACACAACAGCAAAAAGATAGGTACATTTGCAAAGTGTTTGCTAGTGTGGTTGACTTTCTTTAGTGCATTGTTATCTATCAGTATGTAGCATAAGATATACATACACTTTACTTGAAACCTGAAGTTTCATGACTGTCACCCAAAATTTTCTACCTGACCTTATGCATCATTACTGCGCCAGTTTTCTTTCCCCAGTAACAAAGAGTCACAAACTATTTTTTCTGTTATCAATGATTCAGTGATGTTGAAGTACCTTTCTTTCATAGTTCATTCCTCTTTTAAAATGGGAATTTCTCTTCAGTGGGCAAATATGAAATCTGACCTGATTTGTAAATATTCTCACTTTTTAAACCTAACAGTGAAAAAATTGTTTACAAAATTGTAAAAGTTCTCATTCAGAATTTTTATATCTTTTAGATTTTTGTTGCGATTATTATACAATAGTTTAACTGGAACAAAGTAATTTCTAGACTTTTGCTGAAATGGCACAATAGATTTCTTCAAAGTGACAACTAGAGCAGAAGTGAGACAATCAGATGAAATGAAATAATAGGAATTAGAAATACTGTAAAATGCAAAACACAACGTAACCCTTAGGAGGTAGAAGGGATCCCGTAATAGCTTTTATTGCTTACAATAAGACATGCAAGGCACATCGTAATTAGTACTGCCTGGACAATAATTTGCCTCTGAATGTTGATCACACTGAAAATACTAGGTTACTCATCTTTGTCAAGCAATCACAAAATGATTTACAGACACTTATGACTCAAGTACTAAAAGCTCTTCCACTTTTGGTGAAAATGACGCACACTAATGACTTTACAGCATGAACTGTTGGATCATAAGATGCTGTAGCATTTTCATTTCTAAAGGAAGAAGAGTGTTACACACAAAACAAAATTATCACTTAACAGCTAATGCATATGTTGGGTGACACTTACCAGATTTGTATGGCTATTTTCAAGAATTTATTGTATATTTGAAATGTATTTGCACATAATCTGTTGTATAGAAAAATTCTTGATGATTTAATTAAAAATTGGTAAGGTAATTTTACACAGATAGTACTTGTGGCTATCAGTCTCTTGAGATAAGACCACATTTTCTTAATGATAAGAAGACATATTTTTACTGCACTTATTGCACTTCCTACCTTTTGAGAGATGATAAGCACACCTCAATACGTTTTATATCTTAAAAAGCAGGGATTTTCATGACAGAACCAATGGAAAAATTTGTTTCAGTAACATTTGGCACCCTATTTAAATAAGTTTGCATCACTTCGTTCCCTATCAGGACATGCCTAGCTGCTATCCATTTCCTAAAACTTGAAGAGAATTTAATTTCATGAAAAATGTTGATGCTAATGATATGGATTATATCCTAACTAACCTATTCTGTCCTAATTACGTATATCTATGAAACAGGAAAAATATAACTCCTAATTCTTACATCTACATGAGCTAACAACATAAAAGTGATATTTCATAACAGGAAACACCAAGAATAAGCATGCATCCTGACACACAAGAGGGGTGAAAGTTAGAATACCTTAACATATACACATGCCAAGTCCAACCTCACTTTATGGCTTCACTAATTAACTCATGCTTCACAGAAGGAAAATTATTTATTGTATCTGTTCATACATGTGCACCTCCACCTTACCAATAATAACTTTTCAAAAGTGCAAAAAAAAAAAAAATCTACTCTCATATTCTCTTAAAATACTGTATTATTCAACATAACTTCTTGATACAATTTGTTGATCTAAAATTGCAAAAACAATTTCTCTGAACCACAAACAAAGGGTACTGATCAAACATGGACAAAAATAAATTTGTAACTTAAGACTATAAAATTTCCTTAGCCTTCCAACTTAACTATGTCTTCACGTAGGCAACTCTCATCTAGCCCGATTAAAGCTTGGCTATTCCAAATGGAAAAATACCACAAATGAAGCAATGTTCACCAATAGCATATTAACCATAGTAGTACATACTATGATCGCAGAAATTAAGAATGAATCAGACATGTCACAATACAATTAGATAGGTTAGGTTAAAACTGATAGGCTAATGTATACAATTAAGTTTAACCTAGTCACTTGGGGAGGTGGGGATGCAGCCCAACTCCTCTCCGGTCCCAAACCCCCACCCCACCCCAGGAATCCTATTCTGGCAAAACTCACTGCCCTAAGTTAGATTTAGATTTGTTGATGCTTTTTCTCCATTTCTCTTGATAAGTTAAGGCACGCTAAGTCAGGATAGGTTAGGAGTGACCAAGTAGGTCTCTATGCCAGAGCTAAGTAGGACAAGAGCCCTATCTTAAGTAAGGTTAGAATGTATCCCTAAAGCCAAATTTTCCTGCCATATCTTCACACATGGACCAGACTAATATCTTTTTTGGGATATGTTACTGCCATTTACACACACAATACAATACGTAATGTTTCTGACCAATCAACTTTTGACATATAAGTTATTTGCCATTTCTGATGATGCAATTCACTCAATTTGCTTTTTGCAAAAAAAAAAACCTCACTTTCCCACTGGGGTCTTTAAACGATGGTTAGGTATAAGTAGTATGTAATCCAGGAAAAGCAGAAGAGTAGCCTAAGTTGTTTGTAAATAATACATATTAGGGATAATGAAAGTTTAAAAAGCTAAATGAACAACCAAAAACTCAATGTTCATACAATTGGTGTTGTTCCTAGATTATTCAAATTTTTTACTTATGTTTTGGGTTTTCAATGGACATGTTAGTCATAGGACTGTTGTTCATGGCTCACATATCACTGGCCTATGGTAGGCTATCATTCAATTGGGAGAAGATTCAGAGTAGGGAGACAGGTATAGGTGTGAGATATCAGACCATGAAAACAGGCAAAACCTAACCTTTCCTAGACTGCCATATCCTGACCTAACTAGACTTTTACCACCCTGACCTGACTTAGGGTGTGCTGATCTGGCTGGAAGGTGGGGGGATGTTCTTAGCCCATCCCTGGTACCCCACAAAGTAACACTGAATAGCCTACCAAAAAACAGATCAGCTAGACTAAATTTCTAAGGTAAACAATCACGGACGATCCATCGTCATCACGATGGCCGGGTCTTAATCACTCGATATTTATAATTGGTGAAACAAGAATACAATTACAACTCTAAGCATACCATTCAAAAGACTGAAGTTTCGTCAACATAATGTGATATATGAAAGCGCCATACGAATTAAAATAAGGATGTGATGCTCTTCGCAAAATATGTTTTCAAAGCAGTTTTGAAATCCAGTATGGCAGTAATCGTAAGGCTGGCCGGTCTAACCACGGAGAATCCACCATCTTTCCCAGCCTTCCCACCTAGGTATACTACCTACTAGGCTAGGTATATCATGGAAAAAATTGTCGACCGGAAAACTGATGGACATTCGTTACTAGCCTAGGTAGTACTGGGCAAATAAGGTACTTTTCGGGTGGTTTACCTAGATACAGCAAAATTATGATTGGTGAAGATAAATACTTAACGTAAAAAGGTAATGACAACAAAACTGCACAAAATTCACATCTCACCATGCACTTCTTAAATGCACGAAAAAATACTTGATGAGGGGCGTGCTGTTGCCTACCGACAGGTGTCAATGAGTCATACAGTAGTAGTAACATCAGTATATACTCTTCTTAACGGCCCACCCATTTTTGCAATGTCACTTTGTTCACTTTCGTTTTATGTAGTACAACCCCCCGCAGGAATGATTCCCTCTCTGGTGGGCTGTTGTACGTTTTCAAAATAAGTTGCTTCTTATATTTTATAATAGTCGTTTTAGTGTTTTCTCCTCCAGAATAGGAGTCTTTGTTTTTTTGTTTAATTTGCTTTCTTCTTGTATGATCTTCACTTCAGGCGGTATTTTGTTGCATAGTCTTGGTGCGCAATGTTCAATGCTCTGCCATCTGATTTACAATTTGTTCTAGGTCCAAATGGTCTATACCTATGCGTTACTTACGTCTGACGAGAATATATATATATATATATATTCGATATCTATATATATATATATATATATATATATATATATACACACACACACATATATATATATATATATATATATATATATATATATATACATATATATATATATATATATATATATATATATATATATATATATATATATATATATATATATACATATATATATATATATATATATATATATATATATATATATATATATATATATTATATATATATATATAATATGTGTGTGTATATATATATATATATATATATATATATATATATATATATATATATATATATATTCCCATATGTTTAGTGTTGCTTAATTAGCTTTATTTTGCTGAAATATTTCCCGTGTTCTTTTTTGTTTTATAGATATTAAGTTTTCTGTAAATTTTTACTCACATCTACAACCAACTGGCTTATGTTACAAGCGATCGTCAACACTTTTTTGCTTTCATTTCATTTTGGTTTGAAATATATTATTATTATTATTATTATTATTATTATTATTATTATTATTATTATTATTATTATTATTATTATTATTATTATTATTATTATTATTATTATGTAGTTGTTGTTGTTGTTGTTGTTGTATATATGTTCAAGAAATGAACTCGATTCATATGGAATGAGCCCACAGGAGCCATTGACTCTTAATTCAAGCTCCCAAAGAAAATGGTGGTCATTCTAAAGAAGTAACAGAAGGCAGTTGGAAATACAGAAAGAATATATCAATTTTAGAAAATAAAAATTGTATTAGCCAGTTAATAAATTAATATAAAAAAACTTCTGTAAATTATAAAATATAAGGAGGTTTGCTTTGGGATAGTGATGCATCGCATCTTCGCTTGAAATTCTAAGGTTTTACTTGCGCAACATCGTCAGGGAGAATGTTCCACAGCCCAACAGTGTAAGGAACAAGACCTTTGGAGCTGAGAAGTTGGATAGCAAAGCACATTCACTGCATATTGGTGCTGCTGTTCAGCAAACCTGGTCGCTCTCGACAAGTATAAAGGATCAGGGATCAACTGTGAATATGAAAGATCTCTGTTAAAATACGACATATGAAAAACTGAACAAACATAAGACCATCAGTCGATGTCCAAGTCATAGCTACTAACGTTAGGAAACAGGAACCTACCACCATGAACCACTCTATCCAAAGGAGATGAATATCTGGCAGAGGCAGATACCCACACCGGAGAACAGTATTCCAGTAAAGGAACGACAAATGGCATAAAACAGGTTGCATTGATTTTATCAGTTATAAATATATATGAAGCCTTATGTGCAATACCTAACTTCCGTGCAGCATTTACTGACACTTTAATCAGAAGTTTCTCAAAAGTAAGATGTGAGTCGAAAGTTACTCTGAGTGTAGTTAAAGCTCCAGATTCATTTAAGAGTGATCCCTTCTCCCTGATGGGGAGGATGGGGTGGAAAATCCGTATGAGATCTACTGATCAACAGTTTTTCCGTTTTACTGGGGTTCAGCTTCATACCTAGCTGGCAACACCATTTAATAATCTTCTCTATGTCACGAGGATTTTGCTACACTCACAAGTGTTGTTTCATCGGTATATAGAACAATCTTATTTTCCAGACAAACAATCATATCACTTGTATGCACTAAAAATAAGAGTGAACCTAGACCACTACCCCACTGAACACCAAGCACATTAATAGGTCTTGGAGCACTAAAATCTATCCAAAATACTCTGCACTCAAAACCCTTATCAAGATTCTCTTGCAAACGCCATGTCAAATCTAAAACGGCCTTTATGCATATTGGCTATCAGCTAACAATCCTTTGGATTCCACAGACTTATAAAGTGGGTTAGAAATGCATAAGTTTTTTCATTAACTTTGGAGAGCACAGGATGAATAGAAATTGGCCTGTAGTTACTGCAGTCTGAAGATATGCCATTCTTCGGAACAGGCGCTGTATTGCTACGCTTGTGCTCATCCGCAAAGATACTACGTGGACATAAAGATCTATAGAATCTGCTAATCTTGGGACATAACACACTAGAAACCTTTTTAAAAAATAAAGGGAAGAAACCTTCTGGATCTTCTCCATCCCAGTTATAAAGATTATCAAGAATTCTGTAGACATCCCCACAGCAAAATGCAAGTTTTGTAAGAATAGCTCCTGGATGACAAATTGCAACTGATTGCTGAGCTTTAAAAGCGTAATGGAGCAGTTCAGCCTTTTCCTTAGGGCTAATAACCAATCTACCATCATTTGTTAATGGTGGTGGAATGGAAGACGAACCTTACCCAAAGATAAAGGATGTCATTTTGGTCCAATCATAGATGAGGCTGTGTAATTCCTTAAAGTTTCCTCTTTAAGGAATTATTGTAATTTCTTACAGCTAGGCTAATCTTTGTAGCATTAATGCATTTGTTACAATTGCATTTTCAGGTTGTTTTTTATGCACAGGCGTAACTGGAAAGGTTTCAGACATAGAACCTCTCGAATCATGGCCAACTAAATTGTCACATTGATTTGATAACACTGTCAAGTAACCCAAGTTCATAAAATGAACGCAGAGTTAACATGACTGGTCTGCTCAGAGGTCTTTAGCGCCCGCCCTCAACAAAATGAGTATTTTTGAGGAGAAATTAAGGCGAGGTGCTAACAAACATTCTATTTTTTAATGGTATATGGTGTATTAATTTGAGTATGATTTCACTCTTGCTGAAATCGGGCATCGAATTTCTTGGTAGTTTTTCTTTTGTTGGATAAACTAAACATGCACTCTGCTAAATATTGGTGACAAGTTTTCCCTAAAATCTTCAGATTCCTTGTTGTCTATTTAACATTGCGTTGTACCTTTTGAATTGTATACTTTACCTGAAATTAAAATATAATATATACGTACAAAAAGAGGGGGGAACTGGCTACTTCAGAGTCCATCATAATTAAAACTGCCATCCCCTCTTTAAACAGCCAGACAGCCTCCACACAGCTGTTCATAACATAACCAGTTTGTTTATATTTTGGTCTTAACTTATATTTACCCTCTTAACTCTCTTATTTTAGGTGAATAAGGTGATTCAGTTTGTCTTTTAGTTCAATGTAGGTAGGTTATGTTCGTCTTTATAATGATTTTAAATTGTTATTTTATTTATTTTTTTGTGTTTTTTTTAATAAGATCTTAAGATATTTTGTAAATTTCAGCCTCGAAGATGCATTGAGATATTACGAAACGCCGTCAGCAAAATAAGCTGTTGTTTTTATATGCGTGCTGTCTTTTTCTGGGTGTCCCCTTGTTAGCTACTATGAAGTTTACAGTTATATGACCTATGTTTTTATAGATACGTATATATATATATATATATATATATATATATATATATAGATATATATATATATATATATATATATATATATATACTATATATATATATATATATATATATATATATCCTCACTACCTCCATTTTTCTTATTTTTTTGAAGGTACTCTTTTTAGATATCCATGTTTTCATTTGGCAATATCACTTTCATTTAACTTTTAGGAATTTTCGTCTACGCCCTAGGGCTATTATTCGTCTCATGACTGCACTCTGTGTACTTTTGATTTTGATTGTTTAATTCTTATGTAAGATGACTAACTGTAAATGGTTGAGACACTGCTTACCGCACTACTCAGACAAGAGAAATTTAATTCGTTCCATAAACATGTTACCTTTAAAGCAAAAAACAATATGGCTACTTAAGCGTAATTTAGAAGATCATAAGTGTTAAAACACTGACTAGTTGTTTGTTCTTTGTAATGCAGCTGGCCTCGTGTCAGATGGGGCCCTTAGCCTAAGGCGGCACTTGCAGTAAGAAACTGAAAGGTAGATAGGCCTAATGTGGTTCTCTCAGGCAAAGGAGACTTACCTATACATGAGAGCTTTTAAGATTGAGAAAAGTTTTAAAAGCTCCGAGCTTATAAGTTATTGTAGACTGAACAGCAGAATCAGTGAAACCAGGCAAACGTTAAGAGTCTTAAGGAAGCTAACACCAAGACACAAAAGAGCTTGCCTCTTAGCAAAAGGTAAAGTTAGAGTCAAGGAAATCATAACAGACCTTCAGTTATACTACCCCGTAATACATAGTACAGTACGGTATTACTGTGGGTATTACTTAAACGTATTTAAGGTTCTTTGCAACGTCCCTTCGACCAATGGTTGCAACCCTTTTCATTCCTTTTACTGTACCTCCGTTTGCAGGCTTTTTTTTTACCATATTACTTTCCACCCCCTCTTAACAATTGTTTTATGGTGAAATGCGAGGTTTTCCTCCTATCATACCTAAATCTAAAGTCTTTTACTATCAATTTCCCTTTCAGATCTTGATAACCCCGTAGGTTACAGGGCTTGGCTTTTGGATAAAATTCATTATTCCATGCCATTTAATTATACTATTTAAGGCAACATTTTGTGATCAATTTGATTTTCTGCAGTTAATAAAAATGCGCAATTGTTTAGAAATACTTTAGATTCTTGGATGTAAGACCTAGAATATCGTTATGACCCGGTTTCTAAGTAGAAACAAACAATGAAATGTAACACAAGACTAGTCAGATATGCGATGGGTGAAACACTCTATGCATAGTACTGATTACAAGTAACATTAATCTTACGTCTGTCAGAGTAAACTCTTCTTCTTTCTGAATCAGATCATTAACGTTTGTTGCAGTTTTCATTTGTATGAAAAAAAAAGGGGGTGAAAGTATGCAGTTGCCGGTTCTTCAACCATGAAATACAATTAAGGCCGCGGTCCCCCGCCCAGCCCCCGCCACCCCCCCCCCCTCTCTCTCTCTCTCTCTCTCTTATCTCTCTCTCTCTCTCTCTCTCTCTCTCTCTCTCTCTCTCCGAAAACTTGAGGACAGAGATTTGCAACTAAAAAATGGAATAATCTATCTCATTACCACTTCACTTCACGGGAAATGAGTATATAGAGAAAACGGTTGGTTCAAAATAGAAATTTGATCGTTATGTAATACAAATGAATAAAAGAATGCTGAAATCAAACTGCATCTGAAAATTAATGGTGTGACAGCAGTTAACTTTTAATGCATCGCTTAATCTGCATTTTGTTTTGCTTCCTATGGAGTCATAAAAAATATATTTGGACAAAGTTTGGTAAGATGAAAAATAATTGTATATTCTATTATTGTTTTTTCTAGGGAGGAGGGGGGATAGGGGGTGAAATGCATTTTTGCAACGAGGGTATGGTTCTAGAGCTAAGCTGGCAGTCTCTGTGTAGCATTTCTAATTTCTGAGAAGGAAATAAAGTTCTCATGCAAAAAATCCTATTCGTACTGTCGGCCAAAAAACTCGTGGCAGAGTTTCATAATTTTTCGTTCACCTGCCTGACGCACGATTCATGCTTCATTTATCTATTTTTCTTTTCAAAAATGGAAGAAATCATGTGTAATGACGTTAAAAACAGTCACTGATATCTTTAGAACATTATGTTATGTTATTGTGTAAAACTATTTTCCATATAGCAAAATTGACGTGAACGAAACGAAGTGATAAAAAACGTCATATCACAACCATAGATATACATTAACATATAGATAGGAGACACCTATCACTATACTCTGTTTTTTTTCATCTGTCCATCTGCCTGTGGTGTTTTTGTATGGCAACACTGCGTCCCGGGCTTTAGATAGTTACGCTATGTGTAAGTTTTAGGTAAATAAAAGGATATCTGGGTGTACAATGCAACTGAAAAGTGTTTTAATAATTTACTGTATGCGAATTACACCGTTAATATTCGAAATAGGATATCATTATAATCGTTGAATGTAAGCTGAATGTGACTATCTAAAGCCCGGGACGCAGTGTTGCCATACAAAAACACCACAGGCGGGTGGACAGATGAAAAAAAACAGAGTATAGTAGTATCGCATAAACATAGTCCTTAAATTATCATTTCAATATTAAGTTCAAGGTAGTTGAATATTCCATTTGTTAAATTTTACAGAAAACATTGGAATCTCACAAAATGCTATCAAATTTAAAAACAAAAAGAAAAAAATTAACAGCGTGAACCAGGCGACCTCACTCTATTGCTTTTGATATCATGTGCACGGGAATCTAATGTCAATGTGTCATTTATCGGTCTAAGAAACATCCCTCAATGAGCGAGAGTTATTGCACTGCATTCGGTGCAAGTTCCTGTTGGAGAGATATCAAGAAAGCTTAATAAACCAGAAAGAACCATACATAGATGAATAAAATTGTTTAAAAAACGGCAAAATTTAGAACATGGGCCTAGAGGTGGAACACCTCGAAGCACCACATGAGAGCAAGACAATACAGTAGTGTAAATGTTGCTGAGCAGCATTCATTTGTGAACTTTGAATTCTAGTGCCTCGTCACGACATTGCTTATGACTGGTGTCTGATGAAAACTTAAGATGGAGAGGAAGAGATTTTTAAATCTACTCTTGAAGTCTTTGGTAGTTGTCTAATGAATAAGTCTAATGAATAAGCAAACATATCTTTGATGAATGAGAGATTCAGTTAGGCTTACTCTTTTAGTTTTGTTTTTATCGGTAGCCAGTGAATACCACGGATAGGGAGGGAAACGGTTTCAATGCTGCATGCATTTTTTTCTTCAAAACCTAAAGAATACGTTTTATTGGGAGATACTTTATTAACATCGGCCTAATCGTTCCATCACTCCTATACGCCACCTCCGCTCTCTTCTACATCTCAGGCGACTAGATCCGACTTCTCAGTTCTCACTACGAACTCCTCGTGAAAGCACCACTAATGATAACGGTTATTTTAAATTCCCCGCACCGACAACGGACGTCTTAAAATGCATGTTTATAAATTATTTTCTGTTCAAAGAAACTTTATCTTTCATTCCACAAAATATGTGCATACACTCGTGTTACACCCTGAAGCCGTCAAAGAGCAACCCTTGATTAAAGGAGTAGGTTTTTCTTGAAAGAAAAAAAAAACAAAAAAAAAAAACATATGAAATAGACTTAAACGAGAACGTCACCTTTCATATTTCTTATCCTTTCAGCTACTTATAATATGCTTATTGTAGTAGGTCTAGTAGGTATACATGTGAAAACTAATTTGAATTAATTTCTATTTAGAAGAAATGAATAGTTACAAAAAAATCAACCTAAGAAAGCTTTAAGGAAAGTAAGCCTTTCTTAATGTATTCGTCAGTTTTGACTCCCACAGCTTTCCAAGGTGTCCAAATGAAACAGGATGATATGCAAGGAATTCGATAAAAAATAAGACTGAATTATATTCGTTTGATTTTCTTATGATTGCTTTTTGATTTTGAATAGCTAGGTCTGAGTTAATTATGTTAAGCAATTATGAAAAGGATAAGAAGTAAGGCGAACATGGCTAATAAAACAAGAATAACGGGAATAGTCAAATCAAGCAGATTAATATATATATATATATAAGTATATATATATGTATGTATATATATCTATATATATATGTATGTATAGTATATATATATATATATATATTGTCTATTTAACTATTCTTAATATTACGTATCCGAGAAAGTATACTGCTGAAAATAGACCTAGGCAAATCATGTGGGAAAATCAGAAGTCCAATTTAGGCCCACTAAATGTGTCATGCAAATTATTTTATGATCAAAGGACAAAATTAGTTTAACTAAACACAGTTTTCAAAGAATGTTAACGCCTTGATGTATTATTTATCGGCTGTAGGAGACGAAATGACAGCACCCCAGTGCAGTACGATACGTTGAGTCAAGACTCTAGCGACAGCAAAGCCAACCTCAAATCAAAATCTTCGGTATGCTGTCACGAAGTTAGAGTTGAGAATAAAATTAGAAATCGTGGACCCATCGGTATATATTTTCCTTACTTTGCAAAATAATTATCTTTAATACATGGAATAAGTCTACTCAATTCTAATGTAATTTATTTCAAGTATAGCACCTTTGATAGGAAATGTTATTTATTGTGAAGTAAATAATCTGGCACCTGCATATGGCAATATGTCCATAACGAACAATGAATTAAGAAACTACGCCAATTCTTCGTTGGCCGTCTGTACCTGGTTAAGAATACTTGCATGGCACAACACAAGTCTAAATTGTTTGCTGTATGATGTTATGTTATGGTGTCACGAGTTTTACAAGACTAAAATTAGTTTTCTAAGAAAGGAATCGA
>NC_061110.1:85192530-85202530 GCF_015104395.2 Macrobrachium nipponense | reverse complement strand
ACAAAACAGAAAAAATTTGCAATGTGTAAAAGTGTAAATCTTTTCACTCAAAACATTGTAACCATCAGTTTTTACCAAACACTGTTCCTATCCGTTATTAGTTATTAGTTACAACTAATAAAAATATAACACACTTTACCTTTTTGGTATACCAACTTCTTTCTTTGCTGCAGTCTTGTTTTACACTTTCACAAAAACCAGGCGCCGTTACAACAACAATGTTTGTTCAGATTCCACAAAAAACACTATTTAACACTAAATAAACTCTAAGAAATATCAAATATGAAATTCACAAGTTACAAGTGACCAATTTACGTTATGTTAATATAATCTCAAGGAAGTTGAGGGAGAGAGAGAGAGAGAGAGAGAGAGAGAGAGAGAGAGAGAGAGAGATGTTAACGCCTCGAGAATCTAAGATCTAATGCAATTCTTCTCCCTTACAGAAGCTGGACAAGGGAGATGACAAAACGTTTTTGGGCAATAATTCTTCTAGAAGCTTTGAAATCTTACGCAACTTTCATACAAAATGTGTAACCTGCACATGGCTTTGACAAAGACATACACGTATGAGTCCAGTCTGTTAAAAAAAAGACACGTACTCTACTCGATCGACCGAAGCAGAAGCCTTTATCTTACTGATGACAGATTCTCAAAACACAAATGAAGTCTTGAGTTCGCTTATCAAACATGTTGACAGATTAGGAAAGCAAACGGATCTCGCAGTTCCTCTAATGTCACAATGCTGACATAATAGGGAAACAATCGTAGTTTCGAATGGACAAAGAAAATCCCTCTCTTTCTACATTCTACATTATATATATATTCTTTTACAATATATAATGCAAAATCTGAACACACATTTAAAACATTCTATCTCTAAGCTATCTAGGAATCCGAAAAAATGTTGCACAATTCTACATAACATTTTATACGTGAATGTAGGTAAAGTAAAAAGATAAAACGCGAGTGCATCTAGGTGCCAAAAGGACGCTGCAAGCACCCTTTTAGTTATGCTTGCAGGACACCCCATAAATCTACTTAGGACTGCTTAAATCCTTAGTACTTTGTGTTTAGAGGGATTCCCCCCAAGAGAAAGCATCAATTTAGATAATAAAATCATAGAATTTTGTTGAGCGTTTGAAGGCTTGTGACGGATTACATCCTCAACACACAGATAAAGCAGCCATTTTAGTTTTCTATAAAAGAAAACTATAGAGATGGTATCGTGTCTGTCATTCCGCCCTCAGTTCTTTAAAACTACAGAGGCTAGAGGGCTGCAAATTGGTATTGATTATCCACCCTCCAATCATCAAACATACCAAAGTGCAGCCCTCTAGCCTCAGTAGTCTAGATTTGATTCAAGGCTTAAGTTACCCATGATCGTGCACCTGGCCCTGCTGTGTACCAACAACACAGACCACCACCGGGATGTGGCTGAAAGTTTCATGGGCCGCGGTTGAGGGCTTCATGGGGCGTGACTCGACTGCACCGAAGAAACTTCGGCGCACTTATTAATACTTGTATTTATTTCATTCTTGGTATGGATACTCAAATAGAATATTTGATCCCTACTTCATGCTCATGCGCTGCCAACTTGAGCGTCAATAGGCAATTGACCACTCGATAGCCTGGTCTTTGAAACAAAGCCAGTCCAAGACCAAGACATTCTGAGTGTGACAGAGAATTTCTAGGTTCCCCAGAAGTCTCCAGATAGTTTCATCCTGGTGAGTGGTAGCTCTTATGAAAATAATGATTGCTACCAGGAACAGGGATGAACCCGGACATGCATAATATTATATACGTGTTGTGTGAAAGTGGAATTTATGCTGACCTTCAATTGGACAAACTTTCGAATAAAAATATATATATATATATATCTATAATTAGATATGAATTCTGCACATCACTGTAGAATGTTTGGTTCAACCAAGTTGAATGGGTTCTAAGACCGACTCTGCTTTGAAAGTCAGTCAAAAAAATAAGTAAAAACAGAAAGCAAAATAACAGAACCACATGAAAGAGAGAACACTACTACGTTCATGAAGTGTTAAAAGGATTTTCCTGTGCTTTTACCTGATACACTCATGGTAACCTGAATGTTTCAAGTTTTGTGGGAAATGGTTCTTTAGCCCAATCCCCCAAAACACACACACACACACACACACACACACACACACACATATATATATATATATCTAGAGAGAGATAGCGAGAGAGAGAGAGAGAGAGAGAGAGAGAGAGAGAGAGAGAGAGAGAGAGAGAGAGATAGTAATTGCCATTTGTTTTCCTAATATAAAATGCGAACATGAGTTTTTGACTTATTTTTGGTGATACAATGAGCACTGCCAAACACAAAGGGAGTTGATGATATGATATTTTATAGAACACTAAAATCTGTAGTGTCCCCCCCCCTTTTTTTTAAATAACATCCGTAGGTGTTTTGAAATAGGTTGTTTCGTATTGCCTATTTTATTGCAATGAAGAAATGTTTGTAAAAACATAGGCAATAATGAAAAAAATAAAGCCATACGGTTGTTATATAAATCTATTTTTGCTTGTGAATCGTAATTCAAGAATTAATTTCGTCGTAAAAATTCTCAAAAATGAAAAAAAAAATTGTAAAAACAACAGGGAAAACTTAAAAATAGAGAGCTAGTTTATTGCATTTCTGAATTTTATTATTTTTTAAAAATTAAAAATGTCTGTATCACTGGACAATAATCAATGATCCCTTCTTTAGATTTACTAGTGAGCAAACCACAAACAACGAAATCACAAGTGAAAGAAATGTAAAGAAAGACGGGAAAAGAAAGAAAGAAAAAAGAATCAAGACTACTTGATGATTACTTTTGCGATAATCGTCATTTTCTATAACTGGATGTATGCGAGACAGTTCCCTTGGACACTATCTGAATGCATGCTATGTTGAGAGACATAACAAAATAAAATGGAAAGTTATCAAAACGGAGGATATGAGCACCGGAAAGAGTTATCCATTTTTGTCTCCGGAGGATAAGAAAAGGACAAACACAAAAAAGAAAAGGTAATGCTATTCCAGTCAGAGGATAAAGTAAAAAAAGACTTCGTATTGGATGAAAGAGAGAGAGGAGCTGATCATAAAGATATGAGAGACAAAAGTAAAAAAAAAAAATGGGATAGATATCGCACGCAAGGATAAGCTTCAGAAACGTAAAATAAAATTGCGAAGATATTTTTCTAAATATGAAGAAAAAGTAAAGAAGGCCCGACTGGAAAAGGGTGGAAAAATGTCAGCATTCTTTTGCAGAATGGTGAAAAAGATATTGAAAGCGAGTTCAAAAAGAAAAAGAAAAAAAACGAAAAAAAAGCTCGCTTTAACCCAAGGGTATTCACACAAAAAGGAACTGGTAACCTGCCTGCCTCTCTCTCTCTCTCTCTCTCTCTCTCTCTCTCTCTCTCTCTCTCTCTCGCTTTTGTCTCATTGTCTATCTGTCTGTCTGTCTGTCTGTCTGCCTGCTTTCTCTGGTGATTTAATTTCTAGAATTCATATCTGAGATTTTCTGGAGTCTGGCGTGGCTTTATATTTTATTTTACTGTTAACTAACCAGTAAGTTTCCATTTTCTAGCTGATTTTGTTAAGTAAGATGCAATAAAGCTTGGTGTTCAACTAAGTGACAGGAGAGAAAAGTTTCGAAGGAAGTGAAAGAGTGAAAATCAAAGGCATTTAAAGAATTCTCTCTCTCTCTCTCTCTCTCTCTCTCTATCCCAGGACCAGTTTGTACGTTGGTTCTGTTTTTTTCTTACTTAAAAAATTTTACTTGGTGCATACACCTTATCTCAAGTTTTTAAATTTCAGATTTCTGTGTCACCGTTATAAGGACTACAACCGACTAGTTGCATCGCCTTCAGATTATACAAGGTATTATTATCATTATTATTATTATTATTATTATTATTTTTTTTCTCTCTATCACAGTCCTCCAATTCGACTGGGTGGTATTTATAGTGTGGGGTTCCGGGTTGCATCCTGCCTCCTTAGAAGTCCATCACTTTTCTTACTATGTGTACCGTTTCTAGGATCACACTCTTCTGCATGAGTCCTGGAGCTACTTCAGCCTCTAGTTTTTCTAGATTCCTTTTCAGGGATCTTGGGATCGTGCCTAGTGCTCCTATGATTATGGGTACGAATTCCACTGGCATATCCCATATCCTTCTTATTTCTATTTTCAGATCTTGATATTTATCCATTTTTTCCCTCTCTTTCTCTTCAACTCTGGTGTCCCATGGTATTGCGACATCAATGAGTGAAACTTTCTTCTTGACTTTGTCAATCAACGTCACGCCTGGTCTGTTTGCACGTATCACCCTATCCGTTCTGATACCATAGTCCCAGAGGATCTTTGCCTGATCGTTTTCTATCACTCCCTCAGGTTGGTGCTCGTACCACTTATTACTGCAAGGTAGCTGATGTTTCTTGCACAGGCTCCAGTGGAGGGCTTTTGCCACTGAATCATGCCTCTTTTTGTACTGGTTCTGTGCAAGTGCCGGGCATTCGCTTGCTATGTGGTTTATGGTTTCATTTTTCGTATTGTACTTCCTACATATGGGAGAGATGTTATTTCCGTCTATCGTTCTTTGAACATATCTGGTTCTTAGGGCCTGATCTTGTGCCGCTGTTATCATTCCTTCAGTTTCCTTCTTTAGCTCTTCCCTCTGTAGCCATTGCCATGTGTCATCGCTGGCTAGTTCTTTAGTCTGTCTCATGTATTGTCCGTGCATTGGTTTGTTGTGCCAGTCCTCTGTTCTGTCTGTCATTCTCCTGTCTCTGTATATTTGTGGGTCTTCGTCTACTTTTATTAGTCCTTCTTCCCATGCACTCTTTAGCCACTCGTCTTCAGTGGTTTTCAGATATTGCCCTAGTGCTCTGTTCTCGGGGTTGACGCAGTCCTCTATACTTAGTAGTCCTCTCCCTCCTTCCTTTCGTGCTATGTATAGTCTGTCCGTATTTGTTCTTGGGTGTAGTGCTTTGTGTATTGTCATATGTTTCCTGGTTTTCTGATCTATGCTGCGGAGTTCTGCCTTCGTCCATTCCACTATTCCTGCGCTGTATCTGATTACTGGCACTGCCCATGTGTTTATGGCTTTTATCATATTTCCGGCGTTGAGTTTTGACTTGAGTATCGCCTTGAGTCTGCATATATTCTTTCCTGATCGTGTCCTTCATCTCTTGGTGTTTTATATTATTATTATTATTATTATTATTATTATTATTATTATTATTATTATTATTATTATTATTATTATTATTATTATGTTGGTATATCCGAGTTTCGATCCGGGTTATAACCTGCCTCATGAGGATCTGACTTCCACTACCCCGTGTCCTTAGGATTCAAAACCTCTCCTAACTATTCTCGCTTCGGCCACAGGGACACTTTTCCTGGAACAAGCCCCAGTTCGAGCTTTGGCTTCCAGTCCTCTCCAGGTTCCTCCTGTGGCCTTTTGGGATTACTGTTTGTAATTCCAGGATGGTAGTTACTATGACTACTTTGGTTAGTCTGAATATCTTTATTGCCATCTTTAGATCATGGTACTTATCTATCGTATCTCCGCCCTTGTCCTCAACTCTAGTGCCCAGTGGCGTGGGTACACCAATCTCAGATACTTTTTGGGGTTCTGTTTTTACTAGGATTAGACCTGGTCTTCGAGATTGTATCACATGGTCAATCCTTACGTTATAATCTCAAAGTCTATTGATTTTTTTTCATTTTCCAGCACTCTCTGGGTATATAGTAGGACCACTTGTCTGCACATAGTAGACTACTCTTTCCAAAGCTTCCAGCGTAAACTCTTGGTGACGGTGCTGTCTCCTCTTCTATTCAGTTTGAGCTAAAGTTTGGACTGTTCTTATCACTTGGCCGGCGGTCTCCATATTCTGTTTACAGATACGGCACATAGATTTATATAGTGTAGATAGTGCTTGGCTTTTGTGTTGCCATCGACACGGTTTCAGTCTCCCCGGAGCCCTCACCTAGTCAGTCATTGGCAACTGCCTCTGGCACTGGCAATGCATTTGTTTGTTTCCCCATTTCTCTTTCTTGTGGTTTGTGATCCTTTCCTTATACATGGCAAGCTCTTCATCGACGAAGATGAGTTAATTTTAAACTGTCATCAACCATTCATCTTCATGTATTTCTTTCCAGCAGGTGGCTGTGTAACATTCTTCAAACAACTTAATTCCTGCAAAACCTACAGTATAAAACTTAGCTGAACTTAGATTGCTCATTCCGATGACCGTTTAAGCTTTTTAACTCAAGGAAGTGAAGTTCTTACGTAAAAATGCAAGGCTGCACATGTTTTCGTCAGCGGGTCGTGGCCTGCTCAAAAGCAAAACAAGGCCATATTTCAGCAGGAATGTATCCTAACCTAACCTTCACCTAACTTAACCTTGGTCAGGTTACGCTAGGAATAGAGGCTAGGTCCACCTATCCCCAGACCACTCAAAACGAGATACATTACAGAGTAGACTGACGTGTGCACAAGTATTCTTCTGCTGATGTCTTTCATGGTCCCCGTAACCTTCCATTTTAAAATCGACCTCCTTCAGTGGCAGTCCAGGAGGTTCGACCAGGGTGATCATCAACTGCAAAAGCCCTGGCTTAGGTCTAGCAACGCCATCCTAAGAAATAATGTTTAGAATACTGCAGTAGGTCTTTGGAATCTAGGATGAGAGGCAATTGAGTTGTGGATGCGCGTTCCATTCAAAGATGAAGTATATCGATTTTTTTTTTATGTATTAGGTTTATTTCGTTTTATGTCTTTTTCATTCTTTTATTTATCATATCATATGGCATAGACATAAGTTTCCATCCTTTTCAGAAGCATGTATGTCTCTTGGTGAATATTAGGAAGATGTGTCAAGGTTTTGCCCCTTTTTAAGGTTGAACCATACATGACAACGAGGGTCTTTGGAGAGACAAACTCTTGTGAGTACAGTGGAAGTAATTCTCTCTCTCTCTCTCTCTCTCTCTCTCTCTCCCACAATAAATGCCTCTATCTAAATGCCTTTTTTTAACAGTCTATGAACCTAGGAAGATCCACATCCGAAAGAAAGGCAAACATTTTTCCGAAGGGAATGATTTTATTCCCAAACAAATCACGTGTTGTTGTATTAGGGTAAATAGAACGTCGAAAACCAGGTTAATAAACGCTCTTTTAACCTTACACGAGAAGAAGGAATTATAAAAGCACGTCGGTAATGTATGGGTTGGTAGGTAAGAGAGAGAGAGAGAAGAGAGAGAGAGAGAGGAGAGAGAGAGAGAGAGAGAGAGAGAGAGAGGTTAATATACTGGTGTATGCGTGCGCAAAAATATTGGAAAAAGCAGTTATACTAATACATATATACCCATGCGCAGACTATATATATATATATATATATATATATATATATATATATATATATATATATATATATATATATGTATGTATATATATATGGTATAATTAGGAAATACGTATATCAGATCAACATCATATTATTCACTTTTAAATAAGAGAAAGAAGAACAAAGAATAAAAAGAATTTAATCCGTATTACAATGACAATAATGAAAAATTTATACTGCATATACGTTCCAAAGTTTACGAATAATAACATCATATAAACATAATATTTATAGTTGATATTTTTGAAATAAAAAAGTTAACAATATCTAGCCCATAGCAACTACAAATACTTTTGTATTCAGCACTGTAAAGAGTAATTATGTGGAATTAATTAAAAACACAGTTTTAATTAACTGTAAAAATAAACAATTCATCGGAGCTGATAACGCTCCAATAGCATTTAACGTAGCATTTTCAGTTCTCTTTTCATTTACAACCTATTTACTCTCAACGAATGGGATTGATTCCCTTCATTTGTGTGTGTTTTTTTTTTATCCTCTTTGTCCTGTTGCTTTGTTGTGCACGATGCGATGCTGGTTTTAACTGATCACCGATTATATGTACACACACACACACACACACACACACACACACACACACATATATATATATATATATATATATATATATATATATATATATATATATATTATAAATATATATTATTATTATCAGCAATAGAAGAGTTCCGTGGAAATCGGAGACGAATAATAAATATTAAAAACCAGGCGGGTTTGAATGAAGAACATCTTTATTTGCGACTAGTTTCGGAGATTTACTTTCCTCCGTCATCGGGCAATCTATAATGGAATATTATTTACAATTAAAATCAATGACGTAATATAAGTTACATTACAACAAAGCAAAATAAGATAAAATTACATAATTACTATGAGTTACATTAAAATTAACAAAGCAAAATAAAATAACATAAAATTACACAATTACAAGACATAATAACCTGAACTCGCAGCAAAATCTTAAAATAGAGAAATACACTGTTTGTTGTCAAAGAGAGCAGAAAAAAAAGAGAACAGAAAAAAAATCTAAAATTCTAAAAACACAGCAATTCAACAGACCTTTCATTATTACAAAGAGAGGGTTTATCTCTGAGGGTATAAAGAGACTCAACCACTCCGAGCTCCATTGCGTTGGTTCTGCAAGTAAGGACTGAAAAGGAATCTACATTGATAAGATGGTCATATTCTTCAGTGTTGACGAATAGCACTAATTGGTGGTTTGCTTAATGGCCTATTTGTCCTAACAGATCTTCCGAGATGTTCGAAGATGCGAACCCTGAACTGCCGTTTAGATTTTCCAATGTACATTGCACTACAGCAATGACACTTATACTTATGCACAATAGCTGACTGCAGTTCAGTTGGTATCACATCCTTGAACCTGAAGAATTTTTGTATCTTCACAATGGTGGGGCCAAGGTTTTCTAAGGGTGAGTTTACACTAGGCTTCACCGCACGCTGCATACATAAGACTCATCACTAACTCATCCCAAATTCTTGTTAGGGTGAATTAGTGTTGCGCGTGATTCTTGATGAGTAGTCCAGTAGGCGGGGCTAACAAGAATTTGGGAGGAAGTGGTGATGAATCTCACGTATGCAGCATGTGGTAAAGCATAGTGTAAACTCACCTTAAGGAAGGTGAGAAGGCTTTTATGGAAAGCAACTTTGGAGGGGGAGGTTTCCGGCAGAGTGGAATTCTAGGTTCTTTTGGGGAAAGCAGATCAAGAGTAGGTCAAACAGGTCAGGCAGGAGATTTAAGGGGGAGCGTGGCTCCCGAGGAATCAGATACGGGCTGCTCCAGGAGCAAGAGCCCGTGCCAGCACAAGGTTGGCTTAATCTTGAAAAACAAACAACATTCCGAGGAATGCCTTCCGCCAGGGGAAGGTAGCCTGGGGGAAAGGCTTCTTAGTTGGCCGGACTTGCACGTGGAAGGGGTATCCTGGAAGAAGTTTCCTTAGAGCTGGACTGAAGCACTTTCTACAGGTTACATGATATTGTGTCAATGATGGCCATTTCGCTTGTTAATGGGCATTCTGTCGTCATAATAATACAATATTACTGAACATGTGAACAAACACTGGTAAACAAAGAATAAATTTGTTATACACATGTCATTTTTCAAGTTACATTCACATGTGTGAATACAGGATTTGCATAGTATATTTCGATCACTGTTGATATGTTAATATCCATTTTAAGTTGCTACGAAATACTAAGCCTAAGATTGGTCCATAGGAGCTCCAAAAGAGTTAAACAGGTGAGGAACAGAGGGAACTGACCTGTATGCGACTAGTGCTTAATTTTAATAACATAACCTAGATTGATAAAGAAGAATGATTTTAGATATTATCGTTTCGATCCTTTCCCGATGCATAGAGGATACACATGAATACTCTGCACTAGTCATAAACTCTAGAACCCATTAGGATCAGATGTACTCTCAAAAGAATTCGGATAACTACCTCGCAATGTTAGTGAGAGGGCTCGCTGAAGGATTTTCCTAGCAACTTGTTTTTCTGCTTTCTGTTTGTGTGCTTTAGTTTTACAACTTACGAT
>NC_061110.1:85185030-85187530 GCF_015104395.2 Macrobrachium nipponense | reverse complement strand
ACCTGCTTGTGTGTATTGACACTGGCTCCAGATGAGAGTCCTTTGGTAAGGGAGTAGGCTATACATAAGGCCGGGAGGATTCATTTTTATGCTCTATAATGAGTTATTTGTTGACTTTTCAATACCATTTGTTTACCGACGTTCGCGGGGACCTCACAGAACATCCAGACAGATATTTTAGGTTTCTCTCGCTTTGTGCTGTTTCATAGCGGGGCCATTGTTTATTTATTCTCCTCTTCTACTCGAAGACTGGCGGGACGGGAGGACGGGTGTATACTTGGCACCCGAAAGAGACTATGGACTTTTAGGGTTATCAGTCTCAGGGTATGCAGTCGATAGGGGGAATTTCACATTTCGTTAGTTATAGAGGGACAGGAAGACTCAGGGAACCGAGAAATCGGGGTATTGCCCAGCCGATTGAAAAGAAGTGGGACTCCCTAATTGCTCTGATTATCGATTTGGGTGATCGCTGATGTGTTGGACTGAGAGCCCAAGCGTTGAGGGTTAGACTAGAATTCATTCCGTGTGTCCCAGTCTACCAATAAAGCAGTTTCTGTTCAGTATATCTTAATATATATATTTCTCTTCTTAATTGGAGGTTAGCCACAGACGTAGAAGGATTAATACAACCGTCTCAGACAAGTTATAAATGTTAGCAAATAATTTCCGTCACCATTTCTTGCAACGCAGTCGAGGTCTGTAGGATGATAACACTGTCAAACACACATATCGACGCCTCTCATTCCTTTGTTTTGCATCATTTTAAGACATGGCTAGGGGATACACCTCTTTTTTTCTCTCGTTTAACTCGCCTTTCTGCGATCTGAAGTGGATTCACACCAAAAGTAATTGCTAACGGCAGAGACAACAGACTTATCATCCAACTTTACACACAACACTGTCCTATCTGACTTGAAGTCAAGATACCTTCGTTCCTGGTTTTCCGTTTATCTTTTCAGTTTATTTATTTGTTTGTCGGGAGGGGACCAGTACTCAGTTCTGCTATCATGGATCGTTTCACATGCTCAAATGTTCCTCAGAGCCAGCTCATTCAGTAACAGTGACTTATGAAGAAAATGATCAAAGAATACCACATGATGGTTCGCATTCTCAACTGGTTGTAACATTTCACTAACAGTACGGGATCCAAGAAGTGAATTTCTGTTTTTTCTCCTACCTCAGTGGAGCGGAAAATCGTATGAAAACCCATTTGCACTAGTCATCATCCATATTTTACAATTAGACCTGATAGCTTTGCCTCTTATGCCTCTCTTTGCGCTACGCAGGCCATGTTAGGGAACTATAGCCTCATCGGAGCTCAGAAACACATGAAATATTCCCAAATCTTTGAGAATTTCTTTTGAGCACGCATGCGCACACAGGAATATACCAGGATACGCAATTATGAATAATTTAGATATAAAGTTGTTCACAGTTCCTTTTCATAAATGTTAATATAAATAAAGTATCAGAAAACTAACCTGTAAAATGACGATGCGTTCATTATCAACTATATCTCTGGTGGAGATATAGTGATATGAAAGCCAGGGGTAGTGAGCTTGTAAAACATGGCAGAGTCAAATGAAGTATCAGATTGCCTCCTTCTACGCCATATTTGAAAACAGTTTTTTGATGTACCAAAAACTGGAACGTTAGCTTGATCCCCGATACAGTTTACTCTTTTACACTAGCCAGGTATATCATATCCACCGTGGTGGATATGATATACCTTGCAAAGAGTGGTTGTTGTACTACAGGGTAGATTGTATAGTGGAACATGCCAACGTCTCCGTTTTGGGAAAATAATAAAAAAAAAATTCAAATATGGAAATAAAATAAAACAATCTGGCACTTCTTTAAAATCTGGGTATTGACATAAGGAGAAAACATTAACATACCCATATAAGTCAGATTAATTACATTTATAGCTGCAAAGACTGATGAAAATGATGGCATTCAAAATATGTGAAATACAGGTGTTAACAAGAAAGAAAATACATTCTGTTCATATTTGAATAATCAAACATCCGTGAATCATTTTTGGTAGTTAAACTTAAAATGATTTTTAGCCTAGGATTTTGGCAAATATTTTTTTCAGAGTTCCCAAAATGGGGCACATTAGAGCTATGACTGGGCTAGTTCTCCTCAAAAATGGTGACTGCAGATAAAAATAGGGAACAATAACAGTCGCATGTTCTGTAACTGCTGGAGAAATGATTCATTTGTAACTGACTTGAACTCAATCAAATGCTTCGAATGCCAGCATAGAGAGATCATCTGAATTCAGCCTCAAAGGGAGTATCATTCTTGCATGAGCTTTCGCTTTCCCGGCTGTCGAGTTATTTGAGTTTCAAAACCTCTGCCATTCGATCTTGCTGGCATGGTTTTAGGTTTCCAAATCACACAGCATTTTCACTAAAATCTGTCAATCTGTCCACGTGACCAGACCTCCTCAAACTACTTCTAACTAAGCTATAAGCTATGCTGACTTTTCTGTTAA
>NC_061110.1:85178136-85184530 GCF_015104395.2 Macrobrachium nipponense | reverse complement strand
TGACTTTTCTGTTTACCATATAATTTGAATAATATTTACAATTCTCACTCCGCCAGCACTCCTAACTCAACATATGTTGCACAGACTTTAATAAATCTCAACAGATTACTTTCATTTGTATTTAACCTCAACACATTACCTTCTTAAGTAAGGACCTCCTAAGCAAGCAAACTTACTTCACCAGATACCTGATTTTCTCCTAAGTCTCTCTCTCTCTCTCTCTCTCTCTCTCTCTCTCTCTCTTGATCTTCATTGTTGTTCTGATTCTGTGGTTAACCTCTTCTCTCATTCAATGTTTACTGACAGATACCTACAAGAATCAACAATTTCCGGTCTTCCGTCAACCAAGCTCAACATTTTTTGTTTTATATTTCTCTCTTCTATTTCATGCTATTAGCATGACCTTACTCATGCTGATAGCGTCTTTTTTTAATGTTCTCCTCTTAAGAACGCTATCAAATTCTCTCACAAGTTACAGTAGGTTCTCTATTCTATAGCTATAATACTTTATCTTTCCCTGACGTTAAATGTTCCAGATTCCATTCACAAATTTCCCACCCATAAACTGGGGATCTGCTATTGTTCCTTCTCAGACTTTACTGATCACTCCATAACTACTAATAGCAAAGAGACACGTAAATATAGCAGGCCTTTATCTTGGACCTAATTATAACACGAGGTACATCTCATTCATTAAAACTTATATCATCACATAACAAACTTACTTCTGCACCATTCATCCACTGCATTCTTCACATCGCCAATCTACGAGTACCAATTCAGTCATATATATTTATGTTCCTTTATCCTCAAACTTCCCACACAACTGTTTCGGAACATTCTCCTTCCTATTGTAAACATAAGTTGCTCTTGCCCTGATAAACCTTTTTGTAGTGTCACCTCAATCAAAACACTCCTAGAATTTCCCTCGGTTTACCAAATAATGTTATGCCTCCAAATTTTTATATAGACATTTATTAAGTCTTATCCGATGGTGTGGAACATTTCTCTCTTCTGGACGAATATAGTGAATAATATTATCAGTCATTCAGGCAGACTTTCCTATCCTACCACAACATCTCACTTGATGAATTTTGGTCTATTTCCCAACACCTTTGCATCATTAACCTTAACTAATTCCTCACCACATTCCTCACATACGTAACTTTCATGTTTCACTTGTAACACCGAATAAGTTACATAATAGCCTCACTCAGAACTTGCCGTTTCTATTGTTTACCACATTCTATATTCCCTGTTGCTTAAACCGTGAAAAGATAAGATAAATATGCAATTACTCTAAGTATAATTTCTGTTAACAGAGAGACACACAACAATAAAATAAAAATTCCACACCTGCACAGGATTAAGACGGTGACCCAGGCTCTCGGAAAATCTAACCCTTTTGCCTTTACCTACCCAAATACCTTCCAGCCAAACGTCCAACAAAAGACATCCCCCAAGGACACAGAGGTTTACGAAATCCCATGCCTGAACTGTGACCAATCTTACATCGGGTTTACAGGAAAATCACTTCCCCAGAGATCAATACAACATAAACGGTCACTCAAGTATGGACAACAGAACTCAGCTATCTTCAACCATAGAAATGACCATAGTCACAGAATAAAGTTGGTTTTGTCCTGTATAATGTAACGGTCCTTTTCAGTTGTTACTAAAAATTAAATTCCTTTCTTACCAAACTGTTCACAACCACATGCTAATTCCACAATCAGTGGAATAGCTCTCAAATAATATCAAGAGAGCAAAATACAATTCATGGGGGAAAACGAAACACCACAAAAACACTTGAATTTAATACAATAACATCGAGACAGAAGTTATTCCTGAACCTCGGAATACATATATTAATGAAAACCAATCACCCTGAACTATTTATACAAAACAACACACCCAATGAAGATAGTAAAGCAAAGATACATCCAAAAAGGGGAAGGGGGTTCAGACAGGAGAAGGCATACGAAAAGTAAGAATAACCTATCAATTACAAACTAAATGAACCTAACGGTGGTTCCCTCCTCCGAAACACTGGAGTTGTAGCCTTGGTCTCTTTAATTACTTGTTTCTGTCCTCCGTAACACTGGAGTTATAGCCGTGATCTCTTTTAAATACTTATATGCCTCTGCGTCCAGAGACAAAAGTGAGGGGGCAAAGGGATATATGTATGTTATGTATATATATATATATATATATATATATATATATATATATATATATATATATATATATATATATATATATGGTACTCCACAGGACCCATACATCAGCGGTCCTACGTCCTCGAGGATGATCCTCCAGAAAACCCGGGACGTCCAAATCAAATCAGAGCCAAGGGCATCACAAAGATCGCCTGAACATTCCAAAAATATTAAGCCCCTCTACATTTACTGGGCCGAGGGTGAGGCAGGATGAAGAGTAATCCTTCAAGAATAACAGTACGTATATCCAAACAGGCGTTTCGTAGCAAATCCAACAGTCACCAGGAGTAAATAATGAGGCTCAGAGATCAACTGACTCCTTCAGTTGAAAAAATCTCCGACACAGCCACGGTGACAGCACCACTCACTCACAAATATATGAAAAGACAGAATGGTCATTAGTGGCAATTACTAAATAGACAAACCACTGGGGAGGAGGAAAACAAACAAAATGGATAATACAGTTCTTACACAACAAAAACAAGAAAAATAAAATAACTAAGAATAAAATATCACAACAAAGTGACAATAACTTATAGCATCAACCGTCGGTGCAAAAGTCAGATGATAGAACCGGCCTTGATTAAACAGAGACAGGTAATGAACATCTCAAAGAGGGCATGGGATTCAGATGTCAGTGATAAAGTTTTCCTTCAATCAACGCTTAAGAGGATTAAAGAAGAATTATCAGTGGGAGTGACCTAAAGAGGCTTACTGTGTTTAGATCTCTTGGTATAAATACCACCTTTTCTGTAACTTTTCTCACTCATCTACCTGAAGAGAGAGATGGCAGTCTCTGAAATATAGTACTTTTTCTATATTTTGACGTTTTTATGGGCTCCTTTTAGTAGATGGAATTCTGTTGTAACAGAACATTCTTATCAGTCATAAGTACACACACACATTACATATATATATATATATAATATATATATATATATATTATATACACACACACACACACATATATATATAATATATATATATATATATATATATATATATATATATATGTATATATATTATATATATATGTATACGTATATATATATATACATATATATACATATATATATATATATATATACACACACATATATATATAGATATATACAAACATATATATATATATATATATATATATATATATATATATATATATATATATATATATATATTCGACAACAGTAACCAATAAACTTTGGATCAATCATTGAGACTTAACTCAGTGTCAAGAGACACCCATGACGCCACTCACTCGCTTTCTTCCTGACACTACAACACCAACAACGAACTTGTTTCTCACCACACGTTCTTTTATTATATCTGACACTTGTGCTCCTCAGTCCTTTGGCCACGTCTTCAATTTTGTTAAACCAAGCTTTCTCTTCTGAAACGCAAACTCGATCAGGAGTTTTCTCTTTCCTCTGCCAAATGCATTGATTCTCACATTTCAGATTCAGTATCTTACTAGTATAGTAGATTCACATCAATCGTGCATTTGATGTCTAGGCCATTCCCTTACGACGCTCCTGATTGGCTGTTGGTAAATCAATCACAGGGCTGGAAACTCTCAGTCTCGCTCGAGAGTTCACATAGAGAGGATGTGTGTTCCACCTCTCCTGAGGGATACGTCTTTCAAAATTCTTCCTCAGGAGAGGCGGAACACACATCCTCCCTATGTGAACTCTCGAGAGAGCCTGAGAGTTTCCAGGCCAGTGATTGGCTTATCAACAGCCAATCAGGAGCGTCGTAAGGGACTAGCCTAGACATCAGATGCACGGTTGATGTGAATCTACTATAGTTCTTTGTGTAGTTTCATTAGACGTATATGACTACAAAATCCACGCGCCTCTCTAAACTGGTGAACTATATGACGTAGAAAAGAAGTTTATTTTTCTTTTACTGGCATCCTTAAGCTGTACTTAGATTTACTTACTCTCTCTTAGGATCCACAACCCACAAGAAAGTGTTCTTTTGTAATGTAACACAGTGTATCAGCGTTCAGAGCAAAATACCTAAATAGTATTATTGCGTGATGTCTCATAATTGCGCATAAAAATCCAAAAATGACGAAAAATTAGCCTTTTTCTCCAACCTCACGGATTTTTTTTTTCAGAGCTTCGACTGCAATATGACCTAATTTCAACAGCATCCGATAATATAATATGATAAATGATCAATTTATCATCACGGAAGTGAACAAAGCTCTCTCTCTCTCTCTCTCTCTCTCTCTCTCTCTCTCTCTCGCTTCCAGGAAAAGGTTGTGGTGAAAACATTTTTATAGATTAATGAACGTTTTAGATATTTCATAGATTAACGTCCCCAAAATATTGGTCTTTTATTACGCTATGTATGAAAGTAATAGGCGCCATCGCCGCGTTGCAACAACACTATTAATACCATTCTGTTTTATTAAAAGATAAAAGCTAGATTTGGCGGACAAAGTATCCAGGAAAAGGTTGTAAAACCGCACATTTATAACAACATTTTCATTACCTTTAAATTCACTGTATGGAATGGGTCTAACGGCAATAATAAAATTCACCCTCCAACACTCGTGCGAGGCCGCAAAATAAACACAAAAGGGAATGGAAGGATTTTCACAAACTAAAACTAACACGAAATGATGGATCACACAAACGGAACAAACTTCACCTGGGATGAAGGATGAAAATTTGAATGAGGGAATGAAGTATAAGATTTGAGACATGTTAAGTTTTAAGGATGTAGTGAATGAACCAAAATTCTACATCGGGGAATGAATGAATGACTGAGATTAAATAATAAGAGTACTTATACATTTGTAGATTTACAGTAGTAGTGAATGACCAAATGGGTCTCAGCAATAAGTCTTCATACTAAATGCCTTAGTACTGAATTGATGAATGAGTTCTAATTCATACTCAGTATGAATTAGTGGATGAATGAATGACCTAACAACCAACAAGTTTAACTTGACATCAGTGATGAATAATTTATATATATATATATATATATATATATATATATATATATATATTCATCTTCTTTTTTTACATCAAAGTAGTATAATATTGTCTTGAAAAATAGTGGGTTCGCTAATCTTGACATGATCCGTTTCCATTATTATAAAATATTAGTTCGTAAATGAATTGCAGTTAGTATGTGAAGACGTGAATGAGTGTATACATGCAAGAAAAGATAATGAAATAATTAAGAAATTCCCTTCAAAACTGAAAAATCTACGTAAAGTCATAGCTGGCCTATCATTCTTTTTGAATGATTCAAATTTAAGAATAAGGATGATTATATATAAAAAAAAAACCATTCCGTACATTCATAAATAAGATTATGAATAAAATTAATAGAAAGTGAAGCCTACTACTGATATCATGGGGTACTGAGTTCCAATGTGCCTTTTTGGTGTTGTGCTTCTAAACAAACTGTGTATGGACATCAGTTTTTAATACAAATTCTTTGTTAGCTATTGATGCCTTGTCTACCACTACCAGACACATGATCCTGACGTTTCACGCTGTTTCTGTATTGTTTTTAAATTAGCTAATGAGTTACGTAAGGAAGTGGTAGAAATAAGGATAATCACTGAGACCTGTCATCAGTATTGGTCAGTCTCAGGATTTATCGCAACATTCCTCTAAACTGAACTGTAGTTGCAGATAACAAGAATGAAAGGATGGGTGTGAAGCAAAGATTGAATAGAAGAAAACAGAAACAAAGATTGAGTAGATGAAAAGAGAAACAAAGATTGAATGGATGGAAGGAGAAATTAAGAAACAAAGATTCAATAAAGGAAAAGAGAAGCTAAGAAACTAATTGCTTTACTGAAGCAATTGACGGTTTCTGTGTAAACGGTATTATGCTTATTCGCTAATCCCATGATTATCAGATAAAGAATGAATTACTGGATGAGGGACCGAAGGAGAATGAATAAATGAAGGAATAATTGGAGCTTTTCATTGAATTTCAACATTACGTAAGGGCATAGTTAATAAACAAAATGCTTTTTGGCCAACAATGCGTTAATTGATGAATGAACGAGTAACTGAATAAACCAACAAATTAAATCAATTTTCGATTCGTTCTACTTCAGAAAGATAGTACCACAATGGAAAACTTGGTTTTAGGGATTCTATTCAATAACGAGTGATTGGGCGAAATAGAATATTTGGAAA
>NC_061110.1:85158136-85173136 GCF_015104395.2 Macrobrachium nipponense | reverse complement strand
TTCCTTCCGTCTTACTTTCCTCCATCTGCTAGCAATTGTTGCTTAGCGCAACTGCGAGATATTGCTCCTGTTGCACCTTTTAACCCATTTTACTCTCGGTTTCCCCTTTCAGCGCTGAATGACCTCACAGGATCAAGCTCTTGGCCTTTGGCCTAAATTTTATAAGCCATTTCATCTCAAAAAAAAAAAAAAAAAAAAAAAAAAAAAATTAAAAGAGCGCCAACTTAGAAAGCATATTTCAGGAATGACGCCCCACATCTAGCCATGTAAAGGTCTACCAAGATCTATTGCGATTCAGGAAAGGGCCCGCAACCCACGGCTTTCTATGATTGAAAGAGCCCCGGAAATAGCTTCCAAAGTATTACAAGGCTGCCCTGAGCGACTTCCGATCTATATACGTAGAAGTACGCGTGTAATTGAAGAGGAAGGGTAGAGAAAGGGGGATTAATTAACTCAAGCCACACAATTATGTGGAACAAGAGACTTTTCTCAGGAGATCCCCTTCCAAGAGAACTCATTAAGAGAGTAGGAGGTTTAGGGAAAGAGGACCGGAGCCTTAATTGATCTAGGCTGCTGATCTGCAAAACACCCGATCTCCCGTATCATAACTTTGGTGCAGATGCAATTATTATTATTATTATTATTATTATTATTATTATTATTATTATTATTATTATTATTATTATTATCATCACTGATAAAAAAAAAATTCCCGTTGTCGGGATTATATAAATAAATTGTATCGTTGGTAAGAAGTTAACAATTCACAATTGTAAAATGTTTTATTTTCAACTTCTACCACTAATGAGAATGATTGATATATTTTTGGATTTTTTAATGAAAATTTATTATCATTAATATATATTTTTTTCTTTTTTTTGCTCTATCACAGTCCTCCAATTCGACTGGGTGTATTTATAGTGTGGGGTTCCGGGTTGCATCCTGCCTCCTTAGGAGTCCATCACTTTTCTTACTATGTGTACCGTTTCTAGGATCACACTCTTCTGCATGAGTCCTGGAGCTACTTCAGCCTCTAGTTTTTCCAGATTCCTTTTCAGGGATCTTGGTATCGTGCCTAGTGCTCCTATGATTATGGGTACGATTTCCACTGGCATATCCCATATCCTTCTTATTTCTATTTTCAGATCTTGATACTTATCCATTTTTTCCCTCTCTTTCTCTTCAACTTTGGTGTCCCATGGTATTGCGACATCAATGAGTGATACTTTCTTCTTGACTTTGTCAATCAACGTCACGTCTGGTATTATTATTATTATTATTATTATTATTATTATTATTATTATTATTATTATTATTATTATTATTATTATTATTATTTATTTATTTATTTATTTTTTTTTTTGGGGGGGGGGTGGGGGGGGGAGGGCCAGTTTTATCACAGTCCTCCAATTATACTGGGTGGTATTTATAGAGTGGGGTTCCGGGTTGCATCCTGCCTCCTTAGGAGTACATCACTCTTCTTACTATGTGCGCCGTTTCTAGGATCACACTCTTCTGCATGAGTCCTGGAGCTACTTCGGCCTCTAGTTTTACCAGATTCCTTTTCAGGGATCTTGGGATTGTGCGTAGTGTTCCTATGATTATGGGTACAATTTCCACTGGCATATCCCATATCCTTCTTATTTCTATTTTCAGGTCTTGATACTTATCCATTTTTTCCCTTTCTTTCTCTTCAATGAGTGATACTTTCTTTTGATTTTGTCAATCAACGTCACGTCTGGTCTATTTGCACGTATCACCCTATCTGTTCTGATACCATAGTCCCAGAGGATCTTTGCCTGATCGTTTTCTATCACTCCTTCAGGTTGGTGCTCGTACCAATTATTACTGCAAGGTAGCTGGTGATTCTTGCACAGGCTCCAGTGGAGGGCTTTTGCCACTGAATCATGCCTCTTTTTGTACTGGTTCTGTGCAAGTGCCGGACATTCGCTTGCTACGTGGTTTATGGTCTCATTTTTTGTATTGCACTTCCTACATATGGGAGAGATGTTATTTCCATCTATCGTTCTTTGGATGATCTGGTTCTTAGGGCCTGATCTTGTGCCGCTGTTATCATTCCTTCAGTTTCCTTCTTGAGCTCTCCCCTCTGTAACCATTGCCATGTGTCATCGCTGGCCAGTTCTTTAGTCTGTCTCATGTATTGTCCGTGCATTGGTTTGTTGTGCCATTCCTCTGTTCTGTTTGTCATTCTCTTGTCTGTATATTTCTGGGTCTTCGTCTGCTTTTATCAGTCCTTCTTCCCATGCACTCTTGAGCCACTCGTCTTCACTGGTTTTCAGATATTGCCCCAGTGCTCTGTTCTCGATGTTGACGCAGTCCTCTATGCTTAGTAGTCCTCTCCCTCCTTCCTTTCGTGTTATGTATAGTCTGTCTGTATTTGCTCTTGGGTGTAGTGCTTTGTGTATTGTCATATGTTTCCTAGTTTTCTGGTCTATGTTGCGGAGTTCTGCCTTCGTCCATTCCACTATTCCTGCGCTGTATCTGATAACTGGCACTGCCCATATGTTTCTGGCTTTTATCATATTTCCGGCGTTGAGTTTTGACTTGAGTATCGCCGTGAGTCTGCATATATTCTTTCCTGATCGTGTCCTTCATCTCTTGGTGTTTTATATCCCGTCCTTCCATTATTCCCAGGTATTTGTATCCCGTCTCATCTATGTGTTTGATTTTGCTCCCATCTGGTAGCTTTATCCCTTCAGTCCTTGTTACTTTGCCCTTTTGTATGTTGACTAAGGCACATTTTTCTATTCCAAACTCCCATCCTGATGTCCCAGATACAATCCTTACAGTCTGGATTAGGGTATCTATTTCCTTGATGCTCTTACCATACAGCTTGATGTCGTCCATGAATTGGTATTATTATTATTATTATTATTATTATTATTATTATTATTATTATTATATTATTATTATTATTATTTACAGATTTGTTGCAATTACTTTATAATGAATTTACTCTATATTGCATTCCAAAATACTATCTGAGCGCTCTAGTAAGTGTGTTGTCTCTATCACTTTTAGTGTACATAAAAATAGATAAAATCTATCTATCTGTCTTTTTGTCTTTACTACCAATATAATGACAATGCGGGAGCCATGATTTATCATAAGTAACAAGCAACTGGATGGAAACAATACATTTCGTACTGAAGCCTTCTCGAAAGAAATTCCCATCCATGGAGGTAAAAGAGAGAGAGAGAGAGAGAGAGAGAGAGAGAGAGAGAGAGAGAGAGAGAGAGAGAGAGAGAGATAAGAGGAGGGGGAGGAGAGCATAAAACCCGAACTATGAATACGAGGAGCTTTTCTACAACTCTCGTAAAAGAGGCAGCCAATCTCATCTCTCTAAAAGGTGTGTAGGACAATGAAGTCATGAGGAAATGAATTACCTCCTGTGAGGCATCTGTGTTTTACATCTTGGCTGCGAAATTACTTATATGCTATCTCTCTCTTTCGTTTTCTCTCTGTCTCTCGCTGTTAGTCAAGTTAAAATACATAAATAGACACAATGTGTAATGTAAGTATCTGTGTAAGATAGGAATTAGTTCCTAGTTCTCTGCCATCTCGTCTGTTACTATTTCACATTTCTTTGAAATGAACGCTCACTTCGCACAATTAACAATTTGGCATCTTTTTTGTACTTGCCACTTCAGAAGCACATTCACCTAGTCTTCCTGTGTGACGGGAGAAATCTTATATTCCTCAACTAGAGTTTCAGGGAAGGTTGGAAAAACGCCTCCCAATTCTTATCACTCGGCCCTGCTCCGAAGGATACCGTATTCCGTTGAATGCCAGCTTCACATCCATTAAATGTGATTACTACCTGACCTTAATGCTTAAGTGTCTAGTACTGTTCTCGGGTGAAATTGAAAAAAAGGCAGTACCATCTAAAGGCCTGTCCACAATAGCCGGCATGTCCGTCGGGCTCCCCCAGCTGTTTATATTTTCTCTCACTTCTGAAGCAGTGTTACCGGACAATTGCATCGTTCTGGCTCCATACTCGGTCGGTCAGTGTAGTGGAACGGGATATGGGAACAGCGTTTGTCCGTCGGACAGTGTCGGGTAGTGTGGACTAGGCCTAAAACATTTACAGATTTTATTTGACGGTTGGATGTGTAACGTAACTACCGGATAGCATCGGCTGCGTGGTGTGACTTTGTAACTTCTGAATATACACATTCTCTTTCGAACACTACAAGAGGTGGATCTTTATACAAACAGTTCGTGCGATAATGCATTGGCTAGATCGTTTGCTCTAGAACATACAGTAAGTGTTCATTAAAGCAAATGGAGAGTATAAATTTAAGTTTTATCCTCACCTTTCCTGACAGCAGCTTTGGAATCAAACGTTACAACTTGGTCATTCTTATTGAAATAATGCCCAAGTTAGCTTTTTCAGCAGACCCCCACTTCCTTATATTAAGATGGCCTGGCCACTTCCTTTCAACGCAAAACAAATATTAACTGTAAGCCCACCCATTGTATTTTGAAAAGGCCAACCGTTATCAATTGGAGAGCTTTTTTTTAAAGACTAGTGTTTCTATAACAGTACGTACCGTCCTTTGTCTTGCTCATTCCGACTGGGTATAAGTTCATCGACAATAGCTTTTTTCATGGCGGTCTTAACATCAGCATACTGGTCTTTACATGCACCAAACTAGATGTTGGGTTTTCATTACCTCCAGTTATTTTGTTTTCAGACTCTACATTAGAATTCTCTCAGTAAATAAGGCCTGGAGACGAACCTTCCCAACAGCGATCTGTCCAAACAAAATGAAATCTCTGGGTGTGGTGTGTGTAAACACCGGGGTATTTTTCTAGTAACTGTGACATTTTCTGGATATAAACACACAATGATTGGCTAAGAGATTATGACCTAATGATCAAAAGTAATGACAACATTCTTTTCATTGTCTCACGATGGATGGTTTAATCATGAAGTAGTAAAATTGCGTACGTCAATCATTTTCTTATAGTTAATTCAAGATTTTTTTATTATTAATTTTTTTTTGAGTCAGGGATTTTGATTCCATGGGCTCTGGATAGACTTGAGTATTTTAATTTTGTATGAGCTTGTCAAACATCTGACCTGCAGATAATGGCCCCGTGTATTATATATGTTTTATCATCTTTATCATTCTGAGTCACCAAGATAGGTAGGTGGATCACTGGTATAATTGGAATATACGAAGGATGGCATCTGCAAAAGAGCTTCCATGGACCGTTCTGAAAAGCATTAGACTATTAATGAGGATATGACATACTGCATTTATAGCAAATAAACAACCAACAGAGACTAGATCCTGCCATCAGGTCCCCAAGTGATAGAAAAAAATACCCTCATTGCAGCTGTGTGAAGGTAACAACTTAGGGATCTCCTTGGCATATGGCATTAGAATAAGACTTGTAAAGTAGAATTGATGCACGTTTTTTCACTAGGATCCATATCTTTTAATAAAGAAATTTTCTTTGTGTATCACTTTCAAGTAACCCGATCACGCTGGTCCTGGGAACCGAATTAACAGAGTTGTTCGAAAGCAGATCTACTGAAAGTTTGTTGTTATCCTTCGAAGGTGGCAGAATTTCATCTGGAACTTATCCAGTACATTATATGCACATGCAAACTGTTTCATATCAGTGTTTCCTTTGGTAGATATTATATCCATCGCGGTCAAAGACACATGATTTACCACAGGTGTGTTATCATTACTGATCGTTGTCATTGCAATGATTCCCATACCACTGAAATTAAACGGTAACTATCAAGTGTTAATATAACATGATTTACAACAGGGATGTTATCATTTTTGATCGTTGCCATTGCAATGGTTCCCATACCACTGAAATTAAATGGTAACTATCAAGTGTTAATATATTTTGATTACAATTATTGGCTAAATCATGGATTGGTCCGTTTAGAAAAATAATGAAATATTTGACCTATGATTTAGTGCCATTCATCACTCACATACTTGTTTCATGATATGAGCTAAAATAACCAGGTAAGATCAGTGTTCCAATGAAATAAAAACATGAGCGCAAAATGAGACTGCATTTAAACTGCTTTTAAATACCGAGACCCAACTGCAGTGAATATATAAGAATTTACAGCACGTTGCTTGAGCAACTCTAAGAGTTTTTTTTTCTTTTTTGCCCTTTAGTAAACCACAATGACTGGCTGAAACGATGTGACCTTGGTTGCAGAAGTATGCAGACTAGTAGGATAAACATCTAATGACTTCAAAACTGACCTAATGTCACTCTATATCATAATGGCCGTACGTAAATCAGATGCTATTGTGCATTTGAAGGAACGTTTTACCGACCGTTAAATTCTGGGACAATTTTACTGTCTCCAAAACATAATTTTTTAATGAGATCGGTAATAATCGTTTTTTTTGCTTCTAATGCTTTGATTCCTAGTGCATGGTGGGTTTTATTAAAGCCTCAAGCTTTCCGTAATCTTGGCCTTTCTAAGAGGTCTTTAAAATGCACCATAAACATGAAGGTCCTGCACCAAAACCAATCTTCCTCTCACAGTTCCAGCCTTCGTTTTTTCATTCATCACAAACGTTTAGTTGGCCTGATAAATTTCAAACGTCCTAACCGTAATAGATGAATACTGCGTTTTACTAGTGATCATACATATAAAACTGTTCAAAGAAAAGACAATTTTTGCTTTTTTTTTTTTACTAAGGAGCATACATATGAAACTGTTCACAAAACAAAGGATTTATTTTGTTCTACTGGGAGTCATGCATATAAAACTGCTCAGAGAACAAAGAATTATACTGTTCTACTGGAAATCATGCATATAAAACCGTTCACAGAACAAAAACATTTTTGTTTTACTACTGATCATACATATACAACTGTTCACAGAACAAACATTATTTCTGTGTGAATAAGAATGCAGCTACACCAGACTGCAGGGTAGGAACTTACCCAAGCAAAATGCACTTTGTAATAGAGGGCTCTGTTAAATGCATTTCATTTTCAGGGGATTGCGATGTATTTTGCAACATAGTGCATGAAGTGTTACCTTATGTTCCGGATCAGTTTTAGAAATACATCTGCACTTTTTTTTATCCAAAGTTAACTGAAGGCTTATCGAATAACAGCTTCCAGCAAAACTCATATCGTTGGTAGGTGTGCTGGAAAAACGTTGAATAAATCTGTTTCCATTATGTAATTATATAGCTTTTTGAGTCCTACTGTTGCATTTGTTTAATCTTGTGTGAATAAACGAAGAATTCCCACTAAATTAAATGAAACGATACGGCAGGTATAAATTTTAAAGTGTCTCTTAAATGAAACACACACACACACGCACACACACACACACACACACACACATATATATATAAAATATATAATATATATATATATATATATTATAATATATATATATATATAAATATGTATATATATATATATATATATATATATATATATCTATATATATAAATATATATATATATATATATATATATATATAGATCTATATATAGATATATATACATATATGCAGAAGCCAGGTACTATGTCGTACCTCTAAGTAAATGGGGATACAATCCACAATCGCATCTCTTGCTCTTCCTTATAATAGAGAACTTAATAAATTTTCTAGGCAGCTTAAAGGAAAAAAGAACGGCTTCAACGTAGTTTTTCAGTACAACAGTACAATCAAGAAGAAACTCATTAAAAATAACCCGGGTAATAGAGAGAATGTAGGAGTATATTTAATACCTTGTAGTGATTGCAATGAATGTTACGTGGGAGAAAGCGGACGTTCCATTGATAAGAGAAGGGAAGAACACGTTGCTGCTTGCAGAAGGGGAAGTTCATACAGTGCAATTGCGCAACATACATGGGAGAAAAACCACGCAATAAATTTTAAAGGTACCAAGGTTGTTTTTGCATGTAACGACCGGACTTTGAGACGAGTAGTAGAAGGGGCGTTAATTTCATTAAACGAGACCTTTGCAGGAAGAAATACTGGCATTACAGAAATACAGCTATTTGTGAAGAGATATGTAGGAAAGGGAAAATTTCAAACTTTAGAAATATATGTGCCAATAACGATGCTGCTTCCTCTCCTGTTTACTCCACTCAGGTCATTTCTCCAACAAACCACCCAACCACCATAGAACAAGCAGTTGACAATAGAAACATTACCCCACGAAGATCAAGACGAATTCTGGAAAGAACGAGGGCTCAACCGCCTGATCATTCATAATATGAACTAGCTGTTACCTAACCGTTGTTTTTTCAAATGTTTGTGCTCTTACTTGTTAGTTCCTTGAGGTGACATATGATATCACACTTTAGTGAACAAGACCACAGTTGATGGTCGAAAGCTCTAATCCTATACAAGAACTATATATTTTAAACTACTAGAGGAATTTACTTCATTGTGGATTGTATCCCCATATACATATATCTATATATATCTATATATATATATATAATATATATATATATATCTATATATCTATATATATATATATATATATATATATATAGAATATATATATATATATAGATATATATATATACTATATATATATATATATATATATTATATATATATATATATATATAATATAGATATATATATATATATATATATATATATTATATATATATATATATATATAATATATATATATATATATATATATATATATATATATATATATATATATATATATATATATAGATATATATATATATATAGATATATAATATATATATATATATATCTATATATATATATATATATATCTATATATATCTATATAGATATATATATATATATATATATATATATATATATATATATATATATATATATATATATATATATATATATATATATATATATATATAGATATATATATATATATATATATATATATATATATATATATATATATATATATATATATATATATATATATATATATATATATATATATCATATATATATTCTCTCTCTCTCTCTCTCTCTCTCTCTCTCTCTCTCTCTCTCTCTCTATATATATATATATATATATATATATATATATATATATATATACTATATGATATATAGATATATATAGACATATATATATATAGATATATATATATATATATATATATATATATATATATATATATATATCTATATATATCTATATATATATATATATATCATATATATATATAGATATATATATATATATATAGATATATATAGATATATATATATATATATATATATATATATATATATATATATATACTATATATTCACAATCGCAGATTTCAGTTAACATCCAAGTATGTCAGTATTTAGTACGTTAATTTATTGTTTGTAAACTTAAATTGAAAACTGTTTCATAATTACAGTTTTCGAGAAAACATTTCATAAAGATTTGTACAAATTCTCATCAAGGAAACTGTACCTAAAATAAGAAAAAATGGTAATGCTCATTTGAAAATAATGAGCTAATACAACCGATAAGATGAAGTAGGACTTTCCACTTACGATGTTTACCATAATCGCCTAAACGATTTCATAAAACCATGAAAAGTGGTTGGAATGTAAAGAACAAATTCAAATGTCTTTACTTAAGTAAGCTTATTGCTTGGCAAGGAAAGAACAAGTTGATAAACAGACGTGGCCATAGGATAGGAGTGGTTGGGAATGAAGACAATGCCAAGAAATTGAATTTTATAGTGTTTTCCTGGTTTAACTCAGTTTCAGAGGTCGGTTGGAAGGGCTCGTGTGTTTTAAAGATATGGCTATCGCTACTGCTCCCTCGTTCATGAGAATGCCGGACCATAAAACGTTCCTTCGCCATGACAAACAATGGCAGAGTTACAACAACTTTTGCTTCAAGGTAGGCGCTCGGGACCAATAATAACCACACAGAATTCAAAGCTACCAAAGTAGGCTATGCTTTTGCTCAAAAGATTTTATTATGTTTTCGTTAAGTCATCTGGAAAGTCTTGCCCAACAAATTATGGTTGTTTTCTTCATTTCTGTTGCTGTTACCGATGTGTTCGGTGGATTTTTTTTTTTTAATCCAGAATTGAACAAGGGCTTATGTATCCCTGTTCGGTGCCAACAAACACCTTATGAAATATGAGCACCAGGAACATAAGGACGAAATAAGCGCATGGAAAAATAAGAAAATAAGATGATAAGTATATCTTAGTTAAACCAGACCACTGAGCTGATTAACAGCTCTCCCAGGGCTGGCCCGAAGGATTAGATATTTTTACATGGCTAGGAACCAATTGGTCACCTAGCCATGGAGCCCACAGCTTATTGTGGGATCCGAACCTCATTTTATCGAGAAATGAATTTCTAAATGAATTTCTATCACCAGAAATAAATTCCTCTGATTCCGAGTTGGCAAATAAGATGATAAAAATAGGATAAATATCGGTGGCGAAATAGACATAAAACCAATAAATATATATTGATTTTTTCCATACTCCGTCTTCTACTTTTAAAACATTTTCTATCCTTTTCCTTAGGGTCTGGGCTATATCAGGGCACCAGGTTGCAGCTCCAACGGCCTTTGCTCAAGATAACAAAGACAACATCTAAGGAAATCGGTGACGAAATAGATAAAAGATCCAACAATTATATATTGATTTTTCTCCATATTCCGTTTTCTACTTTTGAAGCATTTTCTATCCTTTTCCTTGGAGTCTGGGCAACATAAGGGCTCCAGGTTACCAACCCCAACGGCGCCTTTGCTCAAGAAAACAAAGACAACATCTAAGGAAATCGGTGACGAAATAGATAAATAATTCGACAATTATATATTGATTTTTCTCCATATTCCGTTTTCTACTTTTGAAACATAAAGGCACCGGGTTACCAACCCCAACGGCCTTTGCTCAAGATAACAAAGACAACACCTACAGAAATCGATGACGATACAGATTCACACGGACTAACGAAGCGGAAAGCAAAACCGTTCATAAAACTTCGCGTGTTTGCTTCAGACATCAGTTGAAAAGATACGGTCGTGAGCTGACGCGAACCAGACGGTTTTAATCTCGTTTCTCTGAAATACAAAACAGAGAATGTCCTGAAAAGGAAGAAATAATTTTTCTGGGCTCACAATGGGATAAGAAAAAATGGCAGGGCTCTGCAAACGTCCCAAGGAAGCACATGTGCAAATGCACGCGAGGTAATACAAGCATTCGTGAACACAAACAAATGAACTATTACTTACATGCAAGACAGAGAAGGACACCTCTTTCTCTCTCTCTCTCTCCTTCCCAAGGGAAGCGCATGACCCAAGAAGAAGAAGAAGAAGAAGAAGAAGAAGAAGAAGAAGAAGAAGAAGAAGAAGAAGAAGAAGAAGAAGAAGAAGAAGAAGAAGAAGAAGAAGAAGAAGAAGAAGAAGAAATAGAAAACAGAGATTTCAGAATGGAAACTTTTCTGAAACTTGGGTTTATTTTAACACTATGAAAAAATGAGTGACAACTGGAAAAACTAATAGTCCATATTCAAAACTGCCACATTCTAACAATTACAATTCGCCTGAATATAGTTATAAAATGACAATACTGAAAGACAAAATACACATGCTAAAAAAAAAGGAAGGGGAAAAGGGAAAACGAAGTAATGAATGAGCCCTCTCAAATAGATATTCAATCAGGGGGCCGATGAAAAGAGATAAATAAATAACAAGTCGCCCTAAAAAAAAAGCTGTGTATGCGCAGGAGAGTAAACTACGCTAATTAACTATTTACCCACAGGAAATTAGTTCAGCCGTATTAACGGGTCCGTAAAAAGACTTCATAATCAAGCTTGTTTTTCTTATCTATCAATGGGAGGAGATTAGTGGCTTAATGATTATGTGCTGAGGCTCTTTTATATCGAGCACGAGACCTGGAACTGTATTACTTGACAAGGTTCCAAGGGGAAAATGTTTCCTGAACTGAAAAAGAAAAAACATGACTTGGAATTGGAGTGTTATTGATGTATCTACTTGGAATGTATTTTTGACAAAGGGGGTATCGGTGTTTTATCAGGAGTATTACCTCTTCGTGGAATTACAATGGGATTGTTTGTTACATTTTATTTATTTGTTAATTAACTTTTTAATTTATTTTTTCAAATTATTTTATGTGATCACTTCTTTCTGTATTTTCCATTACCTTCTGTTTCTTCTGTCTTATGAACACCATATTCTTTGGTCCCCGTGGGTTTGTTTTATATGAATAGGATTCATCTTCTGAATAATAATAATAATAATAATAATAATAATAATAATAATAATAATAATAATAATAATAATAATAATAATAATCTAATAATAATCGTCTAGTAAGAGAAGTTAAGCGCCGTTGGGTGTGATCAGTATTTAGACCGGGTACCGTATAGGCATGTGAAGTACCTTGACCCTCTGTGACTGAGTGGGCATAGGGCCATCAGTGTCTAGAAATTTGTAAACAAACTTGGATTGGTGTGAATGGCAATGGATTAAATGAGGCCACAAAGGATCACAGGGTGATTGAGTGACTTAATACTTACTGTTATTTCTTTCTTACAGTCACAACTCACTTACTCAGGAAGTAAGTCTACAAACTACTATGTTGGAGTTGTTGTTGTTATTGTTGTGGGTAGGAAAGATCTAAGGAAGAACCTAAAAATTTCTGAAGAAGGTGTTAAAGATACAGGAATTTTAGGATTAGATATTTATGATTTGTTTATTAGAATGAAAGTGTTAAAAATATATAATGTGGATGTTAAACAGTACAGAATAATTATTTCTAATAAAATATATAGTCTTTTATTAATTGTCGTTGGTGAAACAAGGCTCTGTTTGACAGTAGATTTTAGCATGTGTTAATTTAAGTTAAAAGTTAGGAATGTAATGTTTACAACTCATGCGTGAAGGGGAACATCTTGCACGTGTCTCAAGTAAGCTGGAGGTCGGATCAAACCTTGTTTTTTTCTTACAGTCACAACTATACTTTCTTAGTTGTTTTGTTTGTTTGTATGTATTGTACAGTATATACAATGAAATATTTAGGCTGTGGCGTTAGTGGCAATAGTCTTTCGATTACTGCTTACTGCTTAATTTGCCAAAAGAGTTTATTTAGTTCTTATTGACCCAAGTGTGTATATGAGAATGGTTTCAGAATTGCGTTGAACAATTTAAAACTGTTATGATTTTAGAAACATTCATTTTCCGTTATATACAGGTCTATGATATTGGTATGGGAACTCGCTCAGAATAATAAACTGACTGACAAAATCATTTTGAGAAGTGATTTATATTTATACAATTCCCTTTCCAGACTTCCACGTCATAACAGATATCCGAAGACAGTTTTAAACGGAGAGGAAATTAATTTGTCCCATGAAAGAAATATGACAGACAGAAAAAAAGGAAAAAAAAATAGTTGCTTTAGAAATGGCTTATGAAAGGGAATAAATCTGTCTTTGAGGAAACTGGAAAAAACCTGAGCTATTAAACAAGGAGACAGGAAAAGGTGGGAATCCACTAATGAATTCTTATTAATTAACCTGACTATTATACCTTTCATCGCTATCACATTTCCCCCATTTCTTTCTCGCTGCTAATATTATCTGTGCAGAGACGGCTCGGCCATTTCATTGTCTTTCTTTGTTCTTTGTTTTCATTGTTTCTGGCGCTTTCTTTCGCCTTGCAGCTTTTTCGTCATAAATTCTTTTTTCTTTTTGTGAATTTCAAACACGTCCTTTCTTTTTCAGGCATCACTTTTCTTTATACGAAAGTTTCAACAACGAGTTCTTCGCTTTTTATTATTTGTCATAAATCATCATTTTTTTCTTGCTTCTTTATGTATTCCTTCTTGGAGGATCAGCAAACCATTTCCAAAGACTCGCAAAGTCATTATTCGATGTTTCCTTTTCTCTCTTCACCTCCCTTTCTAGATTTTTTTTCCCCCTCCCACCTCTCGTTTCGTATGCCAATCTCTTCCTCGTCTCCTTTGACCTTATTCCATCACGGCCACCCACCAAAGAGCCGGGCACCCCATTCAAAGAGGTGTCCCCGCCGCCAGCCCGCCCACCAACGCCCCCACCACCACCACCCTTCCTCTCCCGTCCATATGAATGGCCACGTAAAGATGCCAATTACCATTATCAGCATTCATACCCCATTTCGGTCCAAAGGGATCGATCATGCGTTAACACCTCAGGCCCCCGCCACGATAACCATAACAAGATATATTTCCCTTCAGTATTTCAGTTCCAGTTATTTCATTCAATCAATAACCGAGACGATTTCGTTAGTACGGCCCAAGTGTATATCAAATACATTACTATCTACTTTTCCGCACGGTGCTCGTCTTTTTATTAATCCGCATCGTGGCCTTTGTTGGTCTGGCGAGGGAGGATGCGCCCGGAGGATGGGATTTTCAATATTTATGTACGGAACCCTTCGATATTTATGATAAATATCGATGGGGGTCATCACCCCGCGCTCAGAGATCCAAGACGACGACGACGACGATGGAGTTTTCGCGAGATAGCGGAGAGACATATTATTATCATCTCCCAGAGGAAAGATTCTTGTAACGTTCCGATCGGGGTATAATACGTTGCAGATCGGGACGTCGGTGTTAAAATGAAAGATGACTGATCAATTTTCTTTTCAGATACACGCGAACCGTTAAGAATTTATGGGTTTTAGGTAAACGACTGCAAACTTAAGGGCATATAAGTAGTAGTAGTAGTAGTAGGTCTTACATGCGTATGTCTGAATCCGTGCATTCATTGACCGTGATGATATACGTTTCTTGGCAGGCATATGCCCATCTATCTGGAGATACGTATGCGAACGTTCACAACTGCTATATTACATGTACGCAAAACTGTTTTAAGCATATTGATTGTACAATATGTGAATGCTCTCTCTCGGTCTCCCTCTTTCACTTTACACACACACACACACACACACACACACACACACACAC
>NC_061110.1:85143136-85155636 GCF_015104395.2 Macrobrachium nipponense | reverse complement strand
TCTTGTATGTGCTTGTTTTGTTTGAACCACCCCTCCGCCTCGCGTTTTGTGAACAACAAACGTTGTTGCAAGCGTTGTTTTTTTTATCCTCACAATACACCGGCGCAAGGTTTTTTTTTCTCTTTTTTTGTGGGGCTGGTTTGTTTTCAACGGAAGTTTTAGGTCTTTCATGAATGTATTTGTTTTGTGGGCGCGTTTTATGCAGCAGTTTTGTCTCCCCATGAATTCGTTTCGGCGTCGCCAGTTGTCTGCTGGTTTGATTCACATATTTTTGCGTAAGGCGCTGCCGATTTGAAAGTGGAATGGCCACGTTCATTTCCATACTCTTGATAAAAACAATGGCGTCCTCTGGCGGTAAATAGAAAAATTACCATCGTGCGCTCTTTGTATTCTTCGCACGAGAGAGAGAGAGAGAGAGAGAGAGAGAGAGAGAGATAGAAGAGAGAGAGAGAGGAGAGAGAGAGGTGAAGATTGCGAAGTTTCAGATCAGACAAAAATGAAAGCAACGACAAGGGTGAAAAACCAAGTGAGAAGGTAATGAATGAATAATTTCCCAGAGAGAGAGAGAGAGAGAGAGAAATATACAGGATGATTTGTTAACTAAGTAGAATAGTACTTGTATGAAACATCCGGGTGGAGAAATAAAAAAAGGGAGGATTAAACACAAAAGGGAAATGAAGTGTGTGTATATAGAGAGAGAGAGAGAGAGAGAGAGAGAGAGAGAGAGAGAGAGAGAGATTTGATTCATTCATTATCTGGAGTTTTCTGGCGTCACGACTTCAATGGTCACTGACAAAGAGAGAGAAAGAGAGAGAAAGAAGGAGAGAGAGAGACCTTACCTTGCTTTACAGACTTTACATCTTGTTCGGGTTGCCCCCAGGTCCCTCAGGTCCCCGTGGAGGCACCTCTAATGTCTACCAGAGAGTTGCTAGCGCATCTTCCGGTATATTTTGCTGCATTGTCGATGCTGGTGCGTAGTGGATTAATGTCCTGTGTGCTTTCCTTATTTTTCCTGGTATAGTTTTGGGCACTATTAATCTACCTCTGCTTGCTCTATCTGATATTTTTAGCTCCATGATGTTTTCGGCAATTCCTCCTATCTGTTTCCATGCCTGAATTATCATGTAGCGTTCTCTTCTCCTTTCTAGACTGTATATTTGTAAGGATTGTAATCTTTCCCAGTAGTCAAGATCCTTAACTTCTATTCTAGCTGTAAAGGACCTTTGTACAGTCTCTATTTGTGCAATATCCTTTTGATAGTGTTGGTACCATATCATATTGCAATATTCAAGTGGACTACGAACATACGTTATATAAAGCATAATCATGTGTTCAGCTTTTCTTGTTTTGAAGTGCCGTAACAACATTCCCATTTTTGCTTTACATTTTGCCAATAGAATTGCTATTTGATCATTGCATAACATGTTCCTATTTGTGATTGTCTCATTATTAGGTCCCCTATATGCATATAGCTTTCCATCTGTCTCCATAATTTATTGATTCAAATTTATCAGAGTTAAATACCATCCTATTTACCTCTGCTCAATCATATACTTTGTTAAGGTCTCTTTGTAGCACATTCCTATCTTCATCACAATTAATTTCTCTACTTATTCTTGTGTCATCGGCGAAACTACTCACTACCGAGTCCTTAACATTACCGTCTATGTCTGCAATCATAATAACAGACAGTAATGCAGCTAACACCGTACCTTGTGGCACACCGGATATTACCTTAGCTTCATCCGATTTCTCATCGTTTGCAATAACTATCTGTTTTCTGTTGTGTAAAAATTCTTTTAACCATCTTCCTACTTTGTCCACTATATTAGTTTTTCTAATTTTCTTTCGCTAATATATTATGATCTACCTTGTCAAAAGCTTTTGCAAAGTCTAGATAAACCACATCTGTTTCATTTCCGCTTTTCATATTTTTGTATATGTTCTCACGGTGGACTAACAGTTGTGTTTGTGTACTTTTTCCGGGTACGAAACCATGTTGTCGTATATTAAACAAATGATTTTTTATTAAATGTTTCATAATATTTTTCTTCATTACCCTTTCTACACTTTCATAATATGTGATGTTAGACTCACAGGCCTATAATTACTTGTCTCTAGTCTTGATCCACTTTTGAAAGTAGGGGTAATATATGCTAATTTGTGCTCATCATAAATCTTGCCTGTATCTACACTTTGTCTTAATAATATTGCAAGTGGCTTTGCAATAGAATGAACTACTTTCTTTACGAAAATAGCAGGGGACACCATCAGGCCCAACTGCAGCTCCATTTTTAATTTCATCAATAGCCTGCACAATATCAGCTTCATTAATATCTATGTCTGATAAATATTAACTATTTTTCATCCTTATTTCTGTATCATTATCTTCATTATCAATTCTAGGGATGAATTCTCTCTTATATCTTTCTGCCAATATGTTGCATATTTCCTTTTTTTCATTCGTTAATCTTCCTTCAATTCTTAGAGAGCCTATTTCTATTTTTCTTTATTCATGTTTTTTGCATGCGAGTACAATAGTTTGGGGTTTTGCTTGATATTTATTAGGGTTTTTTCTTCCAAGTCCCGTTTTTCATTTCTTTTGATTGTATAATCAAGAGAGAGAGAGAGAGAGAGAGAGAGAGAGAGAGAGAGAGAGAGAGAAGGTGAAACTTACTGTTTTCCTTTTAACCCATCTTTTCATTACGTGTACTCAGGAGGTAGACTTCTCATCACGCAAGATATGGAGTCCATTGAGAATGAAACATTTCCTTCCTTTTTTCGCAAAAGTTCCTCCGTGAATTTGTGCTCTCTCTCTTTTTTTTTCCGGTGCGATTTCCCTAACAGGAAAACCTGTTCACAGTATCGTGTTTCCGACCTTAAAGACGCAAGGCTGTAAAGAGTCTTTCTCACTTGAAGGCCCTTTGAAATATGTGATTTATGTCAGAATTTTTATGCTCAGATTCGTAGCTTTGCTTTTTGAGATGTGGAAATATTTCATCTGTAAGTCCTTCAGTGCAGAAGACGTCATGACGCTACAATTACAAAATGGGTAATATAGAAATATTTATGTTATAGGGCTATGAAAACTAGTTCAACTTTCTAGCATTGAACGGGTTGATACGACACATTAATGCTCACGATATAAAGATATCTAGATATCATTATATCTGGATATCTAGGATATTCAAAGGGAATTAACATTATCAGCTAGTCAAGCCTTTGTTAAAATTTTAGAAATAAGCATAAATTCCAGTTGTGTAACATGAAATGGGTTGATACTATATAGTAATACCCAAGATATATTTATGTACATGGAACAAGCACACAAGGGCGTTTAATTTGAAATTCAAATCTCCGAAGAATGTTGGTTTCAACCTCCTATCGCAGACCCCGCACTGCAGCAGTAACTGATCGTGGTAGAGAGCCAGTGAATTTTTATCGCCCCAGCAGGGGGAGCTTTCCTTAGAATATCAGAAATAAGTATAAATTCTGACATCAAATGGTTGATACTACTCAGTAATGTCCCAATATACAAATATATGTAGATATCAAGATATCTGGATATCTAGGAGGATATCCAGATGGTAATAACACTATTCAAGCTTTTGTCAAAATCTTAGATATAAGTTTAAATTCCAATATTCTGACATCAAATGGGTCGATACAACACATCAATGCATAACATATAAAAGATGACCAGATATGAGGACATCTGAATATCTAGGTTGTCCAGCATTATTTTCTACTCAAGCTTCTGGTTAAATTCTTAGAAACGAAAATAAACTGCTGTTTGTAATAACGAAGAGAAGTGTTATGGTCCATCCATCTTGAGAACCACTTGACCGTGAGACCATCACCTCTTCCCCCCACCCCCCATCCCCAGCCCCTCCCCCCCGATGTTCACGTCATGCTTGTCATTCCTCAAGGTATTGATTGGCTATCGCGAATCTCAGAGGTGACCTGTTTGGTCCACGTTTCTTACCTGTCAATTCCAAGGCGTAAAATTCTGTTCCATTGTCCGTGTCTTCATAATCAAATTTATTTGCCTTTTTACCACAGGCGGTTTTCTATCCGTTAAGTCCTAGGCAAATAACTTTCTTTTTGTCATATTGGCTTTAGCCTTTCTTTTCCTATCACAGAAGGTTTATTACCTGTCACTTTTAAGATGTAGAACTCGTCCTTGTTTCCTTGCTTTGAAAAACATGGAAGGAAAAAAATCGCAAGCATTTGCAAGTGCGTGCGCGCGAGCAGACGATCAATGGCGATGAACGAACTGTTAATCTGTTTAACTCGGGCACTTTAGCTAAGCAGGCTTCAATAAGGCTTTTGCTTTAATTACCCACTCTACTTTTATGAAATTGCCTTCTGTCTGCTGAAAGCTGATGGCAAAGTTAAGGTCAAAGCCGATTTTCCTAGGATCTTATTTCGGGTACAGTCTTGTTTCAATTATACATTCTAATTGGCAATTTAATAATCAATTGGACCAAAGGGAAAAATAAGAAAATTAATCTTACTGACAGTTAGGAAAGAATTCACCGTAATCAAGTTTAATTTCGTAAGTCTAATTACAACTTTACGCACGTATACGCTGGGACAAGTCTATCTGTCAATCTATCTATCAAAGTGATAGGGGAAGGTTTTTCTTTCCCTTTTAGTTGCTCGCGCCCAATTTTGTCCCAGTAGCGGCTCTTAAAATCATACAAACGACAGGACTGAATCTTTTCAGGAGAACAGCCTCAGCGGATGTCGTGCAAATAAAACTTCAGAAGTTCAAGTGAAAATGCAATGCATTATTACCCTAATATCATTATTCTTGCATTTGATACACTTGTATTTCTTTATCTATTCATTTTTCATTTTTCAATAAGTGGCATCTCTTCTTTCTCTATTTCCCTTTACTTCCCTTTACTTCTTCCTCATGGACACCATATTCTTTAAAAGCTTGAATTTCAAGTCAATGGGCCCTGTGGGCTTGTTTCATTTTATTGAATAGGTTTTAGCTACTGAGTAATAATAATAATAATAATAATAATAATATACTGATGGTAGCAGAAGTAAAATGCTCATAAAACTATATATACATCATACATATACACACACACACACACAACACACACATATATATATATATATATATATATATATATATGTATATATATATTTATATATATATATATATATATATATATATATATATACATATATATACTTATATATATATACTTATATATATATATATATATATATACATATATATGCTTATATATATATATAGTATATATATATATATATATATATATATATATATATATATATATATATACATACATATCATACATATATATATATATATATATATATATATATATTATATATATATATATATAGTTTTACAAACATTTCACTTTTGCTACCATGAGTATATTATTGTGGACCTTAAAGAACATTACTTGTGCCCTTGTAATTGAGATTTTCTACCTAATATAATAATAATAATAATAATAATAATAATAATAATAATAATAATAATAATAATAATAATAATAATAATAATAATAATAATATATATGGGGCAGAGGAAAAAAACAACACCATCAGCTTCCTCAAAAATACAATGCGCAACTGGAATACAATACTTACAAGCTCTGGAATAAGACTAGCAGAGGTTAATATCAGGAGAGGGATCTTCCAGGGCGACTCACTGTCCCCACTACTCTTCGTAGTAGCCATGATTCCCATGACAAAAGTACTACAGAAGATGGATGCCAGGTACCAACTCAAGAAAAGAGGCCAACAGAATCAACCATCTGTTATGTTCATGGACGACATCAAGCTGTATGGTAAGAGCATCAAGGAAATAGATACCCTAATCCAGACTGTTAAGGATTGTATCTAGGGACATCAGGATGGAGTTTGGAATAGTAAAATGCGCCTTAGTCAACATACAAAAAGGCAAAATAACGAGAACTGAAGGATAAAGCTAAACAGATGGGAGCAACATCATACACATAGATGAGACAGGATACAAATACCTGGGGATAATGGAAGGAGGGGATATAAAACACCAAAAGATGAAGGACACGATCAGGAAAGAATGTATGCAGAGACTCAAGCAATACTCAAGTCAAAACTCAACGCCGGAAATATGATAAAAGCCATAACACATGGGCAGTTGCCAGTAATCAGATACAGCGCAGGAATAGTTGGCAATGGACGAAGGCAGAACTCCGCAGCATAGATCAGAAAACCAGGAAACATATGACAATCACAAAACACTACACCCAAGAGCAAATACGGACAGACTTATACATAACACGAAAGGAAGGAGGGGAGAGGACTACTAAGTATAGAGGACTGCGTCAACATCGAAAACAGAGCACTGGGGCAATATCTGAAAACCAGTGAAGACGAGTGGCTAAAGAGTGCATGGGAAGAAGGACTAATAAAAGTAAACGAAGACCCAGAAATATACAGAGACAGGAGAATGACAGACAGAAAAGAGGACTGGCACAACAAACCAATGCACGGACAATACATGAGACAGACTAAAGAACTAGCCAGCGATGGACACATGGCAAATGGCTACAGAGGGGAGAGCTAAACAAGGAAACTGAAGGAATGATAACAGCGGCACAAGATCAGGCCCTAAGATCCAGATATGTTCAAAGAACGATAGACGGAAATAACATCTCTCCCATATGTAGGAAGTGCAATCTGAAAAATGAAACCATAAACCACATAGCAAGCAAATGCCCGGCACTTGCACAGAACCAGTACAAAAAGAGGCATGATTCAGTGGCAAAAGCCTTCCACTTCCACTGGATCCTGTGCAAGAAACATCAGCTACCTTGCAGTAATAAGTGGTACGAGCACCAACCTGAGGGAGTGATTAGAAAACGATCACGCAAAGATCCTCTGGGGACTATGGTATCAGAACGGATAGGGTGATACGTGCAAACAGGCCAGGCGTGACGTTGATTGACAAAGTCAAGAAGAAAGTATCACTCATTGATGTCGCAATACCATGGGACACCAGAGTTGAAGAGAAAGAGAGGGAGGGAAAAAAAATGGATAAGTATCAAGATCTGAAAATAGAAATTAGGAAGGATATGGGATATGCCAGTGGAAATCGTACCCATAATCATAATAGCACTAGGCACGATCCCAAGTTCCTGAAAAGGAATCTAGAAAAACTAGAGGCTGAAGTAGCTCCAGGGACTCATGCAGAAGAGTGTGATCCTAGAAACGGCACACATAGTAAGAAAAGTGATGGACTCCTAAGGAGGCAGGATGCAACCCGGAACCCCACACTATAAATACCACCCAGTCAAATTGGAGTACTTGCGAGTAGACCGTCTTTTAAACAAGTCTTGTTAAAAAGGATTGCTGGATCAGCTCCATTAATTTTGTATAGAATCTCTTCTCTATTTCCTTATTAAGGATTTCTCAATGTTGCTGAAACTGGCAAGCAACGTGCCAAAGGGGATCGTCAAATCCGTGTAGTCATATTGAATTATCTTTATTACTGCTATCTATATATATATATATATATATATATATATATATATATTATATATATATTATATATAGTATATATATATATATATATGTATTACTACTACAAGCTTTCTCTCTCTCTCTCTCTCTCTCTCTCTCTCTCTCTCTCTCTCTGACGTTTTCGCCCAGATCTGCCAGGGCGGATAGTCACAGCGATGGTTGCTGGAGGACTGAATCTTGGTACTTAGACTTAATGGGATAGGAAAGGATGGATTTATTGGGGAGGGGGTTGAAGGTATGGGGTGTGGAGGTATGGGGACAGGTATAGAGTAAAGTAGGAAGTAGAAGTAGTGTTAGTAGTTAATTATAGAAGGGGGCAGACCCCTTTGCTTTGGTGAGGGTGCATTCGGTGCATGATTCTTGGCGAGGTGAAAGGGTCTGGAAGTGGTGATGATGATGATGATGATGGTTTTTGGTTTTTTTTTTTTTTTGCTCAGTGACGAGTGGTGTCGATGATGTGAAAGTGGTTAGATTGCCTCTCTATTGCAGTATGGATTTATTTATTTATTTTATTTTATTTTTCTCATTTTTTTTTACCAGCTACCACTAATGGAATTTTAGTGGCACTAGTCATACTCATCACAGTTGCATCCCTCATGTACACATCTGACTCACACGGACACTTACTTTTTGTTTTTTTTACATAAAACTCCACTTGCACGCTCTCACATACCCACTTGCAAGTTCTCACACATCACTCACATGCATACACACTCTCCCCTCAATCCACATCCCGCTGCTCAGTTCACATACACTGGATCAGGCGTGACTTCTTCTATTTTGGGGCCTAACCTTGGCCAAATCTTGAGGTCCCTTCTTCCTTCTCCAGTTAGCATCTGCTTCTTTCCAGCAGGTTGTCGTCCACCTCAGACATCCTGTCCCACGTTCTATTGGCTAGCCTGTGAATCCTGCAGTTGAAGCTCTCCATCACTGATCTTTCGCGCAAATCTTTTATTGTATTATAATACGGTGGTAATTCTTTGTAGGCTTTTCTGATTACTTTATTTTGGATAGATTGTAGTTTTCTCATTGATGATTTACAAGTTGCTGCTAGGATCGCTGATGGGTACTCCAATTGTGGGGTCACCAGTGCTTTGTACAACAAGAGGTACGTGTCAGTGGATACTGAGCTGAATCTCCTGATTTTCTTGGCGGTTTGACTGCCTCTTCTGATGCAGTTCAGCAGATGGTGCTTTAGTCCTGTCCTGGTGAAGGTAACTCCCAGGACCTTGATGGAGTTCCTGAAGGGAAATCTTCTGCCGTCAACAATTACATCTGATGGTTGTTGGACAGACACTGATAATAGTTGAAATTTGGCTTGGCTGGTGGCTATTTTCCATTTTTTCTCATATTCATTGACCTTATTTATTTCCCTTGCTGTTTTTAGGGCTAGCATGTTTTTACCCTTTTCATTTTGGTACGTTATGTTTTATGTGTGGTCATCCACAAATATGATCTGGTGACAGCCTACATCAGGGGCAGGAACATCTCTAGTATAGAAGTTAAAAAGTATAGGTGCCAACACACTCCCCTGGGGGACTCCGCTTAGGATTGGGAACTCCGGACCTCAAATTCTTCCCATCTTTATTTGTGTTTTCCTGTTATCCAGGAAGCTGCACAAGAGCCTTACTATGAGGTTTGGCATGGGAGTGGTCATCAGTTTATATTTCAAGCCATTGTGCCACACTTTGTCAAAAGCTTTTGCAATGTCCCTTGAAACTACATTGCACCCTTGTCCTTCCGCTTGTGAAATTGCTATATTTTCATACATTACTGCAGTGGCCAGTTGAGACCCTCTACCTTTGGTGAATCCATACTGGTTCTTATTTGTCAGCCCATTTTCATTTAGGAATCTTACTAATCTGCTTTTTATTATTGTTTCTACAATTTTCCCAGGAAGTTCCAACAAGGTTATTGGGCGGTAATTTTCCACATGTCTTAGGTCCTTCCCTGGTTTTCCTAGGAATCGTATCAGCCCTTCTTTGTAGATGTCTGGGAAGTAGCCCATGCAAATTGTATCATTTGTTGTCTCTTTAAGGATTTCAAGCATAGCATCCGGTAGGTTTTGCATTAGTTCTTTATTTATATTTGATTTTCCAGGGGCTTTTCTCTTTTTTTCCTCTTCTTATTATGGATTTTATTTCATTTAATTCTACTGGTTTCAGCATGGGATTATCTGGGTCCAACCTACTGGTGTCTACTCTTTGGTGAGGTGTTATGCTCGCTCTTTCCCTGAGTATTGCCTCTTCTACTTCTCTTTCTTTTTCTCTGTCAAAGTTTCTGTTTTCTTCATCAGTTATTCTGAAGGTGTTCTGCCAGTATTCTCTGAACACCAGTTCTTTCTCATTATCTTGGTAGATTTTTCTATTGTTGTCAGTTATATATGGGGCTGAATCACCTTCTTTCCCCAGTAGTCGGCTGATGTTTTCCCAGAATTTTGCTGGCTGTCCGTACAGATCGTTAGCTGATTTTACTATTCTTTCCCAATGCTGATCATGGAGGACTTTGGCTTCTTCAGTTATTAGGGTTTGTAGTCGTTTTGCCCTGTGGAAAGTCTCCCTTGACCATCCGTTTAATCTTGAGGCTCTTTCTAAGTTTTCAAATTGCCACTGCAGTAGTTTGAGTTGGTCGCTTTCCTCTGGAGATTTTAGTATCCTGTACCCTCTTATAGGGATATAATCCTTTACTGCCCTTGCTATGGTATCAAACCAATCCTTCAACTTATTGTCAATGTATGTTTTATCCTTTACTTCTGGCTGTTCATTTGCTCTGTGGGCTTCTCTGTCGAGTTGGATTTTAAATTTTTCCCATTCTGCATTTGTGGGGCTGTTTCTTGGAGCAGTGGGAATCACAATGCTTTTTGTAGCTAGAGTCAGGATCACTGGTAGATGATCAGAGGATGTTAATGCTCCTTGCTGAAGTGCATAGTTCAGGTGGGCTTGCCTGTTTGCTAGAAGGATGTCCGGTTTACCTAAATTTCTTAGGCTACAAAGGTGGGGGAAATCAGGCCCCAGGTGTGAGGCTATCCCCCTATTTATTAGGTCATGCACTTGATCTCCATTTGCATTATTTCTGTCATAGCCCATTTGACCATGGGATGTATTTAGGTCACCAAACAAGTAGGATGGCAGTCGCCTTTGCAAAATTTTCTTTATGTCCTCTCTGGGGAAGAGCCTTCTTCTCGGTGGTAGATACGTTGTACCTATGACTACTGGTCCTCTTCTAGTCCTGACTTCCATTGCAAGTACATCCTCCACAAAATCATCCAGAAGCCTGTACTCTAGGTTCTTTTTTACTGCTACTGCTATGCCTGCATGGTCTTCATTATGGATGTTCCTCTTGTGCACACTGTACCCATAAATCTTCAGAGTTGTGTCATTTACAATTCCCGTTGCATTTAGTAATATTATATCTGGGTCAATTTTCTTGTAGTAGGCAGTGAGTTCCCTACTTCTATTAAAGGTCCATTTAAGCACATTATGTTGGACTTTTACCAATTTCTCCATTTTGGGTTTATTTGTTTACGGTTTTTATTGAGTTGTTCCTTACCTTATTAAGTTGTTCCTTACCTTAGCTTCCTGTGACCGGTTTGAATGTGTTGGAATCTTTCCTCGTTCACCTTGGTAATTTCCATGTGAGTGAGATCAAGAGTTCCATCTTTTATTGCATTTTCCACATCATCGTTAGATACGTCCCCATTATATCCATACTTCAGTTCGCCTGTTGAGAAAATCATGTGAATCTTGGTGGTGAGTCCTTCTCTATATTATCATGGTCGTACGGGCGCTTATGGAAGCTCCTGCAGGACCCGGAGGATGCTCGACTTTTCATTGGCTGGCAGCCAGGCGTCGGAAACTCTCGAGGCACGTTGACCTTCTCAGGTGTGTTGCATCACCTGGAGCGGGTTTTCATTGGCTGCGACCGTGGTGACGTAACTCCTGGTATTTCTTCCAACCTCTTCATTATTGGTCCCGTCCTGGGCGCTGGTGTTATCGTTCTGGAGGGCGGGTGCTGGGCCTTCCTTACACAAGTGCACGCGTTCTTAGAGGAGCTGTTTTATTCCATTCTTGAACAAAAAACCCCTCCTAAATACGACACAAGAACCCTTCCTGCTCCCCACCTGTGTAAGGAAGACCCAGCCCTCCCGCCCTCCAGACGATAACGCCAGCGCCCAAGACGGGACCAATATTGAAGAGGTTGGAAGAAATACCAGGAGCTACGTCACCACGGTCGCAGCCAATGAAAACCCCGGCTCCAGGTGACACAACACACCTGAGAAGGTCAACGCGCCTCGAGAGTTTCCGACGCCTGGCCGCCAGCCAATGAAAAGTTGAGCGTCCTCCGGGTCCTGCAGGACCTTCCGTAATCGCCCGCACGACCATGATAATATAGAGAAGGACTCACCACCAAGATTCAGTCCTCCAGCAACCATCGCTGTGACCATGCCCTGGCAGATCAGGGCGAAACGTTAGAGAGAGAGAGAGAGAGAGAGAGAGAAATTTGTAGTAGTAATACACACACATACACACACACACACACAAATATATATAAATATATAGATATATATATATATATATATATATATATATATATATATATATATATATAGCGGTAATAAAGATAATTCAATATGACTACACCGGATCGACGATCCCCTTTGGCACGTTGCTTGCCAGTTTCAGCAACATTGAGAAATCCATAATAGGAAAATAGAGAAGACTCTATACAAAATTAATGGAGCTGATGCAGCAATCCTTTTTAACAATAATAATGATAATAATAATAGTAATAACAACACCATGGGACACCAGAGTTGAAGAGAAAGAAAGGGAAAGGGAGGGAATAAGTATCAAGACTTGAAAATAGAAATAAGAAGGATTTGAGATATGCCAGCGGAAATTGTACCCATAATCATAGGAACACTAGGAGGCACGATCCCA
>NC_061110.1:85133136-85138136 GCF_015104395.2 Macrobrachium nipponense | reverse complement strand
GTCTTAATAATATTGCAAGTGGCTTTGCGATAGAATAAACTACTTTCTTTAACAAAATAGCAGGGACACCATCAGGCCCAGCTGCAGCTCCATTTTTAATTTCATTAATAGCCTGCACAATATCAGCTTCATTAATATCTATGTCTGCTAAATATTCACTATTTTCATCCTTTACTTCTATATCACTATCTTCATTATCAATTCTAGGGGTGAATTCTCTCTTATATCATTCTGCCAATATGTTGCATATTTCCTTTTTTTCATTTGTTAATCTCCCTTCAATTCTTAGCGGGCCTATTTCTATTCTTCTTTTATTCATCTTTTTTGCATATGAGTATAATAGTTTGGGGTTTTGCTTGATATTTACTAGGGTTTTTTTTTCCAAGTACCGTTTTTCATTTTCTTTTGATTGGATAATCTTTTGTTCTGCATTTTCTATCTTACTTTTTAGTTCTATCCCTTTCCATGCATTTTTTTCTTTTGCAAGATCTTTTTGCCACTTTCTTATTTTCTGGAACAAGATCCTTCTGTCTCTTGGTATGCAAGACTGATGTTTACTTTTCTTCTTCGGTATATATTTATCCACTATTTTCTCTAATATTTTATATAATACCTCCGTATTTACCTTTATATCATCACTTATGAAAATGTTATCCCAATCTTTGTTTAATTCCTCATTTATTTCTGACCATTTTATATTTTTACTGTAGAAGTTGTATTTTCCATATCCTTCCCACTTTTTCATTTCTTGCTTATCTCTCTTTTCACTTGCTTTGGAATGGACTGTTAATACTATGACATTATGGTCTGAAATACTCGCATTATAAGCTATCATTTTTTGACATAAAGTATTCTCCTTGCTTGTTGGCAGGTGATTTATTTGTTGAATGTTATATTCTAGTAGCATATCTAATAGCTTTTCAAATTGCCTCTTATCTTCTGCACTACTATTACTCTCTTTTTTTTTTATATGTATAAATACAACCACAATCTCCTATTTGTTCTTTCCAGTCTACGAAAGGAAAGTTAAAGTCTCCGTATAGGAGAATAGTCGAGTCCTTGTGATTTCTACAAATATCATCCAATTTTTCTATTATTATGTCAAACTCTTTAGTATTAGGGGGTCTATATATTACTATGTTCATTAATTTTTCAGATTCAAATTCTACCGCTATTAGTTCACATTCTGAGTTACTATATTTCTCATATATTTTTCCTTGTTATTTGTCTTTCCCCATATATTGAGGTTACCCCTTGATTCCTATTTTTCTATCTGATCTATAAGTTTGGAACCCTTTTATTTGATCGTCATTCCCAGTCTCTTGGGAATACCAGGTTTCACTTATATTTATTATATCTATTTTCTTTTCAATTTGGGTTAGTTATTCTAAGTACTCTATTTTTCTTTTTGAGTTACTCGTAACTAAACCCTGCGCATTCATCACTATGATGGTTTGCGTGTTTTCTCCTTCATTTAATATGGGTAATAATAAGGATTTTCCCATGTCTCTTTCCTGTTCTGGTATGTTGTTCTTTTCTTCATTTCAGAAATTCTGACATTAAAAAATTCAACTTTTCCTTAATATTTGATCTTCTTCATCATAATTATTCATTTTGTGTCTGAATCTGCAATTTTCTCTGTATCTGCAATATCCTCTTGCATCATAAATACAGTATTTATCTCTTGAGCTGTATCTTGGAGCTGATGCTTGGAAATTCTTTGCTGACACACCATATCACGGTGATGGCTTGCTTTTTTCCTTCACCTCATATTCTTTGTTCCTTTCTTTATTTGTTTCTTTCTTATTTTGGATTTTATTATTTGATTGATAATTTAAATTGATTTTTATTCATGGCTACAGGGTGCATATATTTACACTTTTTGTCGAACCTACATCCTTTTCCTTCTTTTAGGATTTTGCATATTTTTGGATGTAGATCTCTGCAATCATCCTCATAGCCGTCTAGGTATGCACATTTACCATAGATTTCATAGTTTTGACATACCTTAGGATGTTTTTAGTAACATCTTTCTCCGAATCTGCAATTCTCCTTTTCAAAAGATTCAGACTTTGTCTTTCATGTCTATTTTTTCCTCTTTCCCATCAGTGTGCAGATCTGGGTAGAGCCTCTTCGGGATTTTCTTTTGTGATGTTTTGTCGTAATATATTTCTTCGTATGTATGCTGCTTGATTGCCTCATATGTAGTATCAATGCGTATCTCTGCATCCATACTTTTATCTTGGTCTTTGTTTTCCTTATTTTTTTCTGTCATTTTAGTTTTGTTTACTTCTCTTCCGTTTTCCTCTTCTTCTTCTTCCTCTTCCTCTTCTTCTTTATCCTCAACTATTTGTACATTAAGTCTTGATTTAATAACATTGTCTATCCATGATAGACATGTTGAGCAAAATATTCTGGTATCCTTACTCAAATCTTGCATTACTTCAGCACATTGAGGATGCGTCGGAATGTTGCATGCAGAACATTTTCTGATCAGGCTTTGTGGATTAACTATGCTATACCACACCTTACACAGTTTGCATGCTTTTAGCATTATTTTTCCTATTGCATCAATTAGGATATTCACAGTGTTCACCTTACTCATTTTCTTTGTCGGAATATGTTGATTGATTTAAAATTTCTTTATGAGTCTCTTGACCACTTGGATTTTATTTGGAACTTCTTCAATTATTTTCAAGATGTTTTCTGTTGATTTGTTCCAGTTTGAAGGATCATATCCTTCTAATATGTCTATGAATGCTTTTGTATCTTTTTGGTTAGGGCTGTTGCTGATCTCATAGATGAGAAATGCCAGCTCCCTTCCTGCTACCTCATCGTATTGCAAATCTGCTAAACACACTAAATTTCGCCATTTTTTTCCACAGTTGGAACTTACTGCCATCTTGATCTGATTTACAGTATTTCACTTGATAAACTAACTTAGTAGACACTTTATCCTACTATTTTCACACTAATCTTATCACCGACAGTTCACGAACACTTCTATATATTTATAAATTTCCAGACTTATGTTAAACGCGTGATATCTGTTGATTAATCAGACTCTGCGAGAGAGAGAGAGAGAGAGAGAGAGAGAGAGAGAGAGAGAGAGAGAGAGAGAGAGAACCTTGCTTTGTAGATGTTTATAAAATATTTACAGGACGAATGAGAGAGAGAGAGAGAGAGAGAGAGAGAGAGAGAGAGAGAGAGAGAGAGAGAGAGAGAGACTTAGAAATCTCATAACAGAACCCTGCATTGTAAATGTTTATAGAATATATACAGGACGAATGATAGAGAGAGAGAGAGAGAGAGAGAGAGAGAGAGAGAGAGAGGAGAGAGAGAGAGAGAGAGAATTTCGTTGTCTAATATACCAGGATTTCCTTCGCACTGGTTTCGTGATATTTCCAATTCTGGGTTCATTATAATGCAATTAAAACAAGTACACGTAGGGGTGGCTAGTGTTATACAGTTTAATAATGGCTATTGCACAGTATTACACAGAATCATTTATATAGATGTAACTTTTACATTAATATATGTTTCTCCCTTAAGCAATACGCTATTTTGAACGCAGCCCCTTGAAAACGTAAAATATAAAAGAATGGAGCCATTTCGTGTGACATTTGATATAAATATCCACCTAAGGGGAAACGGTAATCTCATGTGTAAGTTGGTTATCATCATCAACGTACAGTGGGTCTATGAAATAGGTTGTTAAGAAGGATAATATACCAGGCAATCACCAAGGTGAAAGTGACTTGAGGCCATTAAGTCCTGGAGAATTGGGCGGGGGGTGGGGGGGCCGCGCTTTGGGGGGTTTGGGGGGTTAGGTGATTATTTGTCTCAAAGGAAACTTCTTACCATGTCTGAGGGTCTTTTAAAAGTTGGAATATACTAGATAAGGGCAATTAGACTGGTAGGATGAGTTCTGAAACAGACTGGAAAGACAAGTTCTGGAATGTCAAAATAATAGGAGACGAGGGGCATATTTTTTTTATTTATTTATTCAGTATTTAGTTAATGAATACTAAATCATGGGTTTGTATGCTGGAAAGCAATTTTAGATAAAAGTTATTTCTATTCTCAGCTATGATGGTTAAGTGTGTACGTGTGCGCAAAGCACTGACACATATTTCAAACTTTAATAATAATACATGTAACTTGTGTGACGATGAAATGGTGAATGAAATAATTCATGAAACGTAAAAACACTATACAAAACAAACAAACAAATTACATTAAACATTAAATTATTTTTTAGACTAGTCAGTTTCACTGACGATTGTGCTTTACTTATCTGATCATCAGGAGTTTCTTTATTATCATCATCATCATTATTATTATTATTATTATTATTATTATTATTATTATATTATTATTATTATTATTATTATTATTATTATTATTATTATTATTATTATTATAGCATGTGAGAGATGGTAGGTCTTTAATAAATATTAAAAGCCTTCGAACCTACCACAAGGTTCGAAAGCTTTTAATATTTATTAAAGACCATCAACTCTGACATGCTATATCATTGTGGACCTGCAACCATTATCATCATTTTCGACAGGGAAAACTGTGCCCATTATTATTATTATTATTATTATTATTATTATTATTATTATTATTATTATTATTATATTATTATTATTATTATTATTATTATTATTATTATTATTTTATCGGTCTTTTGAACCATACCTCGCAGATAAACATAAAACTCTTCTCAGAAATGTTATATAAGCATTCAGCTCCTCAAACGACCTTAGCTTTAAGACATTTGTAAAACACTTCCATATCTATTCATCTCCTCCGACCATTCTACGTAGTCCCATATCCAGCGTTCAATTATACCATCATTTACAAAATGTGCACTTCTTAATCAAGACAGATTTAACAAGAAACGTTTTCAAATCTTTAACAGTGTGTAGTATCTTAATGATTTCCTACAAGCAGGCAAATGTGGGGTAGAACTTCAGCAATCGTAAAACCGCATT
>NC_061110.1:85082146-85130136 GCF_015104395.2 Macrobrachium nipponense | reverse complement strand
TGTATGGAAGTATGTATGTATGTACGTAAATTTACATAATTCTTAGTGTTTCTTTTTTTATGTATATTTATATGATATATTATAATATAATATATATATATATATGTATATATATATATATATATATAATATATATTAAAACTCTGCCTGTGTTTGAATGAACACTTGAAATCCCGCAGGCTTCTTGGGCTTCCACCCCCCCCTTTCCCTCCCCCTCCCTTCCCCTCCCCCTCCGCCTTCCCCTTCCCCTCCCCACCCCTCACTCTCCTACTCCCCATTCCCTCAGCCCTTTACCGCCGCCTTACGCTATTTTAAACTCTAAAATCTCATTCAAATATTTTAAAAAATCCTTGAAAGTACATTATTTTTTAAATATCATCACTAAATATCAAATGGCAAAACCGCGTCTAGCTTTAAAAAGGGGAGAGCCATTTAAATTCCGTTGAATCAAATAGCTTACTTCAGATTAAATGAATACCTTTAAATTCTTCCCTACGCATGAATGGTTTAAATCACCCACCTCCCCTCCAGTGGACACCTGCATCTTCAGAAACCCCATCAGGGCATTTAAATCGCGCCTGGGGTTCACTGTAACGGGGCTCTTCATTGGCGGGAGTTTAAATGCTGTCTTTATGTGTTTAAGGAGAGGAAAAAAATTAGGCTGATGTAATTTCGTTATTGATTTTTTGTACAATTTAAGAAGTAAAGCATCATTTTTAGGTTCTATGTTATTATCTTTTCAGTACGTAATTGCGAAAATTCATTTGTAATTTCATTAAATATATATTTTCCCAGCAAAAGGACATACGACGCTGCATCCAAGTTACTTTGCAACAAGCAGTGATTATGCTATACTGCAGACTGTGTCAGTTAACTTTGACAAATTAATATTATTGTTTTATCATTTTTATTCATATTTACAAAAAGGCATGTATGATATTACTTCGCATACTTAATGTACGATAAATTAAGGAGTTTATTTTATTTTAACATCTGGTCGAAATGAATTTAACGCAGGTACAGAATGTTTAGATTGTTGATGCTTGCATATATAATATATATATATATATATATATATATACTATATATATATATATATGTAAGTGTTTACATAATAAAAATATGGAATGTTAGTCCATATATATAAAAGTCTAAAACTAAAGAGGTCAACCAGATTGCTTGCAGGAATGTGATCAGACTAGAGACGCTAAAGATGACGTATACAATAAGTATGTAGGCTAAGATAACATGCCGTCACCTGTAGTCACTCAATTGTTTATAAACATTAGTCCAAGCTCCCTGCTTGAGACAAACTACCGCCTACGTGATCTGTAGTGTCTCATTTGATTGTGTTCGTTCGATGTAACTATGTCATCTGATAGTATGTTCATATGTTCGAACTACTGTCTGTTCCTTCATAACTTGTAACAGAGATGGTAGACAGGCAGAACAGAGTTAGTGATCGTCATTAGAAGACCTGTACCTCTTTACCTAAGCTTTATCATGTAGAGGAATAGGATTAGCCATCATCATTGGCAGAAGCGATCAAGCTATCGTTATTAGAAGACTTGTACAATCATATCTGATCTTCAGCATGTAAAACTTCAAGAATATATCTATTTTTATACTTAGTGTTTTCTACAAGAACCTCACCGAACCATGAGTTTAACACATCGTCGTAAAGATAATACCGACTTCGTAAGTGATCTACAAAACCCCAGACACTCCATTGAAGATGGAAGTGCAATACCAACCGACTTAGCGTATAGATTATCGCTAGTCTAACATTACCGCATAGGGCGCCTTATCATACAAGGCACAAGCCCTAATATTGGTGGCAGCGGACCAGAAGAACTCTACAACGTCCTACGAAGAAAAAACAGAATAATAAATCATGAAGTCAACGACGACGAAAGCAGCAGATTCTTCAAGCAACCTAGTATCATCATTAGTGAGCGACTTCAGAAAACAACAAGATTCGTCAAGCAACTTAGTATCATCGTTAGTGAATAACTTCAAGAAACAAAACCGACGTGTCCTTTTCCTACGGCAACGGAAGCTTCGTCTCTCATTAGAATCATTCAAGAAAACATCGTTAGTGTGCGTTTCCGGCACTGCAAGAAACAAACCGAACGCGTCTGCAGCATCGGATTTTCAGGGCTCGAATCATCGAAACAACGCGCACGGGGGAAACTGAAGCCAAACCAGGTCGTCCGCTAAATAGAGATAAGGACCAAGGCCAAGCCGTGTCGTTATAGGAACACCGTGACTTTCCCACAAAAGCAAGCTAAGTACAATTTTTTATTCATTTGGAGTAACTTTGAGTGTTTTCCTTTGCAGGTCGAATTTCGTTATTCCTGTGGCTGAAGTTACGAGACATTCTTCCAATCTTACTTTTTTACAGAAATTATCTACATCATTGAGATTTCGCTACTGCGAGTTTTTTTATCTTTGAGTGTATGTTTCCAGAAGTTCTACTGAAATATCATAATCATATACTATGTTTAATTTTATCATTTGGGTGATTATTAATCCCTTACGTAACAAATCATATTAAACAGTGGACGTCCTGGTATTTATACAGATGCATGGATAGGGTCGTTAAGACACCGTAGTGATTAGAAAACACACAAAAAACAAGTGGAACACCCGTACAAATCTAGATAAATTAGAGGTAACACTATTTCGGGTCATGACAATAAATGCTCTTTGCAAGTCCCGATCGCAGTTTTAGCCTTGAGTTTTTGAGTTATAAAATATTGAACCTCAATGACTCAACTTAACTTTAAAAATATGGCTGGATTGCAAGGAATAACATGTCTGTAAAAACTTTCATCAGGCTAAATGCGCTGACCAGGATCCCTCACTATTTCAAATTTTAGGCAAAGAATGAAGTACAAACAGTTAAGATTGAATGCAGTAGAGATAACTGTCTTAATTAGTAATCGCTCAGTTCCTAATAGTTAGTCATTCATTGCTTATACGTAACCAGCAACATAATGCTAAAAACACACAATACGTTGCGATGGTAATAAAGAGAAGGATCCTAATATTACAAAAAGAAATAGAAACAGTAGCCCGTTCGGAATCAAACAAGCAAAACTCGTGACTGTGTCACCTAGTCAAGCGGTCAAGGTCAGTCAAAAAACTGCCGAAGTGTTCAAAAGCAAGCAAATTCACACAATAAGCGACTCTAGCAGAGTGGGGAAAAGCGATGTTGGTTCATACCAATATCTTTTGAATGAATTAAAAAGGATTTTTCCTATGAAACACACGACGTATAAGTAATCAGAGCAGGTTTTCGTTTTAATTTTAATACATTAAGTTATAATAAATACTGGTGGATTAAGCCCAACTGTACGCGCCGTAAAATTAGAATATCTTGTTTTATTTCTTTAGTACACGCAATATCTTGTATTTACGGACTCACCGTCTGTTGTTCGAACTTCCCTAATGAGAAGTCCGGATAAGCGAGCGCTTACAGATACCTCTATAGTTATAAAAAACATTGATCTGTATGTAGTGTAATTGTAAGATCCATCTAGGGGTATACAAAATATTATCTTACATCCTGAAAAATAAGGCGTGTTTATCAAAGGAAAATCCTATAAACCTTCAAACATAGTAAAATCCGTTTTGAACAAAAATGAGACAGTTAATAAACATATAACTTATATAAAGGAACTATACATTTTGTCTCATAAATCGTAACATTGTTCAAATGACCCAACAGAATTCTCCCACACCGCAGTCGTACTTTGCACGCAAAATCTCAGAAGCATGCACCCTCGAATGTCTTAGTGCGTGTAAAAAGACTTTGCTGGAAATGAAATTTTCAATCCTTCCCGACACTCTGAAATATAACGATTTCCGCGAACAAAGCCCTAAAAGTATACATATCGTGGATACGGAAGTTATAAATATCGCATTTTTTATTGTTGCTAATTGTTAATCACGCCCAACCGGTCGTGGATGAATCTCTCTGATAATCTATCTAAAGTAATATCCGTAAAGTCATTCAAGCAGAGGTGATTCAGCAGAATTTTTTTTATCTTTTACCTGAATACCAGGAAGTTTCTCCCACTAGCGAGTGTGCTCTGCGAAAAAAACGGATGTAATTTAACACAAAATACGGTCTAAGGACAAACATAAAGCTATATACGTACCTTCGTATAGACTCTCACTGCAATTTCAAAATAGAGATAAATGACGAAGTTGAAAAATGTTAGTAATAGGAGTCATTAGGAAATCAAATAAGCCCATATAATTTTTCCCTCAAATGTCATGCCATAAAAGATCGGACTTGGCGTATCTGCGCGATTACTGTCGCTTAAACAAGGAAAACGACTTCCGATAGTTTCCAGTGCGATATACCGACGACATCTTATCTCTGTTAGGTTAGAATAAATTTTTTTCACCAACTTGGACTTCACTTAAAAGCTTTTACCAGATACCATTACCTAAGTGATTGTACCTCATACTCCGTTCAGCACACTCAGGGGACATTATCAATTTTTTACGTATGCCTCCGGCTTACGTTGCGCCCCAATTACAATATAGTGTTTGGAGACTTTTAGGGGATAACCTACATGCCTATATGGATATTGTTTAATCTTTTCTATACCTTAGAAGTACATTCACATAAAGTAGAGCCTAGTGCTAGAGACAAAGACAAATAATCTCAGAGTAAAATATCTAAATGTGAGTTTTTTAAAACCGAACATGTTTATCTAGGTTTTATGTGTCTGGTCAAGGTCCTAAAAGTAGTCCATGGTAAGGTGTCGGCTATTCATAACTTTCCGGTACTTATTAACGTAAAAAGGGGATACAGCACTTTTGCGCGTGTAGTGGGTATTACAATCGTATGTAAATATGTAACTCTTCAATGATGACAGCTCCTTTAACAGATCTTACGAAGAAGAGCGTAGATTTATTATGGTCTGAAAAGCATAAAAAAAAAACAACAGGCGTTCGATATCTTAAAAGCGGAAAATGCAGCTTACCTAACTTAAAATCCCTGATTTAAATAAGGAATTTTTTTTTATTGCAACAGACGCCTCAGACCAAGGGTGAGAGGGATACTACTTCAGTAATATGATAAACAGGTTCTTCCCTATAGCTTTTTATTCACGTAAACTAAAGCCCTCTGAAAGTAAATATGCAGTAATAGGCAACGGAATAAGGGCCTAGGGGGTATCTTTAACAACTGAGTACATTGTTTTAAGTTCATAATCTACGGCTATCCTGATAAAATCCTTACTGACCATGAGTCACTTACCAAGTTTTTTCAAAGGCTTTAATCACAGTCCAAAAAGAACTCGGTGGACAAATGATCATTCAGGTCTTTGGAGCCAAGATAAGATATCTACCTGGGAAAGCAATTTATCATAGCTGACGCATTATCCCGCAATCCCGCAACCATACTGCAAAGAACCATTAATTAGACTAAAAGATATAGAAACATCCGTAACCTATTGTTAAAAACCGTATCTAAACAAGAAAATTCCTTAACCCAAGAGATCGCGAGCATTGAATATCTGGGTCGGAGCGCAGAACTGTTACAAACTGAACAAAGCAAGAGTCAACAGACATAACCCAAACAATAAACACTTCGAAACGGAAACAGGGTCAGTGGCTAGGCAAAAACAATAAACACTTCGAGCAGAAACCCTAAAGCAAAAGTATATTTAAAGTATGTGTATCAGAATAATGTAATCAAATGTAATATTATATGTAGGTCTGTGACGAGGAAAACCCGAAGAACAGCAGATGACTAACGACCAGGTAGTAGTAATAATCTCTTTCATACCAATCGTCCTAAACCTGGTTGCATTCCGTCATCCAGGGTTCCTATTATGTCACAGAAAGCCAAATTCACTATTTTACTGGCCTACAGTGCTTACAGATATAAAAGCACATAACTGATTGTAACACGTGTCATGAAAACAAGGGACACACTAAGACACCTGTCAGTTAAGGGCCTATCCTGTGCCAAATCAATCCTTGAAAGAATATACGTAGAATTATTAACAGAATTACGAGTCTGACAGAGGAATAAACACTTCTTAGTGTTAATAGTTCCTTGACACGTTATATAGAATTAATAGCACTAAAAACAAACACCGCAATTGAGTGCGTAGGAATATTTATGAGTGCTAAATCAGTAAACATGGAATTCAACACATGATAATCTGACTCGGGTGGTGTAAATCAATAATAATCTCCTTAAAACTCGTGTGTGAATTCCTTTCCATTAGAAAACCAATAATATATTTTTATCGCCCAGAGTCAATCGGTTTGGTAGAATAACGGATAATTAAATAGGAAGTGTCAATGTCTTACGAGTTACAACTCGTGATGTTGGATCCGAACTGGATTATAGCGGTTCTCGCGGTTTTAAATACCTTTATCATTTATATCTTGTATCTATAGAATTGATGCCGCAAGTAGCCTTATACGGTACGCCGCTAGAACACTTTTTCCACATATTCAAGCCAACCATTAATTTATCAAATATATATAAAAAAATATATAAATAAATAAATATAAAAAAATAAAATAAATATGGATACAAGTGGAGTCAAATATAATACACTCCGTAAGAAGTCGGAAGGGTTACAAATTATAATAAAAAAGGAATCACGATAAAATCAATAAGCAAAACGTAACCATAGATAATTAAAATAACCAAATATATATGCGTAAAGATTTGAACTCTAACTTAACGCTTTAGTAATGACAAATAAGCTAAAAGTTCAAACACATATCCAAAATCTACTGACATATTGTCTGTCCGGTGATTTATATTCGTAGTCAATGAAAAAAAAAAAAATTTAAATAAATAAAATAAATAAATAAAAAATAATAATAAATAAAATAAATAAAATAAAATAAAAGAGATTTTAAAGTCAGGAAGTCTAGGAGTGAAAATGTTATCTATGAATAATCCTATATGAATCTTATATACAGGGCTAATAATATATATAGAATTTGTATGGAAACCTTTTTCATATAGTTTTGAATAAGGATATTTAATTTAACATATTACAATTATGCAGTTTTCCAACATGAAAACTAAATATTATTCAAATTCAATTTTGGTACTGTTTTTTTTTTCAGACATTCTTCTCATGTGGGTCGAGTATTAAAAAACAAAAAATTTATCCTAAAGTCGTATCTCTTACAGCAAGTAACGTAAACTCTTAGCTGGCTGAGAGCAATCTCCTGCCAAGTGACGACGTCATTTTCATTGCCGTATCAGCATTTGTTCCTTTTAACCTCAATAATCTGCTTGCACAGGCTTCATCTCGCGCTGGCAAAGCAGATTGACTGGAGAAAGGAATGCTTAGTTCATGAACTTCACATGTGGTTTGATTGTGTGTTCGTATGTATATATAACTATGTCATCTGATAGTATGTTCATATGTTCGAACTACTGTCTGTTCCTTCATAACTTGTAACAGAGATGGTAGACAGGCAGAACGAGTTAGTGATCGTCATTAGAGACCTGTACCTCTTTTACCTAAGCTTTATCATGTAGAGGAATAGGATTAGCCATCATCATTGGCAGAAGCGATCAAGCTATCGTTATTAGAAGACTTGTACAATCATATCTGATCTTCAGCATGTAAAACTTCAGGAATATATCTATTTTTATACTTAGTGTTTTTCTACAAGAACCTCACCGAACCATGAGTTTAACACATCGTCGTATAATACCGACTTCGTAAGTGATCTACAAAACCCCAGACACTCCATTGAAGATGGAAGTGCAATACCAACCGACTTAGCGTATAGATTATCGCTAGTCTAACATTACCTCATAGGGCGCCTTATCATACAAGGCACAAGCCCTAATATATATATATATATATATGTGTGTGTGTGTGTGTGTGTGTGTAATTATACATAAATATGCATAATTCTTAGTTTTGCTTTTTCATGTATAATTGTACATGAAACACGTATCGGGTTATAATATATATATAGATATATATATATATAGATATATATATATTATATATATATATATATATATATATATATAATATATATATATATATGTGTGTGTGTGTGTGTGTGTGTGTGTGTGTGTACATAGCATATACACACATACAATTATATAGATGAAAAAAGAGAGAAAAAAAGCCAAACAGAACACATACACAACACCACGGAGTCTTTCCCCCGCGTTTAACTTACTCCAGATCATTAGATCATAGTTACTGAATTGCATCAGTTTCACTGTGAAGAACGGAGGAGTTTGTTTTGGTAATTTGATATATAAAAAAACGACTTTTTCTCCGTGTGTGTACTTAAGAGAGAGAAAAAAAAGAATCTTGTTTAAAAGTTTCAGGAGGGTTTTTTTTTTTTCTTGAAGGTTTGTTTAAGCCATCACCCTTACCTACGTGTTCAGAGGGATAGTTCGTCACATCTCGCAGGATCTTTTAAGGTTTATGGGCCATCTTGGGGAACCCGAAAGACCACCGCCGCGAAATATTGCCATAAAAATAGAGGTGCAAGTCCGGAAGCCCTTCTTCTTTTTCTTCTTCTTCTTCTTCTTCAAAAAAAAAAGAGTGGGTAAACACACCTTCATCAGAGAATATACATTCCACCATTCAGACGACCGGTTTTACTTGCATTTACTAACTGCTAAATACAAAGCGTACTAGTAATTTTGTAAAACAGTTTTTATTAACATTATAAGCGCCTCAGTGGCGTGACCGGTATTGGCTTGGCCTGGCACCTCGGTGGCCGCAAGTTCGATTCTCGGCCATTCCATTGAGGGGTGAGAGATATGTATTTCTGGTGATAGAAGTTCACTCTCGACGTGGTTCGGAAGTCACGTAAAGTTGTTGGTCCCGTTGCTGAGTAACCTCCGGTTCCATGAAACGTAAAAACACCATACAAACAAACAAATAAATTAACATTAAACAAATTATTTTTTTAGACTAGTCAGATTCACTGACGATTGTGTTTTACATATCTGACCATCAGGAGTTTCTTTAATATTATTATTATTATTATTATTATTATTATTATTATTATTATTATTATTATTATACGTTAGGCAAAATGCGGTTTTACGACTGCTGAAGTTCTACCCCACATTTGCCTGCTTGTAGGAAATCATTAAGATACTACACACTGTTAAAGATTTGAAAACGTTTCTTGTTAAATCTGTGTTGATTAAGAAGTGCACATTTTGTAAATGATGTTATAATTGAACGCTGGATATTGGGACTACGTAGAATGGTCGAAGGAGATGAATAGATATGCAAGTGTTTACAAATGTCTTAAAGCATAAGGTCGTTTGAGGAGCTGAATGCTTATATAACATTTCTGAGAAGAGGTTTTTGTTTATCTGCGAGGTATGGGTTCAAAAGACCGATAAAATAATAATAATAATAATAATAATAATAATAATAATAATAATAATAAAATAATAATAATAATAATAATAATAATAATAATAATAACAATAATAAAAAATAATGGGCACAGTTTTTTCTGTCGAAAATGATGATAATGGTTGCAGGTCCACAATGATATAGCATGTCAGAGTTGATGGTCCTTTAATAAATATTAAAAGCTTTCGAACCTTGTGGTAGGTTCGAAGGATTTTAATATTTATTAAAGACCACCATCTCTCACATGCTATAATAATAATAATAATAATATAATAATAATAATAATAATAATAATAATAATAATAATAATAATAATAATAATAATAATAATAATAATAATAAAGAAACTCCTGATGATCAGATAAGTAAAGCACAATCGTCAGTGAAACTGACTAGTCTAAAAAAATAATTTGTTTAATGTTAATTTGTTTGTTTGTTTGTATGGTGTTTTTACGTTTCATGAATTATTTCATTCACCATTTCATCGCTCACCAAGTTACATGTATTATTATTAAAGTTTGAAATATGTGTCAGTGCTTTGCGCACACTTACAACAATTAACCATCATAGCTAAAAATAGAAATAACTTTTATCTAAAATTGCTTTCCAGCATACAAACCCATGATTTTGTATTCATTAACTAAATACTGAATAAATAAATAAAAAAAATACTAGAGTATGCCCCTCGTCTCCATTTCTCTGAACATTTATCCTATTATTTTGACATTCCAGAACTTATCTTTCCAGTCTGTTTCAGAACTCATCCTACCAGTCTAATTGCCCTTATCTAGTATATTCCAACTTTTAAAAGACCCTCAGACATGGTAAGAAGTTCCTTTGAGACAAATAAATCACCTAAACCCCCCAAACGCAGCTCCCCCACCCCCGCCAATTCTCCAGGACTTAATGGCCTCAAGTCACTTTCACCTTGGTGATTGCCTGGTATATTATCCTTCTTAACAACCTATTTCATAGACCCACTGTACGTTGATGATGATAACCAACTTACACATGAGATTACCGTTTCCCCTTAGGTGGATATTTACATCAAATGTCACACGAAATGGCTCCATTCTTTTATATTTTACGTTTTCAAGGGGCTGCGTTCAAAATAGCGTATTGCTTAAGGGAGAAACATATATTAATGTAAAAGTTACATCTATATAAATGATTCTGTGTAATACTGTGCAATAGCCATTATTAAACTGTATAACACTAGCCACCCCTACGTGTACTTGTTTTAATTGCATTATAATGAACCCAGAATTGGAAATATTACGAAACCAGTGCGAAGGAAATCCTGGTATATTAGACAACGAAATTATCTCTCTCTCTCTCTCTCTCTCTCTCTCTCTCTCTCTCTCTCTCTCTCTCTCGTTCGTCCTGTATATATTCTATAAACATTTACAATGCAGGGTTCTGTTATGAGATTTCTAAGTCTCTCTCTCTCTCTCTCTCTCTCTCTCTCTCTCTCTCTCTCTCTCTCTCTCTCTCTCTCTCTCTCTCTTTTTCGCCCTGTAAATATTTTATAAGCATCTTAAATGTAGGGTTCTACTATGAGAATTCTCTCTCTCTCTCTAAAAAGTAAGATAGAAAATGCAGAACAAAAGATTATACAATCAAAAGAAAATGAAAAACGGGACTTGGAAGAAAAAACCCTATTAAATATCAAGCAAAACCCCAAACTATTATACTCATATGCGAAGAAGATGAATAAAAGAAGAATAGAAATAGGCCCTCTGAGAATTGAAGGGAGATTAACGAATGAAAAAAAGGAAATTTGCAACATACTGGCAGAACGATATAAGAGAGAATTCACCCCTAGAATAGATAATGAAGATAATGATATAGAAGTAAGGGAAGAAAATAGTGAATATTTAGCTGACATAGAAATTAATGAAGCTGATATTGTGCAGGCAATTAATGAAATTAAAAATGGAGCTGCTGCAGGGCCGGATGGAGTCCCTGCTATTTTGTTAAAGAAAGTAGTTCATTCTATCGCAAAGCCACTTGCAATATTATTAAGACAAAGTGTAGATACAGGCAAGATTTATGATGAGCACAAATTAGCATATATCACCCCTACTTTCAAAAGTGGATCAGACTAGAGGCAAGTAATTATAGGCCTGTGAGTCGAACATCACATATTATGAAAGGTATAAAAGAAAGGGTAATGAAGAAAAATATTATGAAACATTTAATAAAAAATAATTTGTTTAATATAGGACAACACGGTTTTTCGTACCCGGAAAAAAGTACACAAACCCAACTGTTAGTCCACCGTGAGAACATATTCAAAAATATGAAAAGCGGAAATGAAACAGATGTGGTTTATTTAGACTTTGCAAAAGCTTTTGACAAAGTAGACCATAATATATTAGCAAAGAAAATTAGAAAACACAATATCGTAGATAAAGTAGGAAGATGGTTAAAAGAATTTTTACACAACAGAAAACAGATAGTTATTGCAAACGATGAGAAATCGGATGAAACCAAGGTAATATCCGGTGTGCCACAAGGTACGGTGCTAGCTGCAATATTGTTTGTTATTATGATTGAAGACATAGACAGTAATGTTAAGGATTCGGTAGTGAGTAGTTTCGCTGATGACACAAGAATAAGTAGAGAAATTACTTGTGATGAAGATAGGAACGCTCTACAAAGAGACCTTAACAAAGTATATGATTGGGCAGAGGTAAATAGGATGGTATTTAACTCTGATAAATTTGAATCAATAAATTATGGAGACAGAGAAAGAAAGCTATATGCATAAGGGGACCTAATAATGAGACAATCACAAATAAGGAAGCAGTTAAAGACCTTGGTGTGATGATGAATAGGAACATGTTATGCAATGATCAAATAGCAATTCTGTTGGCAAAATGTAAAGCAAAAATGGGAATGTTGTTACGGCACTTCAAAACAAGAAAAAGCTGAACACATGATTATTGCTTTATAAAAACATATTCGTAGTCCACTTGAATATTGCAATATGAGATGGTACCCGCACTATCAAAAGGATATTTGACAAATAGAGAGTGTACAAAGGTCCTTTACAGCTAGAATAGAAGAAGTTAAGGACCTAAGACTACTGGGAAAGACTACAATCCTTTAAAATTATATAGTCTAGAGAAGGAGAAGAGAACGCTACATGATAATTCAGGCATGGAAACAGATAGAAGGAATATCAGAAAAATATATGGAACTAAAAATATCAGAAAGAGCAAGCAGAGGTAGATTAATAGTGCCCAAAACTATACCAGGAAAAATAAGGAAAGCACACAGGACATTAATCCACTACGCACCAGCATCGATAATGCAGCGTCTATTCAATGCGTTGCCAGCTCATCTGAGGAATATATCAGGAGTGAGCGTAGATGTGTTTAAGAATAAGCTCGACAAATATCTAAACTGCATCCCAGACCATCCAAGATTGGAAGATGCAAAATATACCGGAAGATGTACTAGCAACTCTCTGGTAGACATTAGAGGCGCCTCACACTGAGGGACCTGGGGCAACCGAACGAACTGTAAGGTCTGTAAGGTAAGGTCTCTCTCTCTCTCTCTCTCTCTCTCTCTCTCTCTCTCATTCGTCCTGTAAATATTTTATAAACATCTACAATGCAAGGTTCTCTCTCTCTCTCTCTCATTCGTCCTGTAAATATTCTATAAACATCTACAATGAAGGGTTCTGTTATGAGATTTCTAAGTCTCTCCTCTCTCTCTCTCTCTCTCTCTCTCTCTCTCTCTCAGAGTCTGATTAATCAACAGATATCACGCGTTTAACATAAGTCTGGAAATTTATAAATATCTAGAAGTGTTCGTGAACTGTCGGTGATAAGATTATTGTGTGAAAATAGTAGGATAAAGTGTGAAAATACTATCTAAGTGTCTACAAGTTAGTTTATCAAGTGAAATACTGTAAATCAGATCAAGATGGCAGTAAGTTCCAACTGTGGAAAAAAATGGCGAAATTTAGCGTGTTTAGCAGATTTGCAATACGATGAGGTAGCAGGAAGGGAGCTGGCATTTCTCATCTATGAGATCAGCAACAGCCCTAACCAAAAAGATACAAAAGCATTCATAGACATATTAGAAGGATATGATCCTTCAAACTGGAACAAATCAACAGACAAAACATCTTTGAAAATAAAAAAATTTGAAAAAGAAGTTCCTAAATTAAAATCCAAGTGGTCAAGAGACTCAAAGAAAAAATAAAATTTACATCAATCAACATATTCCGACAAAGAAAATATAGGAGTAAAGTGTCTTACCTAAGATTAAGTTTAACAAGTGAAAATACTGTAAACTCAGAATCAAGATGGCAGTAAGTTCCAACTGTTCCACCAAAAAAAAAATGGGGGGGCGAAATTTAGCGGTGGGTTTAAGCGAGTCGCAATACGATGAAGTAGCAGGCAAGGGGAGCTGGCATTCTTTTCATCGATTGAGATTCAGCAACAGCCCTAAAGCAAAAAGATACAAAAGCATTCATAGACATTATTAGAAATGGATATTGATCCTTCAAACTGCGAATGACATCAACAGAAAACATCTTTGAAAATAACTGAAGAAGTTCCAAATAAAATCCAAGTGGTCAAGAGACTCATAAAGAAAATTTACATCAATCAACATATTCCGACAAAGAAAATGAGTCAGGTGAACACTGTGAATATCCTAATTGATGCAATAGGAAAAATAATGCTAAAAGCATGCAAACTTTGTAAGGTGTGGTATAGCATAGTTAATCCACAAAACCTGATCAGAAAATGTTCTGCATGCAACATTCCGATGCATCCTCAATGTGCTGAAGTAATGCAAGATTTGAGTAAGGGTACCAGAATATTTTGCTCAACATGTCTATCATGGATAGACAATGTTATTAAATCAAGACTTAATGTACAAATAGTTGAGGATGAAGAAGAAGAGGAAGAGGAAGAAGAAGAAGAGGAAAACGGAAGAGAAGTAAACAAAACTAAAATGACAGAAAAAAATAAGGAAAACAAAGACCAAGATAAAAGTATGGATGCAGAGATACTCATTGATACTACATATGAGGCAATCAAGCAGCATACCTACGAAGAAATATATTACGACAAAACATCACAAAAGAAAATCCCGAAAAGGCTCTACCCAGATCTGCACACTGATGGGAAAGAGGAAAAAAATAGACATGAAAGACAAAGTCTGCAATCTTTTGAAAAGGGGAATTGCAGATTCGGAGAAAGATGTTACTAAAAACATCCTAAGGTATGTCACAACTATGAAATCTATGGTAAATGTGCATACCTAGATGGCTATGAGGATGATTGCAGAGATCTACATCCAAAAATATGCAAAATCCTAAAAGAAGGAAAAGGATGTAAATTCGACGAAAAGTGTAAATATATGCACCCTGTAGCCCTGAATAAAAATCAATTAAATAATCAATCAAATAATTAAATCCAAAATAAGAAAGAAACAAATAAGGAGAGGAACAAAGAATATGAGGTGAAGGGAAAAAGCAAGCCATCACCATGATATGGTGTGTCAGCAAAGAATTTCCAAGCATCAGCTCCAAGATACAGCTCAAGAGATAAATACTGTATTTACAATGCAAGAGGATATTGCAGATACAGAGAAAATTGCAGATTCAGACACAAAATGAATAATTATGATGAAGGAAGATCAAATATTATGGAAAAGTTGAATTTTTTTATGTCAGAATTTCTGGAAATGAAGAAAAGAACAACATACTAGAACAGGAAAGAGGCATGGGAAAATCCTTATTATTACCCATATTAAATGAAGGAGAAAACACGCAAACCATCATAGTGATGAATGCACAGGGTTTAGTTAGGAGTAACTCAAAAAGAAAAATAGAGTACTTAGAATAACTAACCCAAATTGAAAAGAAAATAGATATAATGAATATAAGTGAAACCTGGTATTCCCAAGAGACTGGGAATGACGATCAAATAAAAGGGTTCCAAACTTATAGATCAGATAGAAAAAATAGGAATCAAGGGGGAACCGCAATATATGGAAAAGATAAATAACAAGGAAAAATATATGAGAAATATAGTAATTGAGAATGTGAACTAATAGCGGTAGAATTTGAATCTGAAAAATTAATGAACATAGTAATATATAGACCCCCTAATACTAGAGTTTGACATAATAATATAAAATTGGATGATATATGTAGAAATCACAAGGACTCGACTATTCTCCTATCCGGAGACTTTAACTTTCCTTTCATAGACCTGGAAAGAACAAATAGGAGATTGTCGTTGTATTTATACATATAAAAAAAAGAGAGTAATAGTAGTGCAGAAGATAAGAGGCAATTCGAAAAGCTATTAGATATGCTACTAGAATATAACATTCAACAAATAAATCCCCTGCCAACAAGAAAGGAGAATACTTTATGTTAAAGAAATGATAGCTTATAATGCGAGTATTTCAGACCTTACTGCCATAGTATTAACAGTCCATTCCAAAGCAAGTGAAAAGAGAGATAAGCAAGAAATGAAAAAGTGGGAAGGATATGGAAAATACAACTTCTACAGTAAAAATATAAAATGGTCAGAAATAAATGAAGAATTAAACAAAGATTGGGATAACATTTTCATAAGTGATGATATAAAGGTAAATACGGAGATATTATATAAAATATTAGAGAAAATAGTGGTTAGATATATACCGAAGAAGAAAAGTAAACATCAGTCATGCATACCAAGAGACAGAAGGATCTTGTTCCAGAAAATAAGAAAGTGGAAAAAAGGTCTTGCAAAAGAAAAAAATGCATGGAAAGTTATAGAACTAAAAAGTAAGATAGAAAATGCAGAACAAAAGATTATGCAATCAAAAGAAAATGAAAAACGGTACTTGGAAAAAAAAAACCCTAGTAAATATCAAGCAAAACCCCAAACTATTATACTCGTATGCGAAAAAGATGAATAAAAGAAGAATAGAAATAGGCCCTCTAAGAATTGAAGGGAGATTAACGAATGATAAAAAGGAAATATGCAACATATTGGCAGAATGATATAAGAGAGAATTCACCCCTAGAATTGATAAAGAAGATAATGATATAGAAGTAAGGGATGAAAATAGCGAATATTTAGCAGACATAGATATTAATGAAGCTGATATTGTGCAGGCTATTAATGAAATTAAAGATGGAGCTGCAGCTGGGTCTGATGGTGTCCCTGCTATTTTGTTAAAGAAAGTAGTTTATTCTATCGCAAAGCCACTTGCAATATTATTAAGACACAGGCAAGATTTATGATGAGCACAAATTAGCATATATTACCCCTACTTTCAAAAGTGGATCAAGACTAGAGGCAAGTAATTATAGGCCTGTTAGTCTAACATCACACATTATGAAAGTGTATGAAAGGGAAATGAAGAAAAATATTATGAAACATTTAATAAAAGATAATTTGTTTAATATAGGACAACATGGTTTCGTACCCGGAAAAAGTACACAAACCCAACTGTTAGTCCACCGTGAGAATATATACAAAAACATGAAGAGCGGAAATGAAACAGATGTGGTTTATCTAGACTTTGCAAAAGCTTTTGAGGCAGATCATAATATATTAGCGAAGAAAATTAGAAAACATCATATAGTGGATAAAGTAGGAAGATGGTTAAAAGAATTTTTACGCAACAGAAAACAGATAGTTATTGCAAACGATGAGAAATCGGATGAAGCTAAGGTAATATCCGGTGTGCTACAAGGTACGGTGTTAGCTGCATTACTGTTTGTTATTATGATTGCAGACATGACAGTAATGTTAAGGACTCGGTAGTGAGTAGTTTCGCCGATGACACAAGAATAAGTAGAGAAATTAATTGTGATGAAGATAGGAACGTGCTACAAAGAGACCTTAACAAAGTATATGATTGGGCAGAGGTAAATAGGATGGTATTTAACTCTGATATTTTTTAATCAATAAATTATGGAGACAGAGAATGAAAGCTATATGCATATAGGGGACCTAATAATGAGACAATCACCAATAAGGAAGCAGTTAAAGACCTTGGTGTGATAATGAATAGGAACATGTTATGCAATGATCAAATAGCAATTCTATTGGCAAAATGTAAAGCAAAAATGGGAATGTTGTTACGGCACTTCAAAACAAGAAAAGCTGAACACATGATTATGCTTTATAAAACGAATGTTCGTAATCCACTTGAATATTGCAATATGATATGGCACCCACACTATCAAAAGGATATTGTACAAATAGAGAGTGTACAAAGGTCCTTTACAGCTAGAATAGAAGAAATTAAGGATCTTGACTACTGGGAAAGACTACAATCCTTACAATTATATAGTCTAGAAAGGAGAAGAGAACGCTACATGGAAACTGATAGAAGGATTAGCTGAAAACATTATGGCGCTAAAAATATAAGAAAGAGCAAGCACAGGTAGATTAATAGTGCCCAAAACTATACCAGGAAAAATAAGGAAAGCACACAGGACATTAATCCACTATCCACCAGCATCGACAATGCAGCGTCTATTCAATGCAATGCCAGCTCATATGAGGAATATATCAGGAGTGAGCGTAGATGTGTTTAAGAATAAGCTCGACATATATCTAAGCTGCATCCCAGACCATCCAAGATTGGAAGATGCAAAATATACCGGAAGATGTACTAGCAACTCTCTGGTAGACATTAGAGGTACCTCACACTGAGGGACCTGGGGCAACCCGAACAAGATGTAAGGTCTGTAAGGTAAGGTCTCCCTCGTCCTGTAAATATTTTATAAACATCTACAATATAGGGTTCTACTAAGAGAATTTTCTCTCTCTCTCTCTCTCTCTCTCTCTCTCTCTCTCTCTCTCTCTCTCTCTCGTTCGTCCTGTAAATATTTTATAAACATCCATCTCTCTCTCTCTCTCTCTCTCTCTCTCTCTCTCTCTCTCTCTCGTCTTGTAACTACTTTATAAACATCTATAATGCAGGGTTCTGTCATGAGATTTCTAAGTCTCTCTCTCTTTGCTCTCTCTCTCTCTCTCTCTCTCTCTCTCTCTCTCTCTCTCTCTCTCTTTCGTCCTGTAACTATTTTATAAACATCTACAAAGCATCAGCTCCGAAATTCTACTCAAGAGATAATAACTGTATTTATTATGCAAGAGGATATTGCAGAAAGGACGGAGAAAATGCAGATTCAGACACAAAATGAATAATTATGATGAAGGAAGAATCAAATATTATGGAAAAGTTGGATTTGTTTTTTAATGTCAGAATTTCTGGAAATGAAAAAAAGAACAACATACCAGAACAGGAAAGAGACATGGGGGAAAATCCTTATTACTACCATTATTAAATGAAGGAGAAAACACGCAAACCATCATAGTGATGAATGCGCAGGGTTTAGTTACGAGTAACTCAAAAGAAAAATAGAGTACTTAGAAGAACTACCCAAAATGAAAAGAAAATAGATATAAGAATATAAGTGAAACCTGGTATTCCCAAGAGACTGGGAATGATGATCAAATAAAAGGGTTCCAAACTTATAGATCAGATAGAAAAAAATAGGAATCAGGGGAAAGGGGGGAACCGCAATATATGGGAAAGACAAAAAACAAGGAAAAATATATGAGAAATATAGTAACTCAGAATGTGAACTAATAGCGGTAGAATTTGAATCTGAAAAATTGATGAACATAGTAATATATAGACCTCCTAATACTAAAGAGTTTGACTTAATAATTGAAAAATTGGATGATATATGTAGAAATCACAAGGACTGGACTATTCTCCTATCTGGTGACTTCAACTTTCCTTTCGTAGAATGGAAAGAACGAATAGGAGATTGTGGTTGTACTTATACATATAAAAAAGAGAGTAATAGTAGTGCAGAAGATAAGAGGCAATTTGAAAAGCTATTAGATATGCTACTAGAATACAACATTCAACAAATAAATCACCTGCCAACAAGAAAGGAAAATACTTTAGACCTAGTATTTGTGAACGAGATGAATTATGTTAAGAAATAATAGTTTATAATGCGAGTATTTCAGACCATAATGTCATAGAATTAACAGTTTCATTCCAAGCAAGTGAAAATAGAGATAAGCAAGAAATGAAAAAGTGGGAAGGATATGGAAAATACAACTTCTACGTAAAAATATAAAATGGTCAGAAATTAATGAAGAATTAAACAAAGATTGGGATAACATTTTCGTAAGTGATGACATAAGGGTAAATACGGAGATATTATATAAAATATTGGAGAAAATAGTGGAAAAATATATACCGAAGAAGAAAAGTAAACATCATTCATGCATACCAAGAGACAGAAGGATCTTGTTCCAGAAAATCAGAAAGTGGAAAAAAGGTCTTGCAAAAGAAAAAAATGCATGGAAAGTTATAGAACTAAAAAGTAAGATAGAAAATGCAGAACAAAGATTATACAATCAAAGAAAATGAAAAACGGGACTTGGAAGAAAAAACCCTATTAAATATCAAGCAAAACCCCAAACTATTATACTCATATGCGAAGAAGATGAATAAAAGAAGAATAGAAATAGGCCCTCTGAGAATTGAAGGGAGATTAACGAATGAAAAAAAGGAAATTTGCAACATACTGGCAGAACGATATAAGAGAGAATTCACCCCTAGAATAGATAATGAAGATAATGATATAGAAGTAAGGGCAAGAAAATAGTGAATATTTAGCTGACATAGAAATTAATGAAGCTGATATTGTGCAGGCAATTAATGAAATTAAAAATGGAGCTGCTGCAGGGCCGGATGGAGTCCCTGCTATTTTGTTAAAGAAAGTAGTTCATTCTATCGCAAAGCCAACTTGCAATATTATTAAGACAAAGTGTAGATACAGGCAAGATTTATGATGAGCACAAATTAGCATATATCACCCCTACTTTCAAAAGTGGATCAAGACTAGAAGCAAGTAATTATAGGCCTGTGAGCTAACATACATATTATGAAAGTGTATGAAAGGGTAATGAAGAAAAATATTATGAAACATTTAATAAAAAAAAATAATTTGTTTAATATAGGACAACACGGTTTCGTACCGGAAAAAGTACACAAACCCAACTGTTAGTCCACCGTGAGAACATATTCAAAAATATGAAAAGCGGAAATGAAAACAGATGTGGTTTATCTAGACTTTGCAAAAGCTTTGACAAAGTAGACCATAATATATTAGCAAAGAAAATTAGAAAACACAATATCGTAGATAAAGTAGGAAGATGGTTAAAAGAATTTTTACACAACAGAAAACAGATAGTTATTGCAAACGATGAGAAATCGGATGAAACCAAGGTAATATCCGGTGTGCCACAAGGTACGGTGCTAGCTGCAATATTGTTTGTTATTATGATTGAAGACATAGACAGTAATGTTAAGGATTTCGGTAGTGAGTAGTTTCGCTGATGACACAAGAATAAGTAGAGAAATTACTTGTGATGAAGATAGGAACGCTCTACAAAGAGACCTTAACAAAGATATGATTGGGCAGAGGTAAATAGGATGGTGTTTAACTCTGATAAATTTGAATCAATAAATTATGGAGACAGAGAAGGAAAGCTATATGCATATAGGGGACCTAATAATGAGACAATCACAAATAAGGAAGCAGTTAAAGACCTTGGTGTGATGATGAATAGGAACATGTTATGCAATGATCAAATAGCAATTCTGTTGGCAAAATGTAAAGCAAAATGGGAATGTTGTTACGGCACTTCAAAACAAGAAAAGCTGAACACATGATTATGCTTTATAAAACATATGTTCGTATAGTCACTTGAATATTGCAATATGATATGGTTACCCACACTATCAAAAGGATATTTGACACAAAAATAGAGAGTTTGTACAAAAGGTCCTGTTTTACAGCTAGAATAGAAGAAGTTAAGGACCTAGACTACTGGGAAAGACTACAATCCTTAAAATTATATAGTCTAGAAAGGAGAAGAGAACGCTACATGATAATTCAGGCATGGAAACAGATAGAAGGAATAACAGAAAATATCATGGAACTAAAAATATCAGAAAGAGCAAGCAGAGGTAGATTAATAGTGCCCAAAACTATACCAGGAAAAATAAGGAAAGCACACAGGACATTAATCCACTACGCACCAGCATCGATAATGCAGCGTCTATTCAATGCGTTGCCAGCTCATCTGAGGAATATATCAGGAGTGAGCGTAGATGTGTTTTAAGAATAAGCTCGACAAATATCTAAACTGCATCCCAGACCATCCAAGATTGGAAGATGCAAAATATACCGGAAGATGTACTAGCAACTCTCTGGTAGACATTAGAGGTGCCTCACACTGAGGGACCTGGGGCAACCCGAACGAACTGTAAGTCTAAGGTCTGTAAGGGTGCTCCCACCTCTCCTCTCCTCTCTCTCTCCTCTCTCTCTCTCTCTAAGGTCTGTCTCTTCTTCTCTCTCTCTCTCTATTCGGTCCTTAAATATTCTATCACCTCCCTTCCTCTCTCTCTCTCTCTCTTCTATCTCTCTGCTCTCTCTCTCTCTCTCGCTCTCTTCGCATTCCGTCCGTAAATATTCTATAAACATCTACAACCCTGGTTCTGTCATGAGATTTCTAAGTCTCTCTCTCTCTCTCTCTCTCTCTCTCTCTCTCTCTCTCTCTCTCTCGTCTTGTAACTACTTTATAAACATCTTCAATGCAGGGTTCTGTCATGAGATTTCTAAATCTCTCTCTCTCTCTCTCTCTCGTAGTAGCCATCTTGCTTGGTGAGACGTACCCGCGTGAAGTCACAATAATCAACAGATATCACAAGTTTAACATACGACTAGAATTTGAGAAATATCTAGAAGTGTTCGTGAACTATCGGTGATAAGATTAGTGTGAAAATAGTAGGATAAAGCGTCTTCTAAGTTAGTTTATCAAGTGTAATACTATAAATCAGAACAAGATGGCAGTAAGTTCCAACTGCGGGAAAAGGTGGCGTAATTTGGCGTGTCTAGCAGATTCGCAATACGATGAGGTAGCAGGAAGGGAACTGGCATTTCTCATCTATGAAATCAGCAACAGTCCTAACCAAAAAAGATACAAAAGCATTCATAGATATATTAGAAGGATATAATCCTTCAAACTGGAACAAATCTAATGAAAACATCTTGAAAATAATTGAAGAAGTTCCAAATAAAATCCAAGTGGTCAAGAGACTCATAAAGAAAATATACATAAACCAACATATTCCGACAAAGAAAAATGAATAAGGTGATCTTGTGAATTATAATTGAGCCATTAGGAAAAAGAATGCCAAAAGCATGCAAACGGTGTAAGGTTTGGTATAGCATAGTCAATCCACAAAACCTAATCAGAAAATGTGCTGCATGCAACATTCCGACCCATCCACAGTGTGCTGAGGTAATACAAGATTTGAGAAAAGATACAAGAATTTTTTGTTCAACATGTCTATCATGGATAGACAATGTTATTAAATCAAGATTGAATGTACAAATAGTTGAGGATGAAGAAGAAGAGGAAGAGGAAGAAGAAGAAGAAAAAGAAGAAGAGGAAAACGGAAGAGAAGTAAACAAAAATGAAATGACAGAAAAAAATAAGGAAAACAAAGAACAAGATAAAAAGTATGGATGCAGAGATACTCATTGATACTACATATGAGGCAATAAAGCAGCATACCTACGAAGAATAAATTACGATATGACAACAGAAAAGCAAATCCCGAAGAGGCTCTACCCAGATCTATACAATGACGGGAAAGAGGAAAAAATAGACAAGAAAGACAAAATCTGCAACTTTTGAAAAGAGGGAATTGCAGATTTGGAGAAAGATGTACTACAAACATCCTAAGATATGTCAAAACTATGAAATATATGGTAAATGTGCATACTTAGATGGATATGGGGATGATTGCAGAGATATTGCATCCAAAAATATGTAAAAACCTAAAAGAAGGAAAAGGATGTAAGTTCGACAAAAAATGCAAATATATGCACCCTGTAGCCATGAATCATAATCAAATAAATAACCAACCAAGTAATAAAATCCAAAATAAGAAAGAAACAAACAAATAAAGAGAGAAATCAAGAATATCAGGTAAAAGAGAAAAGCAAACCACCAATGAGATATGCAGAGGTGTCAGCAAAGAATTTCAAAGCATCAGCTCCGAAATTCTACTCAAGAGATAATAACTGTATTTATTATGCAAGAGGATATTGCAGAAACGGAGAAAATTGCAGATTCAGACACAAATGAATAACTTATTGATGAAGGAAGATCAAATATTATGGAAAAGTTGGATTTTTTAATGTCAGAATTTCTGGAAATGAAAAAAAGAACAACATACCAGAACAGGAAAGAGACATGGAAAATCCTTATTACTATCAGTATTAAATGAAGGAGAAACACGCAAACCATCATAGTGATGAATGCGCAGGGTTTAGTTACGAGTAACTCAAAAAGAAAAATAGAGTACTTAGAAGAACTACCCAAATGAAAAGAAATAGATATAATGAATATAAGTGAAACCTGGTATTCCCAAGAGACTGGGAATGATGATCAAATAAAAGGGTTCCAAACTTATAGATCAGATAGAAAAAATAGGAATCAAGGGGGAACCGCAATATATGGGAAAGACAAAAAACAAGAAAAATATATGAGAAATATAGTAACTCAGAATGTGAACTAATAGCGGTAGAATTTGAATCTGAAAAATTGATGAACATAGTTAATATATAGACCTCCTAATACTAAAGAGTTTGACTAATAATTGAAAATTGGATGATATATGTAGAAAAACACAAGGACTGGACTATTCTCCTATCTGGTGACTTCAACTTTCCTTTCGTAGAATGGAAAGAACGAATTGGAGATTGTGGTTGTACTTATACATATAAAAAAGAGAGTAATAGTAGTGCAGAAGATAAGAGGCAATTTGAAAAGCTATTAGATATGCTACTAGAATACAACATTCAACAAATAAATCACCTGCCAACAAGAAAGGAAAAATACTTTAGACCTAGTATTTGTGAACGAGATGAATTATGTTAAAGAAATAATAGTTTATAATGCGAGTATTTCAGACCATAATGTCATAGAATTAACAGTTCATTCCAAAGCAAGTGAAAATAGAGATAAGCAAGAAATGAAAAAGTGGGAAGGATATGGAAAATACAAACTTCTACAGTAAAAATATAAAATGGTCAGAATTAATGAAGAATTAAACAAAGATTGGGATAACATTTTCGTAAGTGATGACATAAGGGTAAATACGGAGATATTATATAAAATATTGGAGATAATAGTGGAAAAATATATACCGAAGAAGAAAAGAAAACATCATTCATGCATACCAAGAGACAGAAGAATCTTGTTCCAGAAAATCAGAAAGTGGAAAAGGTCTTCGCAAAAGAAAAAAATGCATGGAAAGTTATAGAACTAAAAAGTAAGATAGAAAATGCAGAAAAAAAGATTATACAATCAAAAGAAAATGAAAAACGGGACTTGGAAGAAAAAACCCTATTAAATATTCAAGCAAAACCCCAAAACTATTATACTCATATGCGAAGAAGATGAATAAAAGAAGAATAGAAATAGGCCCTCTGAGAATTGAAGGGAGATTAACGAATGAAAGAAAAAAAAGGAAATTTGCAACATACTGGCAGAACGATATAAGAGAGAATTCACCCCTAGAATAGATAAATGAAGATAATGATATAGAAGTAAGGGATGAAAATAGTGAATATTTAGCTGACATAGATATTAATGAAGCTGATATTGTGCAGGCTATAATGAAATTAAAAATGGAGCTGCTGCAGGGCCTGATGGAATTCCTGCTATTTTGTTAAAGAAAGTAGTTCATTCTATCGCAAAGCCACTTGCAATATTATTAAGACAAAGTGTAGATACAGGCAAGATATATGATGAGCACAAATTAGCGTATATTACCCCTACTTTCAAAAGTGGATCAAGAACTAGAGGCAAGTAATATAGGCCGTGAGTCTAACATCACATATAATGAAAGTGTATGAAAGGGTAATGAAGAAAAATATTATGAAACATTTAATAAAAAATAATTTGTTTAATAAAAGGAACATGGTTCGTACCCGGAAAAAGTACACAAACCCAACTGTTAGTCCACCGTGAAAACATATTCAAAAATATGAAAAGCGGAAAATGAAAAAACATGATTTTGGTTATTTGAGACTTTGCAATAAAAGCTTTTGATAAAGTAGACCATAATATTATTAGCGAAGAAAATTAGAAAACACAATATCGTGGATAAAGTAGGAAGATGGTTAAAAGAATTTTACACAACAGAAAACAGATAGTTATTGCAAACGACGAGAAATCGGATGAAGCCAAGGTAATATCCGGTGTGCGCAAGGTACGGTGTTAGCTGCAATACTGTTTGTTATTATGATTGAAGACATAGACAATAATGTTAAGGATTCGGTAGTGAGTAGTTTCGCAGATGACACAAGAATAAGTAGAGAAAATTACTTGTGATGAAGATAGGAAACGCTCTACAAAGAGACCTTAACAAAGTATATGATTGGGCAGAGGTAAATAGGATGGTATTTAACTCTGATAAATTTGAATCCAACACTCAAAAATTACCCGGAGAACGAAAGAGAAAGAAAGCTATATGCATATAAGGGACCTAATAATGAGACCATCACAAATAAGGAAGCAGTTAAAGACCTTGGTGTGATGATGAATAGGAACATGTTATGCAATGATCAAATAGCAAACTCTGTTGGCAAAAATGTAAAGCAAAAATGGGAATGTTGTTACGGCACTTCAAAACAAGAAAAGCTGAACACATGATTATGCTTTATAAAAATATGTTTCGTAGTCACTTGAATATTGCAATATGATATGGTACCCACACTATCAAAAGGATATTGCACAAATAGAGATGTGTACAAAGGTCCTTTACAGCTAGAATAGAAGAAGTTAAGGACCTAGACTACTGGGAAAGACTACAATTATTAAAAATTATTAGTATTTGGAAGGAAAGGAGAAGAGAACGCATACATGATAATTCAGGCATGGAAAAAACAGTATAGAAGGAATAGCAGAAAATATCATGGAACTAAAAATATCAGAAAGAGGCAAGCAGAGGTAGATTAATAGTGCCCAAAAACATATACCAGGAAAAATAAGGAAAGCACACAGGACATTAATCCACTACGCACCAGCATCGATAATGCAGCGTCTATTCAATGCGTTGCCAGCTCATCTGAGGAATATATCAGGAGTGAGCGTAGATGTGTTTAAGAATAAGCTCGACAAATATCTAAACTGCATCCCAGACCATCCAAGATGGAAGATGCAAAATATACCGGAAGATGTACTAGCAACTCTCTGGTAGACATTAGAGGTGCCTCACACTGAGGGACCTGGGGCAACCCGAACAAGATGTAAGGTCTGTAAGGTAAGGTAAGGTCTCTCTCTCTCTCTCTCTCTCTCTCTCTCTCTCTCTCTCTCGTCTTGTAACTACTTTATAACATCTACAAGGCAGGGTTCTACTATGAGAATTCTCTCTCTCTCTCTCTCTCTCTCTCCTTCTCTCTCTCTATCTCTCTCTCTCTCTCTCATTCGTCTTGCAAATATTTTATAAACATCTACAATGCATATTTCAGTTATGAGAATTCTAAGTGTCTCTCTCTCTCTCTCTCTCTCTCTCTCTCTCTCTCTCTCTCTCTCCTCTCTCTCTCTCTGAATCACTTCTTTTAATATCAAAAGATATCAACAGACTAAACTACCCAATCATCCGGCACGAGAGAACGCGTAATGAAACGGTGTTCAATATCTTTAACAACATATTCAATTAAAACTTCCAATAGCAGAGGCACGAATGTAAATGTTATTTTAATATAATGACTTTAGTTAATTCAAAGTTGAAATGGTTCCGTCACTAATGTGCGCATTCCGTGTAATTTTGCCGTGAAATGATATTTTAAGCGATTTTCTGGGAGAACATTTTTACGAATAGGAAATTCAGTGCTGTTTTAAACATATTGTATTGACACACATTCAATATCATATATTTATGCAAATAAATTAATAATAACATACATACAGAACCATGCACCATACATGCATACAAACATGCATACATACACACTCACAAATATGTATATGTATTGTGTGTGTGCGTGTGTCTAAATTACACATGTATGTATCATTAGTATATGTACAAACACAAACACACACATACATATATATATATATATATATATATATATATATATAGATAGATTAGATAGATAGATATATATATGTATATATATCTATATATATATATATATATAATATATATATATATGTATATATATATATCTAATGACTTACATCACTAATATACACACACACACAAAAAACAGTGGAAGGCAATAATATGGTACTATCATCCTTACATACTAAACCAGGATTGAGCCTTGTGTGCCGAAAACATCCATAGCTTCAGCTGGTACGTAAATAAAAAGGGCTTTTCAGAAATCATCTATCCCTCATGGATCCGCACGCAGACACATACTGCGCCACTCACCTCTATTCTAGATCCTTTCCATGCAATTCTACAACACCCATATTCAGAGCTCTCTTGGTCTGCCCTCCCCCACTCCCTCCAGAACTTTAAAAATACCCACACTTTTTGACCAAGCTGTCGTCCTCCATTGTGTCGGCGTTACCTAAGTTAGCAGACTCCCTCAAAACAGTCTTCATGAATTAAAAGTCCTTCTACTGTAACCGCTTTACCATTAAATCAACACAGCAAATATTGATCCCTCTATCCTCCTTGAGTAAGAATCAGATTTGTCAAACAAATCTTAATCGCACTGATTCTTCTCATATGTAGTAGCCTTTCTACAACACATATGGTGCAATTTTACATTTTTCTCTTTTCCATTTATTGCTCCATAAATACAGTAACATGCAGACTATTCATATCAACAGTCTTCTATCATTCATCTACATTCATCATCAGCATTTCATTTCTATAAGAGAGTTGGCAAAAGCAATCATTTCCAGTAACCACAGATTCCTCTTCCTAACTGGCCATAGTTGCTGCTTCACCTCATTCACCACTTCTACCATCCATCCATCAAACGGCAAATTTAATGTAAAAGAATAGTTCTTTAATTATATACGAGCCACCACTGAAATCACCACATTTTGCTCTATCTTCCTGGCTTCCGCTTAACCTTATAACATTAATCCTGCTACCCTTCACTTTCATTTTACATCTCTTACAAACACACTCTCAAACATTTACCAGTTCTTGCTATTCTATCACCATCAACGGCTATCACTGTCATCTACTACGCTATCCACTCAACTATTCATTCACAACCTCTTTCGTTACTTCCTGTTCCCCTTTCATTTTCCTAGCTTCTGTCATTCATATATACTATATATATATATATATATATATATATATATATATATATATATATATATATCATATATATATATATATATATATTTGTGTGTGTGTGTGTTTGTGTGTGTTTCTGTATGCATATGTGTATACACCTACATATATACAGATTGTCCATAAGTCCCAGTAATATTACAAGTATTTCTTGTTCAGAAATGGTACTGGGACTATATGGACACCCTGTATATGTGTGTGTATGTGTTCGGGTATAAATAAATAAATATGATCACGACAAAAGTTATCATTTAAAGGGATTTAAAGGGGAAAGCGAGCAACGTGCTTTTATCAGTAATTTCAAGCTCTTCATTTCCAAAAAAACATGTAATTTCATTTTTGTAATAACAATCATTTTTATCATGTCTTATTAGCATAAACTCACATCCTACTTTTCATCACATAGGTGCTGGCAAAATATTTTCTTATTACACGAGTGATATCCTCTCCTTTTGAGTTAAACGAAAATACAACTTTATAAGATAAATAATGCGCAGTCTTATATATCAGGTAACCATTAATTGTATATGGCAGGTAGTAGGCAGACGGAAATTCAAACTGATTCAGGAAAGGCAATCTATTAAACTATTCTACGGTTCATATCATCCCTGAAATTAGGGAGCCGACATCCCAGTATAATATTATGATAACAGTGCTCTGTGTTATGAAGGGGCTCAGACCTCAGCTTACATAGGTTAGGAATGTTGGTTGTTTGCCTCTTTATACCCTAAATTATTATTATTATTTTTTCTATCACAGTCCTCCAATTCGACTGGGTGGTATTTATAGTGTGGGGTTCCGGGATGCTGCCTCCTTAGATCCTGCCTCCTTAGGATCCTCACTTTCTTACTATGTGCGCCATTTCTAGGATCACACTCTCCTGCATGAGTCCTGGAGCTACTTCGGCATCTAGTTTTTCCAGATTCCTTTTCAGGGATCATGGGATCGTGCCTCCTAGTGTTCCTATGATTATGGGTACAATTTCTGCTGGCATATCTCATAACCTTCTTATTTCTATTTTCCGGTCTTGATACTTATCCATTTTTTCCCTTTCATTCTCTTCAACTCTGGTGTCCAATGGGGTTGTTATTACATTATTATTATCATTGTTATTGTTAAAAAGGATTGCTGCATCAGCTCCATTAATTTTGTATAGTCTCCTCTATTTTCCTATTAAGGATTTCTCAATGTTGCTGAAACTGGTAAGCAACGTGCCAAAGGGGATCGTCAAATCCGGTGTAGTAATATTGAATTATCTTTATTACTGCTATATATATATATATATATATATATATATATATATATATATATATATATATATATATATATATATATATATTACTACTACAAGTCTCTCTCTCTCTCTCTCTCTCTCTGACGTTTCGCCCAGATCTGCCATGGGCATGGTCACAGCGATGGTTGCTGGAGGACTGAATTTTGGTGGTGAGTCCTTCTTTATATTATCATGGTCGTGCGGGGCGCTTACGGTAGCTCCTGCAGGACCCGGAGGACGCTCAACTTTTCATTAGCTGGCGGCCAGGCGTCGGAAATTCTCGAGGCGCGTTGACCTTCTCAGGTGTGTTGTGTCACCTGGAGCCGGGTTTTCATTGGCTGCGACCGTGGTGACGTAACTCCTGGTATTTCTTCCAACCTCTTCAAAATTGGTCCCGTCTTGGGTGCTGGCATTATCGTCTGGAGGGCGGGAGGGCTGGGTCTTCCTTACACAGGTGGGCAGCAGGAAGGGTTCTTGAGTCGTATTTAGAAGGGGTTTTTGTTCAAGAATGAATAACGCCTCAAGGACGCGTGCACTTGTGTAAGGAAGGCCCAGCACCCGCCCTCCAGACGATAACACCAGCGCCCAGGACGGGACCAATATTGAAGAGGTTGGAAGAAATACCAGGAGTTACGTCACCACGGTCGCAGCCAATCAAAACCCGGCTCCAGGTGACGCAACACACCTGAGAAGGTCAACGTGCCTCGAGAGTTTCCGACGCCTGGCTGCCAGCCAATGAAAAGTTGAGCATCCTCCGGGTCCTGCAGGAGTTTCCATAAGCGCCCGCACGACCATGATAATATAGAGAAGGACTCACCACCAAGATTCACATGATTTTCTCAACAGGCAAACTGAAGTATGGATATACTGGGGACGTATCTAACGATGATGTGGAAAACGCAATAAAAGATGGAACTCTTGATCTCACTCACATGGAAATTACCAAGGTGAACGAGGAAAGATTCCAACACATTCAAACCGGTCACAGGAAACTAAGGTAAGGAACAACTTAATAAGGTAAGGAACAACTCAATAAAAACCGTAAACAATTAACCCAAAATGGAGAAACTGGTAAAAGTCCAACATAATGTGCTTAAATGGACCTTCAATAGAAGTAGGGAACTCACTGCCTACTACAAGAAAATTGACCCAGATATAATATTACTAAATGCAACTGGAATTGTAAATGACACACCTCTGAAGGTTTATGGGTACAGTGTGCACAAGAGGAACATCCATAATGAAGACCATGCAGGCATAGCAGTAGCAGTAAAAAAGAACCTAGAGTACAGGCTTCTGGATGATTTTGTGGAGGATGTACTTACAGTGGAAGTCAGGACTAGAAGAGGACCAGTAGTCATAGGTACAACGTATCTACCACTGAGAAGAAGACTCTTCCCGAGAGAGGATATAAAGAAAATTTTGCAAAGGCGACTGCCATCCTACTTGTTCGGTGACCTAAATGCATCCCATGGTCAAATGGGCTATGACAGAAATAATGCAATTGGAGATCAAGTGCATGACCTAATAAATAGGGGGATAGCCACACACCTGGGGCCTGATTTCCCCACCTTTGTAGGCATAAACTTAGGTAGACCGGACATCCTTCTAGCAAACAGGCAAGCCCACCTGAACTATGCACTTCAGCAAGGAGCATTAACATCCTCTGATCATCCACCAGTGATCCTGACTCTCACTACAAAAAGCATTGTGATTCCCACTGCTCCAAGAAACTGCCCCACAAATGCAGACTGGGAAAAATTTAAAATCCAACTCGACAGAGAAGCCCACAGAGCAAATGAACAGCCAGAAGTAAAGGATAAAACATAGATTGACAATAAGTTGAAGGATTGGTTTGATACCATAGCAAGGGCAGTAAAGGATAATATCCCTATAAGAAGGTACAGGATACTAAAATCTCCAGAGGAAAGCGACCAACTCAAACTACTGCAGTGGCAATTTGAAAACTTAGAAAGAGCCTCAAGATTAATCGGAAGGTCAAGGGAGACTTTCCACAGGGCAAAACGACTACAAACCCTAATAACTGAAGAAGCCAAAGTCCTCTATGATCAGCATTGGGAAAGAATAGTAAAATCAGCTAACGATCTGTACGGACAGCCAGCAAAATTCTGGGAAAACATCAGCCGACTACTGGGGAAAGAAGGTGATTCAGCCCCATATATAACTGACAACAATAGAAAAATCTACCAAGATAATGAGAAAGAACTGGTGTTCAGAGAATACTGGCAAAACACCTTCAGAATAACTGATGAAGTAAACAAACTTTGACAGAGAAAAAGAAAGAGAAGTAGAAGAGGCAATACTCAGGGAAAGAGCGAACATAACACCTCACCAAAGAGTAGACACCAGTAGGTTGGACCCAGATAATCCCATGTTGAAACCAGTATAATTAAATGAAATAAAATCCATAATAAGAAGAGGAAAAAAGAGAAAAGCCCCAGGAAAATCAAATATAAATAAAGAACTAATGCAAAACCTACCAGATGCTATGCTTGAAATCCTTAAAGAGAACAAATGAAACAATTAGCATGGGCTACTTCCCAGACATCTACAAAGAAGGGCTGATACGATTCCTAGGAAAACCAGGGAAGTACCCAAGACATGTGGAAAATTACCGCCCAATAACCTTGTTGGAACTTCCTGGGAAAATTGTAGAAACAATAATAAAAAACAGATTAGTAAGATTCCTAAACAAAAATGGACTGACAAATAAGAACCAGTATGGATTCACCAAAGGTAGAGGGACTCAACTGGCCACTGCAGTAATGTATGAAAATATAGCAATTTCACAAGCGGAAGGACAAGGGTGCAATGTAGTTTCAAGAGACATTGCAAAAGCTTTTGACAGAGTGTGGCCCAATGGCTTGAAATATAAACTGATGACAACTCCCATGCCAAACCTCATAGTAAGGCTCTTGTGCAGCTTCCTGGATAACAGGAAAGCACAAATAAAGATGGGAAGAATTTGAGGTCCGGAGTTCCCAATCCTAAGCGGAGTCCCCCAGGGGAGTGTGTTGGCCCCTATACTTTTTAACTTCTATACTAGAGATGTCCCTGCCCCTGATGTAGGCTGTCACCAGATCATATTTGTGGATGACCACACACAAACCATAACATACCCAAATAAAAGGGGTAAAAACATGCTTGCCCTAAAAACAGCAAGGGAAATAAATAAGGTCAATGAATATGAGAAAAAATGGAAAATAGCCACCAGCCAAGCAAAATTTCAACTATTATCAGTGTCTGTCCAACAACCATCAGATGTAATTGTTGACGGCAGAAGAATTCCCTTCAGGAACTACATCAAGGGCCTGGGAGTTACCTTCACCAGAACAGGGCTAAAGCACCATCTGCTGAACTGCATCAGAAGAGGCAGTCAAGCCGCCTAGAAAATCAGGAGATTCAGCTCAGTATCCACTGACACGTACCTCTTGTTGTACAAAGCACTAGTGAGGCCACAATTGGAGTACCCATCAGCGATCCTAGCAGCAACTTGTAAATCATCAATGAGAAAACTACAATCTATCCAAAATAAAGTAATCAGAAAAGCCTACAAAGAATTACCACCGTATTATAATACAGTAAAAGATTTGCACGAAAGATCAATGATGGAGAACTTCAACTGCAGGATTCACAGGCTAGCCAATAGAACGTGGGACAGGATGTCTGAGGTGGACGACAACCTGCTGGAAAGAAGCAGAATGCTAACTGGAGAAGGAAGAAGGGACCTCAAGATTTGGCCAAGGTTAGGCCCCAGTGTATGTGAACTTAGCAGCGGAATGTGGATTGAGGGGAGAGTGTGTATGCATGTGAGTGATGTGTGAGAACTTGCAAGTGGGTATGTGAGAGTGTGCAAGTGGAGTTTTATGTAAAAAAAAAAAAAGTAAGTGTTCGTGTGAGTCAGATGTGTACATGAGGGATGTAACTGTGATGAGTATGACTAGTGCCACTAAAATTCTATTAGTGGTAGCTGGTAAAAAAAAAAAAAAAATTTTAAATAAAATAAATAAATCCATACCTGCAATAGAGAGGCAAGCTAACCACTTCAACATCATCGATACCACTCGTCACTGAGCAAAAAACAATCATCACCGTCATCATCACCACTTCCAGACCCTTCCACCTCGCCAAGAATCATGCACCGAATGCACCCTCACCAAAGCAAAGGGGTCTGCCCCCTTCTATTCACTACTAACACTACTTCTACTTCCTACTTTACTCTATACCTGTCCCCATACCTCCACACCCCATACCTTCAACCCCCCTCCCCAATAAATCTATCCTTTCCTATCCCCATTAAGTCTAAGTCTAAGTACCACGATTCAGTCCTCCAGCAACCATTGCTGTCACGTGACTATGCCCTGGCAGATCTGGGCGAAACGTCAGAGAGAGAGAGAGAGAGAGAGAGAGAAGAGAGAAGGAGAAAACTTGTAGTAGTAATATATATATATATATATATATATATATATATATATATATATATATACATATATATGTATATATATATACAATATATATATATATACATATATATATATATATATAATATATATATATATACTATATTTATATAGCAGTTAATAAAGGTAATTCAATATGACTACACCGGATTTGACGATCCCCTTTGGCACGTTGCTTGCCAGTTTCAGCAACATTGAAGAAATCCTTAAAAAGGAAAATAGAGAAGACTCTATACAAAATTAATGGAGCTGATCCAGCAATCCTTTTTAACAAGACTTGTTTAAAGACGGTCTACTCGCAAGGTATTTATTATTATTATTTATTATTATTATTATTATTATGATTATTATTATTATTATTATTATTATTATTATTATTATTATTATTATTAATATTAGGTAGAAATCTCAATTACAAGGGCACAAGTAATGTTCTTTAAGGTCCACAATAATATACTCATGGTAGCAAAAGTGAAATGTTTGTAAAACTATAATATATATATATGTATGTAGTATATAGATATATTATTACTAATCAGATATATATAAGTTATATATATATTTTAAGAATATTAAATAAGTAATATAACAGTAAGTAGATAATATGCAATATATATATTCATATATATATATATAATATAGTATATATATATATATCTATATAGATATGTTATAAGTTATGTATGTATGTATATATAGTTTTATGAGCATTTTACTTCTGCTACCATCAGTATATATTATTATTATTATTATTATTATTATGATTATTATTATTATTATTATTATTATTATTATTATTATTATTATTACTCAGTAGCTAAAACCTATTCATATGAAACAAGCCCACAGGGCCCATTGACTTGAAATTCAAGCTTCCAAAGAATATGGTGTCCATTAGGAAGAAGTAAAGGGAAGTAAAGGGAAATAGAGAAAGAAGAGATGCCACTTATTGAAAAATGAAAAATGAATAGATAAAGAAATACAAGTGTATCAAAATGCAAGAATAATGATATTAGGGTAATAATGCATTGCATTTTCCCTTGAACTTCTGAAGTTTTAATGATTCTATCTGTCTGTCTGTCTGTCTGTTTTTAAGAGTCTTCTGAAATTCCAATTGCACGACATCCCCTGTGAGGCTGTTCATCCTGAAATGATTCAGTCTGTCTGTTTGTATGATTTTAAGTGCCGCTACTGACAAAATTACGCGAGCAACTAAAAGGGAAGACTTTGATAGATAGATTGACAGATAGACTTGTCCCAGCGTATACGTGCGTAAAGTTGTAATTAGACTTACGAAATTAAACCTTGATTACGGTGAATTCTTTCTTAACTGTCAGTAAGATTAATTTTCTTATTTTTCCCTTTGGTCCAATTGATTATTAAATTGCCAATTAGAATGTATAATTGAAACAAGACTGTACCCGAAATAAGATCCTAGGAAAATCGGCTTTGACCTTAACTTTGCCATCAGCTTTCAGCAGACAGAAGGCAATTCCATAAAAGTAGAGTTCCATTAAGAAAGGAGGGTAATTAAAGCAAAAGCCTTATTGAAGCCTGCTTAGCTAAAGTGCCCGAGTTAAACAGATTAACAGTTCGTTCATCGCCATTGATCGTCTGCTCGCGCGCACGCACTTGCAAATGCTTGCGATTTTTTTCCTTCCATGTTTTTCAAAGCAAGGAAACAAGGACGAGTTCTACATCTTGAAAGTGAGAGGTAATAAACCTTCTGTGATAAGAAAGAAAGGCTAAACCAATACGACAAATAAAAAAAAAAAGTTATTTGCCTAGACTTAATGGATAACAAACCCGCCTGTGGTAAGAGGCAAATAAATTGATTATGAAGACACGGACAATGGAACAGAATTTTACGCCTTGGAATTGACAGGTAAGAAACGTGGACCAAACAGGTCACCTCTGAGATTCGCGATAGCCAATCAATACCTTGAGGAATGACAAGCATGACGTGAACATCAGGGGGAGGGGCTGGGGATTGGGGGTGGGGTGGAGAGGTGATGGTCTCACGGTCAAGTGGTTCTCAAGATGGATGGACCATAACACTTCTCTTCGTTATTACAAACAGCAGTTTATTTTCGTTTCTGAGAATTTAACCAGAAGCTTGAGTAGAAAATAATGCTGGACAACCTAGATATTCAGATGTCCTCATATCTGGTCATCTTTTATATATTATGCATTGATGTGTTGCATCGACCCATTTGATGTCAGAATATTGGAATTTAAACTTATATATAAGATTTTGACAAAAGCTTGAATAGTGTTATTACCATCTGGATATCCTCCAAGATATCCAGATATCTTGATATCTATATGTATTTGTATATTGGGGCATTACTGAGTAGTATCAACCATTTGATGTCAGAAGACAAGAATTTATACTTATTTCTGATATTCTAACGAAAGCTCCCCCTGCTGGTATAGTGTTTAGTGTCGTTACATGCCACTCAGATATCGCGGGTTCGCGTCTACCCCAGGGCGATGAAAAATCACTGGCTCTCTACCACGATCAGTTACTGCTGCAGTGCGGGGTCTGCGATGGGAGGTTGAAACCAACATTCTTCGGAGACTTGAATTTCAAATCAAAGGCCCTTGTGTGCTTGTTCCATGTACATAAATATATCTTGGGTATTACTGTGTATTATCAACCCATTTCATGTTACACAACTGGAATTTATGCTTATTTCTAAGATTTTAACAAAGACTTGACTAGCTGATAAAGTTAATTCCCTTTGAACATCCTAGATATCCAGATATAATGATATCTAGATATCTTTACATCGTGAGCATTAATGTGTTGTAGCAACCCATTCAATGCTAGAAAGCTGAACTAGTTTTCATAGCCCTATAACATAAATATTTCTATATTACCCGTTTTGTAATTGTAGCGTCATGACGTCTTCTACACTGAAGGACTTACAGATGAAATATTTCCACATCTCAAAAAGCAAAGCTACGAATCTGAGCATAAAAATTCTGACATAAATCACATATTTCAAAGGGCCTTCAAGTGAGAAAGACTCTTTACAGCCTTGCGTCTTTAAGGTCGGAAACACGATACTGTGAACAGGTTTTCCTGTTAGGGAAATCGCACCGGAAAAAAAAAAAAGACAGCACAAATTCACGGAGGAACTTTTGCGAAAAAAGGAAGGAAATGTTTCATTCTCAATGGACTCCATATCTTGCGTGATGAGAAGTCTACCTCCTGAGTACACGTAATGAAAAGATGGGTTAAAAGGAAAACAGTAAGTTTCACTTTCTCTCTCTCTCTCTCTCTCTCTCTCTCTCTCTCTCTCTCTCTCTCTCTATCTCTCTCTCTCTCTCTCTCTCTCTGCGTCAGTGACCATTGAAGCCGTGATGCCAGAAAAATCCAGATAATGAATGAATCAAATCTCTCTCTCTGTCTCTCTCTGTCTCTCTCTATCTTTCTCGACGTCAATTACCTTCGTAGTTGTGATCCCTAGAAATATGCTAGTAATTAACTAATTACTTAAATCCCCCCCCCCCCCACCTCTCTCTCTCTCTCTCTCTCTCTTTCTGTGTCAGTGACCATTGAAGTCGTGACGCCAGAAAAATCCGGATAATGAATTAATCAAATCTCTCTCTCTCTCTCTCTCTCTCTCTCTCTCTCTCTCTCTCTCTCTCTCTCTCTCTTGATTATACAATAACAAAATGAAAAAAGGGACTTGGAAGAAGAAACCCTAGTAAATATCAAGCAAAACCCATAATTATTGCACTCGTATGCAAAAAAAACGAATAAAAGAAGAATAGAAATAGGCCCTCTAAGAATTGAAGGGAGATTAACGAATGAAAAAAAGGAAATATGCAACATATTGGCAGAAAGATATAAGAGAGAATTCACCCCTAGAATTGATAATGAAGATAATGATACAGAAATAAGGGATGAAAATAGTGAACATTTGTCAGACATAGATATTAATGAAGCTGATATTGTGCAGGCTATTAATGAAATAAAAAAATGGAGCTGCAGCTGGGCCTGATGGTGTCCCTGCTATTTTGTTAAAGAAAGTAGTTCATTCTATCGCAAAGCCACTTGCAATATTATTAAGACAAAGTGTAGATACAGGCAAGATTTATGATGAGCACAGATTAGCATATATTACCCCTACTTTCAAAAGTGGATCAAGACTAGAGGCAAGTAATTATAGGCCTGTGAGTCTAACATCACATATTATGAAAGTGTATGAAAGGGTAATGAAGAAAAATATTATGAAACATTTAATAAAAAATAATTTGTTTAATATACGACAACTTGGTATTGTATCAGGAAAAAGTTCCCAAACCCAACTGTTAGTCCACCGTGAGAACATATACAAAAATATGAAAAGCGGAAATGAAACAGATGTGGTTTATCTAGACTTTGCAAAAGCTTTTAGCAAGGTAGATCATAATATATTAGCGAAGAAAATTAGAAAACATAATATAGTGGACAAAGTAGGAAGATGGTTAAAAGAATTTTTACATAACAGAAAACAGATAGTTATTGCAAACGATGAGAAATCGGATGAAGCTAAGGTAATATCCGGTGTGCCACAAGGTACGGTGTTAGCTGTATCACTGTTTGTTATTATGATTGGAGACATAGACAGTAATGTTAAGGACTCGGTAGTGAGTAGTTTCACCGATGACACAAGAATAAGTAGAGAAATTAATTGTGATGAAGATAGGAACACGCTACAAAGAGACCTTAACAAAGTGTATTATTGGGCAGAGGTAAATAGGATGGTATTTAACTCTGATAAATTTGAATCAATAAATTATGGAGACAGGGAAGGAAAGCTATATGCATATAGGGGACCTAATAATGAGTCAATCACAAATAAGGAAGCAGTTAAAGACCTTGGTGTGATGTTGAATAGGAACATGTTATGCAATGATCAGATAGCAATTCTATTGGCAAAATGTAAAGCAAAAATGGGATTGTTGTTACTGCACTTCAAAACAAGAAAAGCTGAACACATGATTATGCTTTATAAAACGTATGTTCGTAGTCCACTTGAATATTGCAATATGATATGGTACCCACACTATCAAAAGGATATTGCGCAAATAGATAGTGTACAAAGGTCCTTTACAGCTAGAATAGAAGTTAAGGATCTTGACTACTGGGAAAGACTACAGTCCTTACAATTATATAGTCTAGAAAGGAGAAGAGAACGCTCCATGATAATTCAGGCATGGAAACAGATAGAAGGAATTGCCGAAAGCATCTTGGAGCTAAAAATATCAGAAAGAGCAAGCACAGGTAGATTAATAGTGCCCAAAACTATACAAGGAAAAATAAGGAAAGCACACAGGACATTAATCCACTATGCACCAGCATCGACAATGCAGCGTCTATTCAATGCGTTGCCAGCTCATTTGAGGAATATATCAGGAGTTAACGTAGATGTGTTTAAGAATAAGCTCGACAAATACCTAAACTGCATCCTAGACCATCCAAGATTGGAAGATGCAAAATATACCGGAAGATGCGCTAGCAACTCTCTGGTAGACATTAGAGGTGCCTCACACTGAGGAACCTGGGACAACCCGAACAAGATGTAAGGTCTGTAAGGTAAGGTAATGTATCTCTCTCTCTTTCTTTCTCTTTCTTTCTCTCTCTTTGTCAGTGACCATTGAAGTCGTGACGCCAGAAAACTCCAGATAATGAATGAATCAAATCTCTCTCTCTCTCTCTCTCTCTCTCTCTCTCTCTCTCTCTCTCTCTCTCTCGGTGTCAATTACCTTAGTAGTTGTGATCCCCAGAAAAATACTAGTAATTAACTAATTACTTAAATCCTCCCCCCCCCCCTCTCTCTCTCTCTCTCTCTCTCTCTCTGTCAGTGACCATTGAAGTCGTGACGCCAGAAAAATCCAGATAATGAATGAATCAAATCTCTCTCTCTCTCTCTCTCTCTCTCTCTCTCTCTCTCTCTCTCTCTCTCTTATATACACACACTTCATTTCCCTTCTGTCTGTGTTTAATCCTCCCTTTTTTTTATTTCTCCATCCGGATGTTTCATACACGTACTATTCTACTTAGTTAACAAATCATCCTGTATATTTCTCTCTCTCTCTCTCTCCCTCTCTCTCTGGGAAATTATTCATTCATTCCCTTCTCACTTTTTCACCCTTGTCGTTGCTTTCATTTTTGTCTGATCTGAAACTTCACAATCTTCACCTCTCTCTCTCTCTCTCTCTCTCTCTCTCTCTCTCTCTCTCTCTCGTGCGAAGAATACAAAGAGCGCACGATGGTAATTTTTCTATTTACCGCCAGAGGACGCCATTGTTTTTATCAAGAGTATGGAAATGAACGTGGCCATTCCACTTTCAAATCGGCAGCGCCTTACGCAAAAATATGTGAATCAAACCAGCAGACAACTGGCGACGCCGAAACGAATTCATGGGGAGACAAAACTGCTGCATAAAACGCGCCCACAAAACAAATACATTCATGAAAGACCTGAAACTTCCGTTGAAAACAAACCAGCCCCACAAAAAAAGAGAAAAAAAAACCTTGCGCCGGTGTATGTGAGGATAAAAAAAACAACGCTTGCAACAACGTTTGTTGTTCACAAACGCGAGGCGGAGGGGTGGTTCAAACAAACAAGCACATACAAGATTTAATTTGCGGTTATAAAACGGCGCGTTGAGACTTTTAATCTCGCTTTAATTCTAAAAATGTATTAGCGATCGTTGTAATTCTGAAGGAATTTTTTTTTTCCTAATGGGTTTTTTTAACTCCAGATGCCCCGTTTAATTAAGGATATGCGCTGCAAAAGAGTTTCGAAATGCCCCAAAGTCTTGCTTTCGAAAACATGAGTTTTCTCATTACGAGTTCAATTATCTATCTTGCTATCTATCTGTTTATCTATCTTGCTATCTAGTTATCTATTCGCGTATTTTAACGTCTTTAATTTAATTACATATGTTTTCTTATGTTTTGTTGATAGATACTTTTGACAAATATCATTAAAGGTCTGGATTTGTAATATTATGCATTATTTTGTAATGAAGAACGTTTTTTTTATGTGTAATATTATGTATCACTGATAGGATATAGAGCATATTAATATTAGTATTACTGCTACATCGATTTGGGAAAAGATAAACATAATCATAAGGTGCTGTCGTTATCCTTTTTTTTTATCGAAGGTGAATATGTAACATTTTCACATGATAAAACATCTTTATAAATAAATTAGTTGGGTCCTCTCTCTCTCTCTCTTTCTCTCTCTCTCTCTTTTTCATTCTTTCTTCAGGCTATGTTCATTCCTCCCGTTTTTTTGCCATTCCTCTCTTGGCATAGTCTAATTTCTTCTCCCAAAAGTTTGATATATTTACTTTTCTGCTGAGTCTCTCTCTCTCTCTCTCTCTCTCTCTCTCTCTCTCTCTCTCTCTCTCTCTCTCTCTCTTTATTTTATCATAACTCTTTATCTATTCAATATACCACTTGACTGCATTTTAAGTTAACCAAATTGAAAGGACATATATCAATTAGATTTTCTTTCCAGTATCGATGATTCTTTCGGTAAAATTTCATAGGTAAACTCAATATGAGGTGAATATGGCCTCGTTCACATTGGTTCGGAATAAGCTGGGAATTTTGCATTTATATGCTGGAGCAATTAACAGCCTTTTTACCACCGACGCTATTGTTAGAATTTCTGCCTTACCTTTTAGAACTACTGCTCTTTTATTGCGTCCTCCGCAGTCGTCTCTTCATTGAGAATGATACAGAACTCTTTTAATTCATAAAAGAAAAAGAATGAGTCTATTGAACAATAAACTAGAATAAAGTCAAAATTATAAATATTTTGTATTAAATGACTACTTTTAAGAGAAAAACAACAACTTAGTGAATAATATGTATCTTAGGGTCAACTAAAGCTAGATTTGCAGTACAATCTGAACCTTTGGAGTCGAATACCACCGTCTCACAAACAGCAACTCATCTGTTGCTGTGACTGATGTCTGTACTGTACGCTCTAATAGGGGTGATCTTTCATAGTCATCGTCAACTAACTGTGTGGTTCCAGATGGTTAAGCTAGCCAATAGTTCCTTATTCTGTGCCTGTAAGTAGCAGAATTTTGATCTTTATGCATTTTCCCAAGAATCATATAAACCACTCTTTTCTCAAAAACTGTGCCACGTCTTTGCAAATAGTGTCCCACTCTAGACTAGGCATTAGATCAATCCAGTTCGAGCCAGCAACCAGCAAAGCAAACTTCAAATGTTTTCTGTGAAACTTTTTGGAGGTTTGTAGCGCTTAAAGGTATCCATTTTCGATTTAAGACCTACTCTTTTGAGTTTCCTAGAAAAGAAAAATATAGAAATTTCTTTGCCTGTCCGTCCGCACTTTTTCTGTCTGCACGTTTTCTGTCCACCCCCAGACTTTAAAAACTACTGAGGCTAGAGGGATTCAAGTCGATATATTGAGTATCCACCATCCAGTCATCGAACATTCCAAATTGCAGCCCTCTAGCCTCTGTAGTCTTTATTTTATTTCAGGTTAAAGTTAGTCATAATAGTGCGTCTGACAATTCTACGGAACAGATCACCAACGGGCCGTGGCTGAACGTTTCATGGGCTGCAGCTCATACAGCAATGTACGCTGTACAGAAAACTCGATTGCGCCAAAGAAACTTCTGCGCATTTTTTATTTGTCTTTACTTGAACGATGGGGCATTATTCAGTTCTCTTTACCTTTGGATATTCTGCATTGATATGTCCATTTGTCTTTTATCCAGGAGGTCGAGGGAGAATTATCAAGTCGTATCTAATACTGCTAAGTCCTGTCTGACAATATCAAGTCGTATCTAATGCTGTCGAGTCGTATCTGATGGTGAGAAAAACTCTAGAAATAAATTTTTCGTGAAGAACATTGAGAAGAATTTATGGAGAACATCTTTCACCAGTATTTAATTATTAATTGATGGTGGTTAGAATGAGCTCAACAGGTTCTTTCTACAAGAATAATAGTGACTCTCGTATTTACGACCATTATGTCAGGTTGTCATGTTAAGGTGGTCATTCCTCAGTGCTCTCAAGATTTTTGTTAACAAATGGTGTCGAAGGGAGAGGCTACATGCTTTATTAAGTCAATTTTTCATCCACTTAAACAGATCGTATAAAAGATGGTCTTTGTTAAGTGCCAACTTGTAAATATCTCGGTTCTTACTCAATAAGATAGGCAAAATTTCGCGCTTAATAAATTGACTTATTAGCATTCTAGAGTATATGACCATACGAACACGTATGGTCATATACTCTAGCGCGCGTGCATGTACACACACACACACACACACACACACACACACACACATATATATATATATATATATATATATATATATATATATATATATACATATATATATTATTATATTATATATTATATATGTATATATATATATATAAATATATGTATAAAGTGAAAGAGAGAGACCGAGAGAGAACATTCACATGTTGTACAATCAATATGCTTAAAACAGTTTTGCGTACATGTAATATAGCAGTTGTGAACGTTCGCATATGTATCTCCAGATAGATGGGCATATGCCTGCCAAGAAAAGTATATCAACACGGTCAATGAATGCACGGATTCAGACATACGCACGTAAGACCTCTACTACTACTACTACTACTTATATGCCCTTAAGGTTGCAGTCGTTTAACCAAACCCCATAAATTCTTAACGGTTCGCGTGTATCTGAAAAGAAAATGGATCAGTCATATTTCATTTTAACACCGACGTCCCGATCTGCAACGTATTATACCCCGATCGGAACGTTACAAGAATCTTTCCTCTGGTTCCTCTGGGAGATGATAATAATATGTCTCTCCGCTATCGCGCGAAAACTCCATCGTCGTCGTCGTCGTCGTCTGGGATCTCTGAGCGCGGGGTGATGACCCCCATCGATATTTATCATAAATATCGAAGGGTTCCTTACATAAATATTGAAAATCCCTCCGCCTGGCGCATCCTCCCTCGCCAGACCAACAAAGGCCACGATGCGGATTAATAAAAAGACGAGCACCCTGCCTAAAAGTAGATAGTAATGTATTTGATATACACTTGGGCCGTACTAACGAAATCGTCTCGGTTATTGATTGAGTGAAATAACTGGAACTGAAATACTGAAGGGAAATATATCTTGTTATGGTTATCGTGGCGGTGGTCTGAGGTGTTAACGCATGATCGATCCCTTTGGACCGAAATGGGGTATGAATGCTGATAATGGTAATTGGCATCTTTACGCGGCCATTCATATGGACGGGAGAGGAAGGGGGGTGGGGGTAGGGGCGTTGGTGGGCGGTGGCGGGGACACCTCTTGGATGGATGGGGTGCCCGGCTCTTTGGTGGGTGGCCGTGATGGAATAAGGTCAAAGGAGACGAGGAAGAGATTGGCATACGAAACGAGAGGTGGGAGGGGAAAAAAAAAATCTAGAAAGGGAGGTGAAGAGAGAAAAGGAAACATCGAATAATGACTTTGCGAGTCTTTGGAAATGGTTTGCTGATCCTCCAAGAAGGAATACATAAAGAAGCAAGAACAAATGATGATTTATGACAAATAATAAAAAGCGAAGAACTCGTTGTTGAAACTTTCGTACGTATAAAGAAGTGATGCCTGGAAAAGAAAGGACGTGTTTGAAATTCACAAAAAGAAAAAAGAATTTCTGACGAAAAAGCTGCAAGGCGAAAGAAAGCGCCAGAAACAATGAAAACAAAGAACAAAGAAAGACAATGAAATAGCCGAGCCGTCTCTGCACAGATAATATTAGCAGCGAGGAAAAAATGGGGGAAATGTGATAGCGATGAAAGGTATAATAGTCAGGTTAATTAACTAAGAATTCATTAGTGGATTCCCACCTTTTCCTGTCTCCTTGTTTAATAGCTCAGGTTTTTTCCAGTCTCCTCAAAGACAGATTTATTCCCTTTCATAAGCCATTTCTAAAGCAACGATATCCTTTTTTTTCTGTCTGTTGCATATTTCTTTCATGGGACAAATTAATTTCCTCTCCGTTTAAAACTGTCTTCGGATATCTGTTATGACGTGGAAGTCTGGAAAGGGAATTGTATAAATATAAATCACTTCTCAAAATGATTTTGTCAGTCAGTTTATTATTCTGAGCGAGTTCCCATACCAATATCATAGACCTGTATATAACGGAAAATGAATGTTTCTAAAATCATAACAGTTTTAAATTGTTCAACGCAATTCTGAAACCATTCTCATATACACACTTGGGTCAATAAGAACTAAATAAACTCTTTTGGCAAAATCAAGCAGTAAGCAGTAATCGAAAGACTATTGCCACTAACGCCACAGCCTAAATATTTCATAGTATATATGTACAATACATACAAACAAACAAAACAACAAAGAAAGTATAGTTGTGACTGTAAGAAAAAAACAAGGTTTGATCCGACCTCCAGCTTACTTGGGACACGTGCAAGATGTTCCCCTCACGCATGAGTTATAAACATTACATTCCTAACTTTTAACTTGAATTAACACGTGCTAAAATCTACTGTCAAACAGAGCCTTGATTCACCAACGACAATTAAAATAAAGACGATATATTTTGTTAGAAATAATTATTCTGTACTGTTTAACCTGCACATTATATATTTTCTCCACACTTTCATTCTAATAAACAAATCATAAATATCCAACCCTAACATTCCTGGATCTTTAACTCAATGCGAAACACCTACCTCAGAAATTTTTAGGTTCTTCCTTAGATCTTTCCTACCCACAACAATAACAACAACAACAACAACTCCAACATAGTAGTTTGTAGACTTACTTCCCGAGTAAGTGAGTTGTGACTGTAAGAAAGAAATAACAGTAAGTATTAAGCCACTCAATCACCCTGTGATCCTTTGTGGCCTCATTTAATCCATTGCCATTCACACCATCCAAGTTTGTTTACAAATTTCTAGGCACTGATGGCCCTATGCCCACTCAGTCACAGAGGGTCAAGGTACTTCATGCCTATACGGTACCGGTATAAAATACTGATCACACCCAACGGCGCTTAACTTCTCTTACTAGACTTATTAGTTATTATTTTATTATTATTATTATTATTATTATTATTATTCAGAAGATGAATCCTATTCATATGAATCAAACCCAGGCGGGGACCAAAGAATATGGTGTTCATAGACAGAAGAAACAGAAGGTAATAGAAAATACAGAAAGAAGTGATCACTTATAAAATAATTCGAAAAAATAAATTAACAAATTAATTAACAAATAAATAAAATGTAACAAACAATCCCATTGTAATTCCACGAAGAGGTAATACTCCTGATAAAACACCGATACCCCCTTTGTCAAAAATACATTCCAAGTAGATACATCAATAACACTCCAATTCCAAGTCATGTTTTTTCTTTTTCAGTTCAGGAAACATTTTCCCCTTGGAACCTTGTCAAGTAATACAGTTCCAGGTCTCGTGCTCGATATAAAAGAGCCTCAGCACATAATCATTAAGCCACTAATCTCCTCCCATTGATAGATAAGAAAAACAAGCTTGATTATGAAGTCTTTTTACGGACCCGTTAATACGGCTGAACTAATTTCCTGTGGGTAAATAGTTAATTAGCGTAGTTTACTCTCCTGCGCATACACAGCTTTTTTTTTAGGGCGACTTGTTATTTATTTATCTCTTTTCATCGGCCCCCTGATTGAATATCTATTTGAGAGGGCTCATTCATTACTTCGTTTTCCCTTCTTTTTTTTTAACATGTGTATTTTGTCTTTCAGTATTGTCATTTTATAACTATATTCAGGCGAATTGTAATTGTTAGAATGTGGCAGTTTTGAATATGGACTATTAATTTTTCCAGTTGTCACTCATTTTTTCATAGTGTTAAATACCAAGTTTCAGAAAAGTTTCCATTCTTGAAATCTCTGTTTTCTATTTCTTCTTCTTCTTCTTCTTCTTCTTCTTCTTCTTCTTCTTCTTCTTCTTCTTCTTCATCTTCTTCTTCTTCTTGGGTCATGCGCTTCCCTTGGGAAGGGAGAGAGAGAGAGAGAAAGAGGTGTCCTTCTCTGTCTTGCATGTAAGTAATAGTTCATTTGTTTGTGTTCACGAATGCTTGTATTACCTCGCGTGCATTTGCACATGTGCTTCCTTGGACGTTTGCAGAGCCCTGCCCATTTTTTCTTATCCCATTGTGAGCCCAGAAAAATTATTTCTTCCTTTTCAGGACATTCTCTGTTTTGTATTTCAGAGAAACGAGATTAAAACCGTCTGGTTCGCGTCAGCTCACGACCGTATCTTTTCAACTGATGTCTGAAGCAAACACGCGAAGTTTTACGAACGGTTTGCTTTCCGCTTCGTTAGTCCGTGTGAATCTGTATCGTCATCGATTTCTGTAG
>NC_061110.1:85054646-85077146 GCF_015104395.2 Macrobrachium nipponense | reverse complement strand
CACCCTCATCTTCACTGTTGCCTGTGTTATAATAGTAGCTCAAGTAATCGTGTCTCTATGGATCCTTTGGTCTTGTCGAAATATTGAACTATTACTGCATAAGTCTTTTCTGTGCTAATATCTGTTTTCTCATCTATCATAATAGAAAATTTATTGGACTTTAAAGCTACAATCACTTCCTGTGATATCATTCCAATTTCCTTAATTACGCGTGTGGCCTTCGATCTTTTTAAGACATTTTCTGGGCTATTAAAGAGTCTGGGAATATATCTTTAATTACCTCAATCAAATGATCGAAGCATTGAAAGCAATATTGTCCTCAGCTAAAAACGCAGCCAGTTTGACATATATTTTCAACAGGCAAGCTTACAATAATTTTGTAATTTAATAATGTACGAAATTTGTAAGTAATTTTTAAAAAATGTAAGTAACTTGAAAGTGGCGAATTTTTTCTGCATAGACGAAGACGACGAATCTTCGTCTGCACTGAAATGCGAGATCACCCTCCGTAGAGTTTTTTATTCTGCATAAACCCAGAAAATTCTGCATTTCGGCAACCCTGGTGATATGTCACCTCAAGGAACTAACAAGTAAGAGCACAAACATTTGAAAAAACAACGGTTAGGTAACAGCTAGTTCATATTATGAATGATCAGGCGGTTGAGCCCTCGTTCTTTCCAGAATTCGTCTTGATCTTCGTGGGTAATGTTTCTATTGTCAACTGCTTGTTCTATGGTGGTTGGTGGTTTGTTGGAGAAATGACCTGAGTGGAGTAAACAGGAGAGGAAGCAGCATCGTTATTGGCACATATATTTCTAAAGTTTGAAATTTTCCCTTTCCTACATATCTCTTCACAAATAGCTGTATTTCTGTAATGCCAGTATTTCCTGCAAAAAGGTAAAATCGTTTAATGAAATTAACGCCCCTTCTACTACTCGTCTCAAAGTCCGGTCGTTACATGCAAAAACAACCTTTGTACCTTTAAAATTTATAGCGTGGTTTTTCTCCCATGTATGTTGCGCAATTGCACTGTATGAACTTCCCCTTCTGCAAGCAGCAACGTGTTCTTCCCTTCTCTTATCAATGGAACGTCCGCTTTCTCCCTCCCACGTAACATTCATTGCAATCACTACAAGGTATTAAATATACTCCTACATTCTCTCTATTACCCGGGTTATTTTTAATGAGTTTCTTCTTGATTGTACTGTTGTACTGAAAACTACGTTGAAGCCGTCTTTTTTCCTTTAAGCTGCCTAGAAATTATTAAGTTCTCTATTATAAGGAAGAGCAGAGATGCGATTGTGGATTGTATCCCCATTTACTTAGAGGTACGACATAGTACCTGGCTTCTGCATATATATATATATCTATATATAGATCTATATTATATATATATATATATATATATATATATATTTTGATATATAGATATATATATATATATATATATATAATATATATATATATACATATTTTATATATATATATATATATATATATATATATATATATGTGTGTGTGTGTGTGTGTGTGTGTGTGTTTCATTTAAGAGACACTTTAAAATTTATACCTGCCGTATCGTTTCATTTAATTTAGGTGGGAATTCTTCGTTTATTCACACAAGATTAAACAAATGCAACAGTAGGACTCAAAAAAGCTATATATAATTACATAATGGAAACAGATTTATTCAACGTTTTTCCAGCACACCTACCAACGATATGAGTTTTGCTGGAAGCTGTTATTCGATAAGCCTTCAGTTAACTTTGGATAAAAAAAAGTGCAGATGTATTTCTAAAACTGATCCGGAACATAAGGTAACACTTCATGCACTATGTTGCAAAATACATCGCAATCCCCTGAAAATGAAATGCATTTAACAGAGCCCTCCATTACAAAGTGCATTTTGCCTTGGGTAAGTTCCTACCCTGCAGTCTGGTGTACATTCTTATTCACACAAAAATAATGGTTTGTTCTGTGAACAGTTGTATATGTATGATCAGTAGTAAAACAAAAATGTTTTTGTTCTGTGAACGGTTTTATATGCATGATTTCCAGTAGAACAGTATAATTCTTTGTTCTCTGAGCAGTTTTATATGCATGACTCCCAGTAGAACAAAATAAATCCTTTGTTTTTGTGAACAAGTTTCATGTGTTATGGCTCCTTAGTAAAAAAAAAAAAAGCAAAAAATTGTCTTTTCTTTGAACAGTTTTATATGTATGATCACTAGTAAAACGCAGTATTCATCTATTACGGTTAGGACGTTTGAAATTTATCAGGCCAACTAAACGTTTGTGATGAATGAAAAAACAAAGGCTGGAACAGTGAGAGGAAGATTGATTTTGGTGTAAGACCTTCATGTTTATGGTGCATTTTAAAGACCTCTTAGAAAGGCCAAGATTACGGAAAGCTTGAGGCTTTAATAAAACCCACCATGCACTAGGAATCAAAGCATTAGGAGCAAAAAACGATTATTACCAATTTCATTAAAAAATGATGTTTTGGAGACAGTAAAATTGTCCCAGAATTTAACGGTCGGTAAAACGTTCCTTCAAATGCACAATAGCATCTGATTTACGTACGGCCATTATGATATAGAGTGACATTAGGTCAGTTTTGAAGTCATTAGATGTTTATCCTACTAGTCTGCATACTTCTGCAACCAAGGTCACATCGTTTCAGCCAGTCATTGTAGTTTTACTAAAGGGCAAAAAAAAAGGGCAAAAAAAAAAAAAAAAAAACTCATAGAGTTGCTCAAGCAACGTGCTGATAAATTCTTGTTATATATTCACTGCATTGGGTCTCGGTATTTAAAAGCAGTTTGTTTTTAAATGCAGTCTCATTTTGCGCTCATGTTTTTATTTCATTGGAACACTGATCTTACCTGGTTATGAGTGATGAATGGCACTAAATCATATGTCAAATATTTCATTATTTTTCTAAACGGACCAATCCATGATTTAGCCAATAATTGTAATCAAAATATATTAACACTTGATAGTTACCATTTAATTTCAGTGGTATGGGAACCATTGCAATGACAACGATCAGTAATGATAACACACCTGTGGTAAATCATGTCTTTGAGCGCGATGGACATAATATCTACCAAAGGAAACACTGATATGAAACAGTTTGCACGTGCATGTAATGTACTGGATAAAGTTTCAGATGAAATTCTGCCACCTTCGAAGGATAACAACAAGCTTTGAGTAGATCTGCTTTCGAAAAACACTGTTAGTTCGGTTCCCAGGACCAGCGGGATCTGGTTACTTGAAAGTGATACACAAAGAAAATTACCAAAGGGAATTATCTGTAATGATTTCTTTACTAAAAGATATGGATCCTAGTGATAAAACGTGCAACAATTCAACTTTACAAGTCACATTCTAATGCCATATGCCAAGGAGATCCCTAAGTTGTTACCTTCAAACAGCTGCAATGAGGGTATTTTTTTCTTTCACTTGGGGACCTGATGGCAGGATCTAGTCTCTGTTGGTTGTTTATTTGCTATAAATGCAGTATGTCATATCCTCATTAATAGTCTAATGCTTTTCAGAACGGTTCATGGAAGCTCTTTTGCAGATGCCATCCTTCATACATTCCGATTATACCAGTGATTCACCCACCCGTCTTGGTGACTCAGAATAATAAAGATGATAAAACATATGTAATCACTGGGCAATTAACTACAGGACAGATGTTTGACAAGCTCATGGAATCAAAATCCCTGACTCAAAAAAAAAAAAAAAACCTTGGCTGAAGTATAAGAAAATGATTGACGTACACAATTTTACTAATTCATGATTAAACCATCCATCGTGAGACAATGAAAAGAATGTTGTCATTACTTTTGATCATTAGGTCATAATCTCTTAGCCAATCATTGTGCGTTTATATCCAGAAAATGTCACAGTTACTAGAAAAATACCCCGGTGTTTACACACACCACACCCAGAGATTTCATTTTGTTTGGACAGATCGCTGTTGGGAAGGATCGTCTCCAGGCCTCATTTGCTGAGCGAATTCTAATGTAGAGCCGGAAAATAAAATAACTGGAGGTAATGAAAACGCCTGCATCTAGTTTGGTGCATGTAAAGACCAGTATGCTAATGTTAAGACCGCCATGAAAAAAGCTGTTGATGAACTTATACCCAGTCGGAATGAGCCAGACAAAGGACGGTACTGTTAAAGAAAGACTAGTCTTTAAAAAAAGCTCTCCAATTGATGATGATTGGCCTTTTCAAAATACAATAGGTGGGCTTACGGTTGATATTTGTTTTGCGTTGAAAGGAAGTGGCCAGGCCATCCTAATATAAGGAAGTTGGGGTCTGCTGAAAAAGCTAACTTGGGCATTATAAGTTATAACGTTTGATTCCAAAGCTGCTGTCAGGAAAGGTGAGGATAAAACTTAAATTTATACTCTCCATTGCTTTAATGAACATTTTACTGTATGTTCTAGAGCAAACGATCTAGCCAATGCTTTATCACACGAACTGTTTGTATAAAGATCCACCTCTTGTAGTGTTCGAAAGAGAATGTGTGTATTCAGAAGTTACAAAGTCACACCACGCAGCCGATGCTATCCGGTAGTTACGTTACACATCCAACCGTCAAATAAAATCTGTAAATGTTTTAGGCCTTGTCCACACTACCCGGCACTGTCCGACGGACAAACGCTGTTCCCATATCCCGTTCCACTACACGACCGACCGAGTATGGAGCCAGAACGATGCATTGGTCTGGTACACTGCTTCAGAAGTGAGATAAAATAAATAGCTGGGGGAGCCCGACGGACATGCCCGCTATTGTGGACAGGCCTTTAGATGGTAGTGCCTTTTTTTCAATTTCACCCGAGAACAGTACTAGACACTTAAGCATTAAGGTCAGGTAGTAATCACATTTAATGGATGTGAAGCTGGCATTCAACGGAATACGGTATCCTTCGGAGCAGGGCCGAGTGATAAGAGTTGGGAGGCGTTTTTCCAACCTTCCCCTGAAACTCTAGTTGAGGAATATAAGATTTCCCCCGTCACACAGACGACTAGGTGAATGTGCTTCTGAAGTGGTAAGTACAAAAAAGATGCCAAATTGTTAATTGTGCGAAGTGAGCGTTCATTTCAAAGAAATGTGAAATAGTAACAGACGAGATGGCAGAGAACTAGGAACTAATTCCTATCTTACACAGATACTTACATTACACATTGTGTCTATTTCTGTATTTTAACTTGACTAACAGCGAGAGACAGAGAGAAAACGAAAGAGAGAGATAGCAACATAAGTAATTTCGCAGTCAAGATGTAAAACACAGATGCCTCACAGGAGGTAATTCATTTCCTCATGACTTCATTGTCCTACACACCTTTTAGAGAGATGAGATTGGCTGCCTCTTTTACGAGAGTTGTAGAAAAAGCTCCTCGTATTCATAGTTCTGGTTTTATGCTCTCCTCCCCCTCTCGTAGTAGCCATCTTGCTTGGTGAGACGTACCCGCGTGAAGTCACAATAATCAACAGATATCACAAAGTTAACATACGACTAGAATTTGAGAAATATCTAGAAGTGTTCGTGAACTATCGGTGATAAGATTAGTGTGAAAAATAGTAGGATAAAGCGTCTTCTGAAGTTAGTTTATCAAGTGTATAACTATAAATCAGAAACCAGAAATGGGCAGTAAGTTTTACCAACTGCGGGAAAAGGTGGCGTAATTTGGCGTGTTTAGCAGATTCGCAATACGATGAGGTAGCAGGAAGGGAACTGGCATTTCTCATCTATGAAATCAGCAACAGTCCTAACCAAAAAGATACAAAAGCATTCATAGATATATTAGAAAGGATATAATCCTTCAAACTGGAACAAATCTAATGAAAACATCTTGAAAATAATTGAAGAAGTTTCCAACAAATAAAATCCAAGTGGTCAAGAGACTCATAAAGAAATATACATAAACCAACATATTCCGACAAAGAAAATGAATAAGGTGAATCTTGTGAATATACTAATTGATGCATTAGAAAAGAATGCCAAAAGCATGCAAACGTGTAAGGTTTGGTATAGCATAGTCAAGCCACAAAAACCTAATCAGAAAAGTGCTGCATGCAACATTCCGACCCATCCACAGTGTGCTGAGGTAATACAAGATTTGAGAAAAAATACAAGAATTTTTTGTTCAACATGTCTATCATGGATAGACAATGTTATTAAATCAAGATTGAATGTACAAATAGTTGAGGATGAAGAAGAAGAGAAGAGGAAGAAGAAGAAGAAAAAGAAGAAGAGGAAAACGGAAGAGAAGTAAACAAAAATGAAATGACAGAAAAAAATAAGGAAAACAAAGAACAAGATAAAAGTATGGATGCAGAGATACTCATTGATACTACATATGTAAGTGTTTACATAATAAAAATATGGAATGTTAGTCCATATATATAAAAGTCTAAAACTAAAGAGGTTCAACCAGATTGCTTGCAGGAATGTGATCAGACTAGAGACGCTAAAGATGACGTATACAATAAGTATGTAAGCTAAGATAACCATTGCCGTCACCTGTATTCATTCAATGGTTTATAAAACATTAGGTCCAAGCTCCCTGACTGAGACAACACCGCCTACGTGATCTGTAGCGTGTCTCATTTTGATTGTGTGTTCGTATGAACCTATGTCATTGTATGTATGTTCATATGTTCGAACTACTGTCTGTTCCTTCATAACTTGTAACGGAGATGGTAGACAAGGAGAAGAGAGTTAGCTATCGTCATTAGAAGACCTGTACCTCTTTACCTAAGCTTTATCATGTAGAGGAATAGGATTAGCCATCATCATTGGCAGAAGCGATCAAGCTATCGTCATAGAAGACTTGTACGATCATACCTGATCTTCATCATGTAAAACTTCGAAGAATATACTATTTTTATACCTTGTGTTTTCTACAAGAACCTCACCGAACCATGAGTTCAACACATCGTCGTAAAGATAATACCGACTTCGTAAGTGATCTACAAAACCCCAGACACTCCATTGAAGATGGAAGTGCAATACCAACTGACTTAGCGTATAGATTATCGCTAATCTAACATTACCTCATAGGGCGCCTTATCATACAAGGCACAAGACCTAATATTGGTGGCCAGCGGACCAGAAGAACTCTACAACGTCCTACGAAGAAAAAAACCAGAATAATAAATCATGTATCATAAGAAGTCAACGACGACGGAAGCAGCAGATTCTTCAAGCAACCTAGTATCATCATTAGTGAGCGACTTCAGAAAACAACAAGATTCGTCAAGCAACTTAGTATCATCGGTTAGTGAATAACTTCAAGAAACAAACCGACGTGTCCTTTTTCCTACGACAACGCAAGCTTCGTCTCTCATTAGAATCATTCAAGAAAACATCGTTAGTGAGCGTTTCCGGCACTCCAGAAACAAACCGAACGCGTCTGCAGCATCGGATCTTTCAAGGGCTCGAATCATCGAAACACGCGCACGGGGAAACTGAAGCCAAACCAGTCGTCCGCTAAAATTAGAGGAAGGAGGACCAAGGCCGTGTGTCGTTATCGGAACACCGTGACTTCCACAAAAGCAAGCTAAGTACATTTTTTATTCATTTGGAGTAACTTTGAGTTGTTTCCTTTGCAGGTCGAATTTCGTTATTCCTGTGGCTGAAGTTACGAGACATTCTTAATCTTACTTTTTTACAGAAATTATCTATATCTTTGAGATTTCGCTACTGCGAGTTTTTATCTTTGAGTGTCTGTTTCCAGAAGTTCTACTGAAATATCATAATCATATACTATAGTTTAATTTTATCATTTTTGGGTGATTATTAATCCCTTACGTAACAAATCATATTTAAACAGTGAATATGCGTTTACGCAGTGGACGTCTGTATTTATACAGATGCATGGATAGGGTCGTTAAGCACCGTAGTGATTAGACACAAAAAACAAGTGGAACACCCGTACAAATCTATATAATTAGAGGTAACACTATTTCGGGTCATGACAATAAATGCTCCTTTGCAAGTCCCGATCGCAGTTTAGCTTGAGTTTTTTGAGTTATATAAATATCGAACCTCATGACTCAACTTAACTTTAAAAATACGGCTGGATTGCAAGGAATAACATGTCTGTAAAAAACTTTCAACAGGCTAAATGCGCTGACCAGGATCCCTCACTATTTCAAATTTTAGCAAAGAATGAAGTACAAACAGTTAAAATTGTATGCAGTAGTGATAACTTGTCTTATTAGTAATCGCTCAGTTCCTAATAGTTCGTCATTCATTGCTGTATACGTAACCAGCAACATAATGCTAAAAACACACAATACGTTGCCCGATGGTAATAAAGAGAAGGATCCAAATTATTACAAAAAGAAATAGAAACGTAAGCCTTTCAGAATCAAAACAAGCAAACTCGGTTACTGTGTCACCTAGTCAAGCGGTCAAGGTTAGTTGAATCTGCCGAGAGTTTTTCAAAGCGAAGCAAATTCCACACAATAAGCGACTCTAGCAGAGTGGGGAAAAGCGATGCTGGTTTATACATACCGATATCTTTTTGAATTAAAAAGGATTTTTCCTATGAAACACACGACCGTATAAAGTAATCAGAGCAGGTTTTTCGTTTTAATTTTAATACATTAAGTTTATAATAATACTGGTGGATTAAGCCCAACTGTACGCGCCGTAAAATTAGAATATCTTGTTTTATTTCTTTAGTACACGCAATATCTTGTTTATTTAGGACTCACCGTCTGTTGTTCGAACTTCCCTAATGAGAAGTCCGGATAAGCGAGCGCTTACAGATACTCTATGTTATAAAAAAAAAAAAATTGATCTGTATCTAGTGTAATTGTAAGATTCATCTAGGGTATACAAAATATTATCTTACATCCTGCAAAAATAAGGCGTGTTTATCTAAGGAAAATCCTATAAACCTTCAAACATATTAAAATCCGTTTGAACAAAAATGAGACAGTTAATCAAATAATAACTTATATAAAGGAACTATACATTTGTCTCATAAATCGTAACATTGTTCAAATGACCCAACAGAATTCTCCCACAACCGCAGTCGCAATTTGCACGCAAAATCTCGAGAAGCATGCACCCTCGAATGTCTTAGTGCGTGTAAAAAGACTTTGCTGGGAAATGAAAATTTTAATCCTTCCCGACACTCTGAAATATAACGATTTCCGCGAACAAAGCCCTAAAAGTATACATATCGTGGATACGGAAGTTATAAATATCGCATTTTTTATTGTTGCTTATTTTTAATCACGCCCAACCAGTATTGGGATGAATCTCTCTGATAATCTATCTAAAGTAATATCCGTAAAGTCATTCAAGCAGAGGTGATTCAGCAGAATTTTTTTATCTTCTACCTGAATACCAGGAAGTTTCTCCACTACGAGTGATCTCTGGAGAAAAACGGATGTCATTGAAAACAAAATACGGTCTAAGGACAAACATAAAGCTATATACGTACCTTCGTGTAGAACCCAATGAAATTTCAATAGAGATAAATGACGACGTTGAAAAATGTTAGTAATAGGAGTCATTAGGAAATCAAATAGCCCATATAATTTTTCTCTCAAACGTCATGTCATAAAGGATCGGACTTGGCGTATCTGCGTAGATTTCTGTCGCTTAAACAAGGAAACGACTTCCGATAGTTTCCAGTGCGATGTACCGACGACATCTTATCTCTGTTAGGTTAGAATAAATTTTTTTTTTTTTCACCAACTTGGACTTACTTAAATGCTTTTACCTGATACCATTACCTAAGTGATTGTACCTCATATACCGTTTTCAGCACACTCAGGGGACATTATCAATTTTTTACGTATGCCTCCGGCTTACGTTGCGCCCCAATTACAATATAGTGTTTGGAGAATTTTAGGGGATAACCTACATGCCTATATGGATGATCTTGTAATCTTTTCTAATACCTTAGAAGTACATTCACATAAGTAGAGCTAGTGCTACAGAGACAAAGACAAATAATCTCAGAGTAAAATATCTAAATGTGAGTTTTTAAAAAACCGAACATGTTTATCTAGGTTTTATGTGTCTGGTCAAGGTCTTAAAAGTAGTCCATGGTAAGGTGTCGGCTATTCATAACTTTCCGGTACTTATTAACGTAAAAGGGGGATACAGCACTTTTGCGCTGTAGTGGGTATTACAATCGTATGTAAATATGTAACTCTTCAATCATGACAGCTCCTTTAACAGATCTTACGAAGAAGAGCGTAGATTTATTTATGGTCTGAAAAGCATCAACAGGCGTTCGATATCTTAAAAGCGGAATAATGCAGCTTACCTAACTTAAAATCCCTGATTTAAATAAGGAATTTTTTTTTTTTTTGCAACAGACGCCTCAGACCAAGGGGTAAGAGGGGTATTACTTCAGTCATATGATAAACAGTTTCTTCCCTATAGCTTTTTTATAGCACGTGTAAACTAAAGCCCTCTGAAAGTAAATATGCAGTAATAGGCAAGGAAGGGCTAGGTATCTTTAACACTAGTACATTTTAAGTTCATAATCTATGGCTATCCTGATAAAGTCCTTACTGAACATGAGTCCTTTACCGAGTTTTTCAAAGGCTTTAATCACAGTCCAAAAGGAACTCGGTGACAAATGATCATTCAGGTCTTTGGAGCCAAGATAAGATATCTACCTGGGAAAGCAATTATCATAGCTGACGCATTATCCCGCAATCCCGCACCATACTGCAAAGAACCATTAATTAGACTAAAAGATATAGAAACATCCGTACCTATTGTTAAAAACCGTATCTAAACAAGAAATTCCTTAACCCAAGAGATCGCGAGCATTGAATATCTGGGTCGGAGCGTAGAACTGTTACAAACTGAACAAAGCAAGCGTCAACAGACATAACCCAAACAATAAACACTTCGAACGGAAACAGAGTCAGCAGCAATAAACACCAACATAAACACTTCGAAACGGAAACAGGGTCAGTGGCTAAGCAAACCAATAAACACTTCGAGCAGAAAACCCTAAAGCAAAAGTATACTTAAAGTATGTATCAGAATAATGTAATCAAATGTAATATTATATGTAGGTCTGTGACGAGGTAAACCCGAAGAACACAGCAGATGACTAAACGACCAGGTATTAGTAATAATCTCTTTCATACCAATCGTCATAAACTGGTTGCATTCCGTCATCCAGGGTTCCCTACTATGTCACAGAAAGCCAAATCACTATTTTACTGGCCTACAATGCTTACAGATATAAAAAAGCACATACTGATTGTAACACGTGTCATGAAGACAAGGGACACACTAAGACACCTGTCAGTTTAAGGGCCTATCCTGTGCCAAATCAATCCTTGAAAGAATATACGTAGAATTATTAACAGAATTACGAGTCTGACAGAGGGAATAAACACTTCTTAGTGTTAACAGTTCCTTGACACGTTATATAGAATTAATAGCACTAAAAAACAAACACCGCAATTGAGTGCGTTAGGATATTTTATGAGTGCTAAATCAGTAAATATGGAATTCAACACATAATAATCTGTGACTCGGGTGGTGTAAATCAATAATAATCTCCTTAACACGTTGTGTGAATTCCTTTCCATTAGAAAACCAATAATATATTTTATCACCCAGAGTCAATCGGTTTGGTAGAATAACGGATAATTAAATAGGAAGTGTCATGTCTTACGAGTTACAACTCGTGATATTGGATCCGACCGGATTATAGCGGTTCTCGCGGTTTTAAATATTTCCTTTATCATTGATATCTTGTATCTATAGAATTGATGCCGCAAGTAGCCTTATACGGTACGCCGCTAGAACACTTTTCCACATATTCAAGCCAACCATTAATTTATCAAAGATATATAAAAAATATATAAATAAATAAATATAAAAAAATATAATAAATATGGATCAAGTGGAGTCTAATATATACACTCCGTAAGAAGTCGGAAGGGTACAAATTATAATAAAAAAGGAATCACGATAATATCAATAAGCAAAACGTAACCATTAAAAGTATCCAAATTATATATGCGTAAAGATTTGCAACTCTAACTTAATTCTTTAGTAATGACAAATAAGCTAAAGTTCAAACACATATCCAAAATCTACTGACATATTGTCTTGTCCCGGTAATTTATATTCGTAGTCAATGAAAAAAAAAAAGAAAAAAAAGAAAAAATTAAATAAATAATAAATACTAACTAATAATAAATAAAATAAATAAAATAAAATAAAAGAGATTTTAAAGTCAGGAAGTCTAGAAGTGAAAATGTTATCTATGGAATAATCCTATATGAATCTTATACAGGGCTAATAATATATATAGAATTTGTATGGAACCTTTTTCATATAGTTTGAATAAGGAATTTATTTAACATAATGCCACATGAAACTAATATATTGTTCAATTTTGGTACTGTTGTTTTTTTTTTTCAGACATTCTTCTCATGCGGGTGGAGAATTAAAACACTAAAAATATCATTTGAAAATACTAAAGTCGTATCTCTTACAGCAAGTAACGTAACTCTTAGCTGGCTGAGAGCAATCTCCTGCCAAGTGACGACGTCATCATTGCCGTATCAGCATTTGTTCCTTTTAACCTCAATAATCTGCTTACACAGGCTTCATCTGTGTGTCGTCTCTGCTTGCAAAAGCAGATTGACTGGAGAAAGGAATGCTTAGCCCGAACTTCTCATGGGCAAGGCAGACATGTCTATCGGTGTGGCGCCCAATGCAACTTTAGCTAAGGAGTTGCAATCATTTTAAAATTAATACAAATAAGCAAATAGAATTTCTATAACAACAAATGAATTAATTTTTCTGAACCTCATAGACATTTAGAAGTATCAAGATATATATGTGAAATATTTACTTGCAACATTAGCTTATTACAATTCCAAGTAAAACATTCATGGGAAAATGTCACATTTTCTTGAAAAACCCAAAGTTTATTTAGAAATTGTTACATAGTGGGTTTTTTCGTTGCATCTCCTACCTATTAATAAAGTTTTTAAAAATTAACCTCAGAAGATGCGCGCGAGAATATTGAATATGCAAACTTTTGTTAGGGCACATAGAATCATGATTAATCTTCTCTTTGACTCTTATGTTGCCTGGCAATCTTACAAATAGCTCCGTTTTCCACTTCTTTGTCTAGTAACTTACTACCAGTAATATCGAATTTTTCTTTGGGATTCGTATTGAATATCTATTTATTTTTTATAATTATGGATATTTTTACAAGTCATCATAGACCTGGATAGGTTCATCTCATTGTTAATGCCGTGGATAAAAAGTTTGTACAGCGGATTCTTTTGAATATTCCAAAATATCAGCGAATTCATGTGGGTTACGTCTGGTCTAAATGGCTCTCTCCCCTCCCCTGTATTTGGATGTCGTCTGAATTTACTTTGCCCTTGTGACAAGTATAATTTCACTTGCAGGCTGATTAATGGAACCTGGTTACAGTATCCTGCAGTACGAGAGTTTCACATCGCACTTCAAAAAAATCGTTCGTCGCAGCGGACGACTACCGTCAAGTAACAACCGCCTACAATGTGGAAAGGAATTTCATGGACTTCTCGACCGACACCGTATCTCGTCGTTAATCTCGTTTTAATGCGGAACGCTCCAGCGGCTGTCGGAATTCGACTACAAAAAGGGACATACTTCCGACAATTACGACCGAAGGATATTCAACTCTACTTTGCTGGCGAAGGACTCGTGCTGGGATGATCTATTCATCGCGAACGTAATCAGTGTAGCTTTAGGATGCAGAGAATAAGTATGAGCGCAAAAATAAAAGAACGTTGGACCCGCCCATTGGCAAATTTTCCCCACCCCTTGTTTTACCATTGAAAAAGGCCGTTTCAATTGGCTAAAGTGGTTGTCTGGAACTGTGTAATGGACGCAAAAGTTTGTTCGAAAGCTATGTTAAAAGTGAAGTAGTATAACCTCGGTCATGTATCCTATATATATAAAGTATCATGTATCCTATATAATTGATCATAAATAACAGAGTCGAAATATATCTTTGCGTGTACGCAATAGGAATCTCTTATATAAATGATCATAAATAAACAGAATCTAAATATATCTTTGCGTGTACGCAGTAGGAATCTATTTAAAGTGCACAATATATTAATCATAATATATGAATCCATATACCAATGTATAAACAAATCAGGTAGCCTATAATCAATCTGTTACCTTTTATCTTCCAATATCTGCAGTTATATAGAGTTAGTATATTGATTAATGAATCAGAAATCAACGAATCAATCAGCATAACATTAATAATTTTATCAATTCTATATGATATTTTTTATCAGTTAAAATATGATTTTTATCATGTTAATCTTCATTCTATGCAATTATCAGAGTACATTAGTATTTTCTGTAGCATAAGTATCTTAAAGAGATGAAGTGAAAAACTGTATCATTATATATATCATGTGATCACTATTATTTACCACCTATCATTGTTTTTATATTTTATTACTTGAATCAATTCATGTACACAATGAATTTTATTTACTTATATATATATATATTCACATAGTGTCTGTATCACACTCCTATAAGTCAGATTGCAAGTCAAGTTTGAGTAATATTCAGTAGCTGGTTTTGGTAGCTGAACCTAGACTAATGTAAGTATTTATAATAAAAATATGGAATGTTAGTCCATATATATAAAAGTCTAAAACTAAAGAAAGTCAACCAGAATTGCTTGCAGGAATGTGATCAGACTAGAGACGCTAAAGATGACGTATACAATAAGTATGTAAGCTAAGAATAACATGCCGTCACCTGTAGTCATTCAATTGTTTTATAAACATTAGTCCAAGCTTCCCTGCTTGAGACAACCACCGCCTACGTGATCTGTTATGCGTGTCTCATTTTGATGTGTGTTCGTATGAAACCTATTGTCATTGTATGTATGTTCATATGTTCGAACTACTGTCTGTTCCTTCATAACTTGTAACAGAGATGGTAGACAAGGAGAACAGAGTTAGCTATCGTCATTAGAAGACCTGTACCTCTTTACCTAAGCTTTATCATGTAGAGGAATAGGATTAGCCATCATCATTGGCAGAAGCGATCAAGCTATCGTCATAGAAGACTTGTACGATCATACTGATCTTCATCATGTAAAACTTCAGAAGAATATCTATTTTTATACCTTGTGTTTTCTACAAGAACCTCACCGAACCATGAGTTTCAACACATCGTCGTAAAGATAATACCGACTTCGTAAGTGATCTACAAAACCCCAGACACTCCATTGAAGATGGAAGTGCAATACCAACTGACTTAGCGTATAGATTATCGCTAATCTACATTACCTCATAGGGCGCCTTATCATACAAGGCACAAGCCCTAATACATATGAGCAATAAAGCAGCATACCTACGAAGAAATAAATTACGATATGACAACAGAAAAGCAAATCCCGAAGAGGCTCTAGGACGATCTATTACTAATGACGGGAAAGAGGAAAAAATAGACAAGACAAAGACAAATCTGCAACCTTTTGAAAAGAGGGAATTGCAGATTTGGAGAAAGATGTTACTACAAACATCCTAAGATATGTCAAAACTATGAAATATATGGTAAATGTGCATACTTAGATGGATATGGGGATGATTGCAGAGATCTGCATCCAAAAATATGTAAAAACCTAAAAGAAGGAAAAGGATGTAAGTTCGACAAAAAATGCAAATATATGCACCCTGTAGCCATGAATCATAATCAAATAAATAACCAACCAAGTATAAAATCCAAAATAAGAAAGAACAAATAAAGAGAGAATCAAGAATATCAGGTAAAAGAGAAAAAAAGCAAACCACCAATGAGATATGCAGAGGTGTCAGCAAAAAATTTCAAAGCATCAGCTCCGAAATTCTACTCAAGAGATAATAACTGTATTTATTATGCAAGAGGATATTGCAGAAACGGAGAAAATTGCAGATTCAGACACAAAATTAATAATTATGATGAAGGAAGATCAAATATTATGGAAAAAGTTGGATTTTTTAATGTCAGAATTTCTGGAAATGAAAAAAAAGAACAACATACCAGAACAGGAAGAGACATGGGAAAATCCTTATTACTATCAGTATTAATGAAGGAGAAAAACACGCAAACCATCATAGTGATGAATGCGCAGGTTTAGTTTATTACGAGTAACTCAAAAAGAAAAATAGAGTACGTTAGAAGAACTAACCCAAAATGAAAAGAAAATAGATATAATGAATATAAGTGAAACCTGGTATTCCCAAGAGACTGGGAATGAGTGATCAAATAAAAGGGTTCCAAACTTATAGATCAGATAGAAAAATAAAAAAAGGAATCAAGGGAACCGCAATATATGGGAAAGACAAAAAACAAGGAAAAATATATGAGAAATATAGTAACTCAGAATGTGAACTAATAGCGGTAGAATTTGAATCTGAAAAATTTGATGAACATAGTAATATATAGACCTCCTAATACTAAAGAGTTTGACTTAATAATTGAAAAATTGGATGATATATGTAGAAATCACAAGGACTTGGGACTATTCTCCTATCTGGTGACTTCAACTTTCCTTTCGTAGAATGGAAAGAACGAATAGGAGATTGTGGTTTGTACTTATACATATAAAAAAGAGAGTAATAGTAGTGCAGAAGATAAGAGGCAATTTGAAAAGCTATTAGATATGCTACTAGAATACAACATTCAACAAAATAAATCACCTGCCAACAAGAAGGAAATACTTTAGACCTAGTATTGTGAATGAGATGAATTATGTTAAAGAAATAATAGTTTATAATGCGAGTATTTCAGAACCATAATGTCATAGAATTAACAGTTCATTCCAAAGCAAGTGAAAATAGAGATAAAGCAAGAAATGAAAAAAGTGGGAAGGATATGGAAAATACAACTTCTACAGTAAAAATATAAAATGGTCAGCAAATTAATGAAGAATTAACAAACAAAGATTGGGATAACATTTTCGTAAGTGATGACATAAGGGTAAATACGGAGATATTATATAAAATATTGGAGATAATGAGTGGAAAAAATATATACCGAGAAGAAAAGTCAAAAAAAACATCATTCATGCATACCAAGAGACAGAAGGATCTTGTTCCAGAAAATCAGAAAGTGGAAAAAAGGTCTTGCAAAGAAAAAAATGCATGGAAAGTTATAGAACTAAAAGTAAGATAGAAAATGCAGAACAAAAGATTATACAATCAAAAGAAAATGAAAAACGGGACTTGGAAGAAAAAACCCTATTAAATATCAAGCAAAACCCCAAACTATATATTCATATGCGAAGAAGATGAATAAAAGAAGAATAGAATAGGCCCTCTGAGAATGAAGGAGATTAACGAATGAAAAAAAGGAAATTTGCACATACTGGCAGAACGATATAAGAGAGAATTCACCCCGGAGAATAGATAATGAAGATAATGATATAGAAGTAAGGGATGAAAATAGTGAATATTTAGCTGACATAGATATTAATGAAGCTGATATTGTGCAGGCTATTAATGAAATTAAAAATGGAGCTGCTGCAGGGCCTGATGGAATTCCTGCTATTTTGTTAAAGAAAGTAGTTCATTCTATCGCAAAGCCACTTGCAATATTATTAAGACAAAGTGTAGATACAGGCAAGATATATGATGAGCACAAATTAGCTATATTACCCCTACTTTCAAAAGTGGATCAAGACTAGAGGCAAGTAATTATAGGCCTGTGAGTCTAACATCACATATTATGAAAGTGTATGAAAGGGTAATGAAGAAAAATATTATGAAACATTTAATAAAAAATAATTTGTTTAATAAAGGACAACATGGTTTCGTACCCGGAAAAAGTACACAAACCCAACTGTTAGTCCACCGTGAAAACATATTCAAAAATATGAAAAGCGGAAATGAAACAGATGTGGTTTATTTAGACTTTGCAAAAGCTTTTGATAAAGTAGACCATAATATATTAGCGAAGAAAATTAGAAAACACAATATCGTGGATAAAGTAGGAAGATGGTTAAAAGAATTTTTACACAACAGAAAACAGATAGTTATTGCAAACGACGAGAAATCGGATGAAGCCAAGGTAATATCTGGTGTGCCGCAAGGTACGGTGTTAGCTGCAATACTGTTTGTTATTATGATTGAAGACATAGACAATAATGTTAAGGATTCGGTAGTGAGTAGTTTTCGCAGATGACACAAGAATAAGTAGAAGAAATTACTTTTTGATGAAGATAGGAACGCTCTACAAAGAGACCTTAACAAAGTATATGATTGGGCAGAGGTAAATAGGATGGTATTTAACTCTGATAAATTTGAATCAATAAATTATGGAGACAGAGAAAGAAAGCTATATGCATATAAGGGACCTAATAATGAGACCATCACAAATAAGGAAGCAGTTAAAGACCTTGGTGTGATGATGAATAGGAATAATGTTATGCAATGATCAAATAGCAACTCTGTTGGCAAAATGTAAAGCAAAAATGGGAATGTTGTTACGGCACTTCAAAACAAGAAAAGCTGAACACATGATTATGCTTTATAAAACATATGTTCGTAGTCCACTTGAATATTGCAATATGTATGGGTACCCACACTATCAAAAGGATATTGCACAAATAGAGAGTGTACAAAGGTCCTTTACCAGCTAGAATAGAAGAAGTTAAGGACCTAGACTACTGGGAAAGACTACAATTCTTAAAATTATATAGTCCTGAGGAGAAGAGAACGCTACATGATAATTCAGGCATGGAAACAGATAGAAGGAATAGCAGAAAATATCATGGAACTAAAATATCAGAAAGAGCAAGCAGAGGTAGATTAATAGTGCCCAAAAACTATACCAGGAAAAATAAGGAAAGCACACAGGACTTAATCCACTACGCACCAGCATCGATAATGCAGCGTCCTATTCAATGCGTTGCCAGCTCATCTGAGGAATATATCAGGAGTGAGCGTAGATGTGTTTAAGAATAAGCTCGACAAATATCTAAACTGCATCCCAGACCATCCAAGATTGGAAGATGCAAAATATACCGGAAGATGTACTAGCAACTCTCTGGTAGACATTAGAGGTGCCTCACACTGAGGGACCTGGGCAAACCGAACAAGATGTAAGGTCTGTAAGGTCTGTAAGGTCTCCTCTTCTTCTCTCTCTCTCTCTCTCTCTCTCTCTCTCTCTCTCTCTCTCTCTCTCTCTTTTAGCTCCATGGATGGGAATTTTTTTCGAGAAGGCTTCAGTACGAAATGTATTGTTTCCATCCAGTTGCTTGTTACTTATGATAAATCATGGCTCACGCATTGTCATTATATTGTACTTAAGACAAAAAGACCGATAGATAGATTTTATCTATTTTTGTGTACACTAAAAGTGATAGAGACAACACACTTACTAGAGCTCTCGATAGAATTTTGAAATGCAATATAATGTAAATACATTATGAAGTAATTGTAACAAAAATCTGTAAATAATAATAATAAATGCTAATAATAATAATAATAATAATAATAATAATAATAATAATAATAAATAATCATAGTACTGATTAAAAAATCCAAATTATATCAGGAAATTGTATTGCAAAATAAAAGATGAATATTTGAAAAATTAAATTTATTGACTTTATTTTTAACGACCCACGATTCAATTATTGATAGTTCTGCATTTTTAATCAGTAATAATTTAATCTCGACATTGTGAATAATAATAATAATAATAATAATAATAATAATAATAATAATAATAATAATAAATTTTCATTAAAAAATCCAAAATAGATCAATCATTCTCATTAGTGGTAGAAGTCGAAAATAAAACATTTTACAATTGTGATTGTTAACTAAACTTCTTACCAACGATACAATTTATTTATATAATCCCGAACACCGGGAATTTTTTTTTTATCAGTGATAATAATAATAATAATAATAATAATAATAATAATAATAATAATAATAATAATTGCATCTGCACCAAAGTTTATGAGACGGGAGATCGGGTGTTTTGCAGATCAGCAGCCTAGATCAATTAAGGCTCCGCTCCTCTTTCCCTAAACCTCCTACTCTCTTAATGAGTTCTCTTGGAAGGGGATCTCCTGAGAAAAGTCTCTTGTTCCACATAATTGTGTGGCTTGAGTTAATTAATCCCCCTTTCTCTACCCTTCCTCTTCAATTACACGCGTACTTCTGCGTATATAGATCGGAAGTCGCTCAGGGCAGCCTTGTAATACTTTGGAAGCTATTTCCGGGGCTCTTTCAATCATAGGAAGCCGTGGGTTGCGGGCCCTTTCCTGAATCGTAATAGATTTTGGTAGACCTTTACATGGCTAGATGTGGGGCGTCATGCAGGAAATATTCGTTGGTGTTTTCTAAGTTGGTGCTCTTTTTAAATTTTTTGTTTTAATTTTTTTTTTTTTTTTTTTTTTTTTTTTTTGAGATGGAATGGCTTATAAAATTTAAGGCCAAAGGCCAAGAGCTTGATCCTGTGAGGTCATTCAAACTGAAAGGGGAAACCGAGAGTAAAATGGGTTAAAAGGTGCAACAGGAGCAATATTCTCGCATTTGCGCTAATCAACAATTGCTAGCAGATGGAGGAAAGTAAGACGGAAGGAAAGTAATATGAACAGAGTACAGTTAAAGGAACGGAGCGGGTTGCAGCTACGGGCCAAAGGGACACCGCTAAGAACCTCAGCTAATGCCTACACGCCCTGCGTGAGGTGCACTAATGGCACTATCCTCCGTACGGAGAGTATCTTATTCTTCTTTTAGTTCTCATGTCACGAGACCTTACTTAGTAACGAAGAAAAAAGAAGTAAAAGTAAAAGTAGAAGTACGAGATGCAGGAAAAGGTTTACAAGTCCTGGTAAACAGGACATTGTGACGAAGGCCGACTGATTAACACCTTTCAGGTCTTGCCTGTTCCAGGTCTAAAAAGGGAAGAAAAGGAGGGTGGAAGAAAAGAGAGGAGGAAATGTTAAGGCCGTTAGAGAAAACGGATAACGAGAAAGATATTTGCTGGGAATGATAATCGACAAAGAAAGAAAGTGGGGGCTTTCGTGGCCTCCCGGGAGTTACACGAAAACCTATGCACCTGTTCTTCAAATATTATTTTGAAAACTTTGGAAAATACTTTACCTGGAAATTTCCTTTCAGTAATGAATAAAAAATTTGTTTTCAGTGCTGGATAGAAAAAACTTCTTTCGGTACTGAATAAGAATTTCCTTTTAGTAGCGATTCATAAATTTCCTTCCTTTTAATAGTGATTCATTAATTTCCTTTCTGCAGTGAATACAAATTTCCTTACAGTACTGAAACAAAAATTTCCTTTCAGTACTGAATACAAAATTGCCTTCGATGCTGACTAAAACAAAAATTCCTTTCAGTACTTAATAAAAGATTTCCTATCAGTACTGAAACAGAAAATAGCCTTCAATATCGAATAAAAATTTCCTTTCAGTACTGAATTGAAATCATTTTTATGATGAAGTAGCTTTCAGGAAACTGGAGATAATGAATATTATTTTATACGAGAGAAGAAAACGAGAACAAAAGACATTTTCTGCATCCAGAAAAGAAGATACTTCAGAGCGAAAAATCACTCTTCTTCCGTTGCTAACCGATTTCTCTATAGAATGACAAATCAATACAGTATTCTTTGGACCTGCTGAAAGGTCTTACCGACCCTTTAAAAGTGCAAGAATTCCTTAGCGTGGTTAATTAGAAAGTCTGTAGCGCTGTTACACGATGAGAAAACTTCCATCTAAAAGAGAAAATCTAAAGACATTTCTATATTTTTGTAGCATCGACACGAAACGCAGGAAAGGGAAGAGGTCTGCACAGATAAACTCAAGGGGAAAAATGAACGGAACGCCGTGACATTTATCGTTCGCTAACAAAGGCTGCGTTTCACATTTTTGTACGAAACGGAAACCGTTCCAGGTATGTTCTGGAGGATCACCGCCTGGAAGGATGGAAATCAATAAACAGAAACTCGTTCGAAACTAAGACGAAATTCAGGCCTCGAAACATAAAGAGTCTGTAAGGGGATAGTCTTTTCTTGACGCAAAGCTATGCAAAAAGAAAAAAAAAAAGAAAAAAAAATCCAAGTTTGTAAGAAATAAGGATTCCGGGGGTGGGTGGTGGGGGGAAAGAACATAGCCGTAATTGGCATCAGGAGAGGTAAAGGAATTTTGAAATGCATAGTATTTTCGGAAAAGGAAATAGCTCGAGGAAAGAAAGTAACATTGAGACTTCGAGCACTGGGATTTATATATACGATATATATATATATCATCATATATATATATATATATATATATATATATATATGTGTGTGTGTGTGTGTGTGTGTGTGTGTGTGTGTGTGTGTGAGTGTGTGTGTGTGTATTTGTGTGTGTAGCAGGTGAAGTAAAAGAATCAGGGGATGAGAAATTTGGAGAAACAGTAACAAAGTGATAACATTT
>NC_061110.1:85044646-85052146 GCF_015104395.2 Macrobrachium nipponense | reverse complement strand
TCATTCATTCATTCATTCATTAATCTTTTCATTCATCATTCATTCATTCATTCATTCCGAGACCGAACTGAGACTGAAGTAAGATTTGCTGTCGAAAATATGATGATTTACTTTTTAAACGAAGCTGTCCCTGAGGGATTGATAATGATTCATTCATGCATTTTGTCATTCATTCATCCATTCATTCATTCATTCGAAGACAGAACTGAGACTGGAGGTAAGATTAGCTGAGGAAGATATGATCATTAAATTTTTTAGGGATACCGTACTTCAGGAATTGTTAATGATTATTTCATTCATTCATTCATCCATTCATTTCTTCATTCTTTCATTTATTTTATTCATCCATTACATTCATTCATTCATTTATTTATTCATTCATTCTTTCATTCATCTATTTATTCATATATTCATTCATTCATTCGATTAAAACACTGTAAAACTAAAATAAAAGCATTTCACTTTTGTTCTTTCAGAAATACTGTACTCAATGATTAATGTGGTTTTCTTTTCTCATTTATTCATTTATTCATTAACACAGAATTTACTTAAATATATATGGTTGACAATTTAATAGCTATGCAAGTCAAGAGAGTGAATGATCTTTATAATTCATTCATTTTTAGCTCTCTCGCTCTTCTGGGTACACAAAGGAAAGTTTACAATATTTTCCAAATATTCTATTTCGCCCAATCACTCGTTATTGAATAGAGTCGCTAAAACCAAGTTTTCCATTGTGGTACTATCTTTCTGAAGTAGAACGAATCGAAAACTGATTTAATTTGTTGGTTTATTCACTTACTCGTTATTCATCAATTAACGCATTGTTGGCCAAAAAGCATTTTGTTTATTAACTATGCCCTTACGTAATGTTGAAATTCAATGAAAAGCTCCAATTATTCCTTCATTTATTCATTCTCCTTCGGTCCCTCATCCAGTAATTCATTCTTTATCTGATAATCATGGGATTAGCGAATAATGCATAATACCGTTTACACAGAAACCGTCAATTGCTTCAGTTCAGCAATTAGTTTCTTAGCTTCTCTTTTCCTTTATTGAATCTTTGTTTCTTATTTCTCCTTCCATCCATTCATCTTTGTTTCTCTTTTCATCTACTCAATCTTTGTTTCGTTTTCTTCTATTCAATCTTTGCTTCACGCCCATCCTTTCATTCTTGTTATCTGCAACTACAGTTCAGTTTAGAGGAATGTTGCGATAAATCCTGAGACTGACCAATACTGATAGAAAAACAGGTCTCAGTGATTATCCTTATTTCTACCACTTCCTTACGTAACTCATTAGCTAATTTAAAAACAATACAGAAACAGCGTGAACGTCAGATCATGTGTTCTGGTAGTGGTAGACAAGGCATCAATAGCTAACAAAGAATTTGTATTAAAAACTGATGTCCATACACAGTTTTGTTTAGAAGCACAACACCAAAAAGGCACATTGGAACTCAGTACCCATGATATCAGTAGTAGGCTTCACTTTCTATTAATTTTATTCATAATCTTATTTATGAATGTACGGAATGGTTTTTTTTTTATATATATATAATCACCTTATTCTTAAATTTGAATCATTCAAAAAGAATGATAGGCCATGCTATGACTTTACGTAGATTTTTTCAGTTTTGAAGGGAATTTCTTAATTAATTCATTATCTTTTCTGCATGTATACACTCATCCACGTCTTCACATACTAACTGCAATTCATTTACATAACTATATTTTATAATAATGGAAACGGATCATGTCAAGATTAGCGAACCCACTATTTTTCAAGACAATATTATACTACTTTGATGTAAAAAAAAGAAGATGAATTATATATATATATATATATATATATATATATATATATAAATTATTCATCACTGATGTCAAGTTAAACTTGTTGGTTGTTAGGTCATTCATTCATCCACTAATTCATACTGAGTATGATTAGAACTCATTCATCAATTCAGTACTAAGGCATTTAGTATGAAGACTTATTGCTGAGACCCATTTGGTCCATTCACTACTACTGTAAATCTACAAATGTATAAGTACTCTTATTATTTAATCTCAGTCATCATTCATTCCCCGATGTAGCAATTTTTGGTTCATTCACTACATCCTTAAAAACTTAACATGTCTCAAATCTTATACTTCATTCCCTCATTCAAATTTTCATCCTTCATCCCTAGGTGAAGTTTGTTTGTTCCGTTTGTGTGATCCATCATTTCGTGTTAGTTTTAGTTTGTGAAAATCCTTCCATTCCCTTTTGTGTTTATTTTGCGGCCTCGCACGAGTGTTGGAGGGTGAATTTTATTATTGCCGTTAGACCATTCCATACAGTGAATTTAAAAGGTAATGAAAATGTTGTTATAAATGTGCGGTTTTAGACAACCTTTTCCTGGATACTTTGTCCGCCAAATCTAGCTTTTATCTTTTTAATAAAACAGAATGGTATTAATAGTGTTTGTTGTCAACGCGGCGATGGCGCTATTACTTTCATACATAGCGTAATAAAAGACCAATATTTTGGGGACGTTAATCTATGAAATATCTAAAACGTTCATTAATCTATAAAATGTTTTCACCACACCTTTTCCTGGAAGCGAGAGAGAGAGAGAGAGAGAGAGAGAGAGAGATAGAGAGAGCTTTGTTCACTTCCGTGATGATAAATTGATCATTTATCATATTATATTATCGGATGCTGTTGAAATTAGGTCATATTGCAGTCGAAGCTCTGAAAAAAAAAATCCGTGAGGTTGGAGAAAAAGGCTAATTTTCGTCATTTTTGGATTTTTATGCGCAATTATGAGACATCACGCAATAATACTATTAGATATTTTGCTCTGAACGCTGATACACTGTGTTTACATTACAAAAGAACACTTTCTTGTGGGTTGTGGATCCTAAGAGAGAGTAAGTAAATCTAAGTACAGCTTAAGGATGCCAGTAGAAAGAAAAATAAACTTCTTTTCTACGTCATATAGTTCACCAGTTTAGAGAGGCGCGTGGATTTTGTAGTCATATACGTCTAATGAAACTACACAAAGAACTATAGTAGATTCACATCAACCGTGCATCTGATGTCTAGGCTAGTCCCTTACGACGCTCCTGATTGGCTGTTGATAAGCCAATCACTGGCCTGGAAACTCTCAGGCTCTCTCGAGAGTTCATATAGGGAGGATGTGTGTTCCGCCTCTCCTATGAGGAAGAATTTTGAAAGACGTATCCCTCAGGAGAGGTGGAACACACATCCTCTCTATGTGAACTCTCGAGCGAGACTGAGAGTTTCCAGCCCTGTGATTGATTACAACAGCCAATCAGGAGCGTCGTAAGGGAATGGCCTAGACATCAAATGCACGATTGATGTGAATCTACTATACTAGTAAGATACTGAATCTGAAATGTGAGAATCAATGCATTTGGCAGAGGAAAGAGAAAAAACTCCTGATCGAGTTTGCGTTTCAGAAGAGAAAGCTTGGTTTAACAAAATTGAAGACGTGGCCAAAGGACTGAGGAGCACAAGTGTCAGTATATAATAAAAGAACGTGTGGTGAGAAACAAGTTTGTTGTTGCTGTTGTAGTGTCAGAAGAAGGCGAGTGAGTGGCGTCATGGGTGTCTCTTGACACTGAGTTTAGTCTCAAATATTGATCCAAAGTTTATTGGTTACTGTTGTCGAATATATTTATATATATATATATATATATATATATATATATCTATATATATATATATATATAGATATGTATGTATGTATAATATATATATATATATATATATATATATATATATATATGTGTGTGTGTGTGTGTGTGTGTATATATGATATATATAATATATATATATACTATATATATATATAATATATACACACGCACACACACACACAATCATTGAGACACAACTCAGTGTCAAGAGACACCCATGGATAATACAGTTCTTACACAACAAAAACAAGAAAAATAAAATAACTAAGAATAAAATATCACAACAAAGTGAGAATAACTTATAGCAGCAACCGTCGGTGCAAAAGTCAGATGATAGAATCGGCCTTGATTAAACAGAGACAGGTAATGAACATCTCAAAGAGGGCATGGGATTCAGATGTCAGTGATAAAATTTTCCTTCAAACAACGCTTGAGAGGATTAAAGAAGAATTATCAGTGGGAGTGACCTAGATACGCTTAACTGTGTTTGTATCTCTTGGTATAAATACCGCCTTTTCTGTAACCTTTCTCACTAATCTACGTAAGAAGAGAGATGGCAGTCTCTGAAATATATACTTTTTCTATATTTTGAGATCTAAACACAGTTAAGCCTATTTAGGTCACTCCCACTGATAATCTTCTTTAATCCTCTCAAGCGTTGTTTGAAGGAAAATTTTTATCACTGACATCTGAATCCATGCCCTCTTTGAGATGTTCATTTACCTGTCTCTGTTTAATCAAGGCCGATTCTATCATCTGACTTTTGCACCGACGGTTGCTGCTATAAGTTTATTCTCACTTTGTTGTGATATTTTATTCTTAGTTATTTTATTTTCTTGTTGTTGTGTAAGAACTGTATTATCCATTTTGTTTGTTTTTCTTCCTCCCCATGGTTTGTCTATTTAGTAATTGCCACTAATGACCATTCTGTCTTTTCATATATTTGTGAGTGAGTGGTGCTGTCACCGTGGCTGTGTCGGAGATTTTTTTCAACTGAAGGAGGCAGTTGATCTCTGAGCCTCATTACTCCTGGTGACTGTTGGATTTGCTACGAAACGCCTGTTTGGATATACGTACTGTTATTCTTGAAGGATTACTCTTCATCCTGCCTCACCCTCGGCTCAGTAAATATCGAGGGGCTTAATATTTTTGGAATGTTTCAGGCGATCTTTGTGATGCCCTTGGCTAGGATTTATTTTGGACGTCCCGGGTTTTTCTGAAGGATCATCCTCGAGGACGTAGGACCGCCGATGTATGGGTCCTGTGGAGTACCATAGATATATATATATATATATATATATATATATATATATATATATATATTATATATATATATATATATATATATATATATCACTTTGCCACCTCACTTTTGTCTCTGGACGCAGAGGCATATAAATATTTAGAGATCACGGCTATAACTCCAGTGTTACGGAGGACAGAAACATAAGTAATTAAAGAGATCACGGCTACAACTCCAGTGTTTCGGAGGAGGGGAACCACCGTTAGGTTCATTTAGTTTGTAATTGATAGGTTGATTGCAGGTCCACAATAATATCGCATGTGAAGTATATAAAGTGTTTAATGAAATAGCTTTCGAACCCTGCACCAGGTTCATCCTCAGCAAAGTGAACACTTTGCTGAGGATGAACCTGGTGCAGGGTTCGAAAGCTATTATATTAAACACTTTATATACTTCACATGCGATATTATTGTGGACCTGCAATCATTGTTATCATTTTCGACACTGAAAATTGTGCCCATTGATAGTTATTCTTACTTTCCGTATACCTTCTCCTGTCTGAACCCCCTTCCCCTTTTTGGATGTATCTTTGGTTTACTATCTTCATATAAATAGTTTCAGGGTGATTGGATTTCATTATTATATGTATTCCGAGGTTCAGGAACAACTGTCTTGATGTTTTTTGTATTAAATTTAAGTGTTTTTGTGGTGTTTCGTTTTCCCCCATGAATTGATTTTTGCACTCTTGATATTATTTGAGAGCTATTCCACTGATTGTGGACTTAGCTTGTGGTTGTGAACAGTTTGGTAAGAAAGGAATTTAATTTTTAGTAATCGCTGAAAAGGACCGTTTCATTATACATGACAAAATCAACTTTATTCTGTGACTATGGTCATTTAGATGGTTGAAGATAGCTGAGTTCTGTTGTCCATACTAGAATGACCGTTTATGTTGTATTAATCTCTGGGGAAGTGATTTTCCTGTAAAACCGATGTAAGATTGGTCACAGTTCAGGCATGGGATTTCGTAAACCTCTGTGTCCTTGGGGGATGTCTTTTGTTGGACGTTAATCAGGGATTTGGCTAAGGTATTTGGGTAGGTAAAGGCAAAAGGGTTAGATTTTCCGAGAGCCTGGGTCACCGTCTTAATCCTGTGCAGGTGTGGAATTTTTATTTTATTGTTGTGTGTCTCTCTGTTAATAGAAATTATACTTAGAATAATTGCATATTTATCTTATCTTTTCACGGTTTAAGCAACAAGGAATATAGAATGTGGTAAACAATAGAAACGGCAAGTTCTGAGTGAGGCTATTATGTAACTTATTCGGTGTTACAAGTGAAACATGAAAGTTACGTATGTGAGGAATGTGGTGAGGAATTAGTTAAGGTTAATGATGCAAAGGTGTTGGGAAATAGACCAAAATTCATCAAGTGAGATGTTGTGGTAGGATAGGAAAGTGTGCCTGAATGACTGATAATATTATTCACTATATTCGTCCAGAGGAGAGAAATGTTCCAGACCATCGGATAAGAGACTTAATAAGTGTCTATATAAAAATTTGGAGGCATAACATTATTTGGTATACCGAGGGAAATTCTAGGAGTGTTTTGATTGAGGTGACACTACAAAAAGGTTTATCAGGGCAAGAGCAACTTATGTTTACAATAGGAAGGAGAATGTTCCGAAACAGTTGTGTGGGAAGTTTGAGGATAAAGGAACATAAATATATATGACTGAATTGGTACTCGTAGATTGGCGATGTGAAGAATGCAGTGGATGAATGGTGCAGAAGTAAGTTTGTTATGTGATGATATAAGTTTTAATGAATGAGATGTACCTCGTGTTATAATTAGGTCCAAGATAAAGGCCTGCTATATTTACGTGTCTCTTTGCTATTAGTAGTTATGGAGTGATCAGTAAAGTCTGAGAAGGAACAATGGCAGATCCCCAGTTTATGGGTGGGAAACTTGTGAATGGAATCTGGAGCATTTAACGTTAGTGAAAGATAAAGTATTAATTAGCTATAGAATAGAGAACCTACAGTAACTAGTGAGAGAATTTGATAGCGTTCTTAAGAAGAGAACATTAAAAAAAGACGCTATCAGCATGAGTAAGGTCATGCTAATAGCATGAAATAGAAGAGAGAAATATAAAACAAAAAATGTTGAGCTTGGTTGACAGAAGACCGGAAATTGTTGATTCTTGTAGGTATCTGTCAGTAAATATTGAATGAGAGAAGAGCTTAACCACAGAATCAGAACAACAATGAAGATCAAGAGAGAGAGAGAGAGAGAGAGAGAGAGAGAGAGAGAGAGAGAGACTTAGGAGAAAATCAGGTATCTGGTGAAGTAGTTTGCTTGCTTAAGAGGTCCTTACTTAAGAAGGTAATGCCTTGATGTTAAATACAAATGAAAGTAATCTATTGAGATTTATTAAAGTCTGTGCAACATATGTTGAGTTAGAAGTGCTGGCGGGGTGAGAATTGTAAAAAAAAAAAAAAAAAAAACAAATTAATTATTCATTAAAATTATATGTTAACAGAAAAGTCA
>NC_061110.1:85038384-85044146 GCF_015104395.2 Macrobrachium nipponense | reverse complement strand
TACTTCCATACATACATGCATATACATACATACAAAAAGTGTGTAAAAGCATGTTAGCAGTTGCTTATCCTTTACAGAACCTAAGGGCATCGCCCAGATATACATCAGAATCCAATCAGAATCCAATTTATCTAATTGTGTGACACAGGAAAACGATACGAGCCTGTCTAATAATTCGGACGATCACTTCCTTTGTCAATAAAACAAGAACGAGAGAAAAAAAAAGGAGCGTTTTGTCACGAGTCGAAGAAGGAATAAAAACCCGGAAAGGAAAGAAGAAATATGAGAAGAAATATTTATCCGTAGACAAAATATCGGAAGGCATTATGAATTGAGGAGAGACATGACCTCCCTCGGCCTTATAAGAAATTTGTGACGCTCGAGTACCGGGCCATTTTGCTCCTTCTTCCTTCCCTTCGACAGAGGCTCGTCGGTTTGGGGGGGGGGGGGGGGGGGGGGGGGGGGGGGGGGGGGGGGGGGGTTGGGGTGGGGGGGGGGGGGGGGGGGGGGTGGATGAGGTGAGGGGGGGAAAAGGGTCGAGGTCTGGGCCTCCCTTTAACACGGCCATAAAGGCTATAACCGATCAAAAATCGACTCCTTCGCTCGTCCGGAATTGAAATTCAATGAGGTTTGTGCTTAGGTAAGGGAATTGCTAATAAGCGTCCTATTAGCGAGCTCCGCGGAATGAGCGCGGGGGACGTCTTGGCGGCAATATTCGGGAGAAATTGGCTGATAAATCGAAGGAAAGACGAAAGTCGCATCGTCTGAATTTGTCGCGTTCGCCCAGAGGCTTAGTCTCAGGCTCGCTCCAAAAGTGCTGCGAGACAAGAGAGAGAGAGAGAGAGAGAGAGAGAGAGAGAGAGAGAGAGAGAGAGAGAGAGAGAGTTACTAGGAGTTACAAGTATTAAGATGTCTCAAAGACTTGTTAGACAGAGAGACAGACAGACAGACACAGAGAGAGAGAGAAACAGAAGACAGACAAAGAGACAGAGAGAGTGAGAGAGACAGACAGACAAACAGACAGACAAACCGCTGAGAGAGAGAGAGAGAGAGAGAGAGAGAGAGTTACTAAGAGTTACAAGGATTAAGATGTCTCAAAGACTTGGTAGACAGTGAGACAGACAGACAGACAGACAGACAAAGAGAGAGAAACAGATGACAGACAATGAGACAGAGAGAGTGAGAGAGACAGACAGCAGCTGAGAGAGAGAGAGAGAGAGAGCGACAAACAGACAGACAGCCGAACAGCCGGACAGATAGACAGATCGACAGACAGAGAGACAGAGAAACACACAGACAGACAGAGTCGGAGAGAGAGAAACACGCACACAGACAGACATACACACAAAGAGAGACAGACGGAGAGACAGAGACAGACAGACAGACAGATTGCGAGAGAGAGAGACCTTACAGACCTTACAGACCTTACAGTTCGTTCGGGTTGCCCCAGGTCCCTCAGTGTGAGGCGCCTCTAATGTCTACCAGAGAGTTGCTAGTACATCTTCCGGTATATTTTGCATCTTCCAATCTTGGATGGTCTGGGATGCAGTTTAGATATTTGTCGAGCTTATTCTTAAACACATCTACGCTCACTCCTGATATATTCCTCAGATGAGCTGGCAACGCATTGAATAGACGCTGCATTATCGATGCTGGTGCGTAGTGGATTAATGTCCTGTGTGCTTTCCTTATTTTTCCTGGTATAGTTTTGGGCACTATTAATCTACCTCTGCTTGCTCTTTCTGATATTTTTAGTTCCATGATATTTTCTGTTATTCCTTCTATCTGTTTCCATGCCTGAATTATCATGTAGCGTTCTCTTCTCCTTTCTAGACTATATAATTTAAGGATTGTAGTCTTTCCCACCCAGTAGTCTAGGTCCTTAACTTCTTCTATTCTAGCTGTAAAGGACCTTTGTACACTCTCTATTTGTGCAATATCCTTTTGATAGTGTACCATATCATATTGCAATATTCAAGTGGACTACGAACATATGTTTTATAAAGCATAGAAATCATGTGTTCAGCCTTTTCTTGTTTTGAAGTGCCGTAACAACATTCCCATTTTGCTTTACATTTTGCCAACAGAATTGCTATTTGATCATTGCATAACATGTTCCTATTCATCATCACACCAAGGTCTTTAACTGCTTCCTTATTTGTGATTGTCTCATTATTAGGTCCCCTATATGCATATAGCTTTCCTTCTCTGTCTCCATAATTTATTGATTCAAATTTATCAGAGTTAAATACCATCCTATTTACCTCTGCCCAATCATATACTTTGTTAAGGTCTCTTTGTGTAGAGGCGGTTCCTATCTTGAACCATCACAAAGTAATTTCTCTACTTATTCTTGTGTCATCAGCGAAACTACTCACTACCGAATCCTTAACATTACTGTCTATGTCTTCAATCATAATAACAAACAATATTGCAGCTAGCACCGTACTTGTGGCACACCGGATATTACCTTGGTTTCATCCGATTTCTCATCGTTGCAATAACTATCTGTTTTCTGTTGTGTAAAAATTCTTTTAACCATCTTCCTACTTTATCTACGATATTGTGTTTTCTAATTTTCTTTGCTAATATATTATGGTCTACTTTGTCAAAAGCTTTTGCAAAGTCTAGATAAACCACATCTGTTTCATTTCCGCTTTTCATATTTTTGAATATGTTCTCACGGTGGACTTAACAGTTGGGTTTGTGTACTTTTTCCGGGTACGAAACCGTGTTGTCCTATATTAAACAAATTATTTTTTATTAAATGTTTCATAATATTTTTCTTCATTACCCTTTCGTACACTTTCATAATATGTGATGTTAGACTCACAGGCCTATAATTACTTGCCTCTAGTCTTGATCCACTTTTGAAAGTAGGGGTGATATATGCTAATTTGTGCTCATCATAAATCTTGCCTGTATCTACACTTTGTCTTAATAATATTGCAAGTGGCTTTGCGATAGAATGAACTACTTTCTTTAACAAAATAGCAGGGACTCCATCCGGCCCTGCAGCAGCTCCATTTTTAATTTCATTAATTGCCTGCACAATATCAGCTTCCTTAATTTCTATGTCAGCTAAATATTCACTATTTTCGTCCCTTACTTCTATATCATTATCTTCATTATCTATTCTAGGGGTGAATTCTCTCTTATATCGTTCTGCCAGTATGTTGCAAATTTTCTTTTTTTCATTCGTTAATCTCCCTTCAATTCTCAGAGGGCCTATTTCTATTCTTCTTTTATTCATCTTCTTCGCATATGAGTATAATAGTTTGGGGTTTTGCTTGATATTTAATAGGGTTTTTTCTTCCGTCCAAGTCCAGTTTTTCATTTTCTTTTGATTGTATAATCTTTTGTTCTGCATTTTCTATCTTACTTTTTAGTTCTATAACTTTCCATGCATTTTTTTCTTTGCAAGACCTTTTTTCCATTTCTGATTTTCTGGAACAAGATCCTTCTGTCTCTTGGTATGCATGAATGATGTTTACTTTTCTTCTTCGGTATATATTTATCCACTATTTTCTCCAATATTTTATATAATATCTCCGTATTTACCCTTATGTCATCACTTACGAAAAATGTTATCCCAATCTTTGTTTAATTCTTCATTAATTTCTGACCATTTATATTTTTTACTGGTAGAAGTTGTATTTTCCATATCCTTCCCACTTTTTCATTTCTTGCTTATCTCTATTTTCACTTGCTTTGGAATGAACTGTTAATTCTATGACATTATGGTCTGAAATACTCGCATTATAAACTATTATTTCTTTAACATAATTCATCTCGTTCACAAATACTAGGTCTAAAGTATTTTCCTTTCTTGTTGGCAGGTGATTTATTTGTTGAATGTGTATTCTAGTAGCATATCTAATAGCTTTTCAAATTGCCTCTTATCTTCTACACTACTATTACTCTCTTTTTTATATGTATAAGTACAACCACAATCTCCTATTCGTTCTTTCCATTCTACGAAAGGAAAGTTGAAGTCACCAGATAGGAGAATAGTCCAGTCCTTGTGATTTCTACATATATCATCCAATTTTCAATTATTAAGTCAAACTCTTTAGTATTAGGAGGTCTATATTACTATGTTCATCAATTTTTCAGATTCAAATTCTACCGCTATTAGTTCACATTCTGAGTTACTATATTTCTCATATATTTTTCCTTGTTTTTTGTCTTTCCCATATATTGCGGTTCCCACTTGATTCCTATTTTTTCTATCTGATCTATAAGTTTGGAACCCTTTTATTTGATCATCATTCCCAGTCTCTTGGGAATACCAGGTTTCACTTATATTCATTATATTTATTTTTTTTTCTTTCATTTTGGGTTAGTTCTTCTAAGTACTCTATTTTTCTTTTTGAGTTACTCGTAACTAAACCCTGCGCATTCATCACTATGATGGTTTGCGTGTTTTCTCCTTCGTTTAATAATGGTAGTAATAAGGATTTTCCCATGTCTCTTTCCTGTTCTGGTATGTTGTTCTTTTTTTTCATTTCCAGAAATTCTGACATTAAAAAAATCCAACTTTTCCATAATATTGTTATCTTCCTTCATCATAATTATTCATTTTGTGTCTGAATCTGCAATTTTCTCCGTTTCTGCAATATCCTCTTGCATAATAAATACAGTTATTATCGCTTGAGTAGAATTTCGGAGCTGATGCTTTGAAATTTTTTGCTGACACCTCTGCATATCTCATTGGTGGTTTGCTTTTCTCTTTTACCTGATATTCTTGATTTCTCTCTTTATTTGTTTCTTTCTTATTTTGGATTTTATTACTTGGTTGGTTATTTATTTGATTATGATTCATGGACTACAGGGTGCATATATTTGCATTTTTTGTCGAAACTTACATCCTTTTCCATTCTTTTAGGTTTTTAACATATTTTTTGGATGCAGATCTCTGCAATCATCCCCATAGCCATCTAAGTATGCACATTTACCATATATTTCATAGTTTTGACATACCTTAGATGTTTGTAGTAACATCTTTCTCCAAATCTGCAATTCCCTCTTTTCAAAAGGTTGCAGATTTTGTCTTTCTGTCTATTTTTTTCCTCTTTCCCGTCATTGTGTAGATCTGGGTAGAGCCTCTTCGGGATTTGCTTTTCTGTTGTCATATCGTAATTTATTTCTTCGTAGGTATGCTGCTTTATTGCCTCATATGTAGTATCAATGAGTATCTCTGCATCCATACTTTTATCTTGTTCTTTGTTTTCCTTATTCTGTCATTTCATTTTTGTTTACTTCTCTTCCGTTTTCCTCTTCTTCTTTTTCTTCTTCTTCTTCCTCTTCCTCTTCTTCTTCATCCTCAACTATTTGTACATTCAATCTTGATTTAATAACATTGTCTATCCATGATAGACATGTTGAACAAAAAATTCTTGTATCTTTTCTCAAATCTTGTATTACCTCAGCACACTGTGGATGGGTCGGAATGTTGCATGCAGCACATTTTCTGATTTTGTTGGAGTGACTATGCTATACCAAAACCTACACAGTTTGCATGCTTTTGGCATTCTTCTTTTCCTAATGCATCCAAATTAGGATATTCACAAGATTCACCTTATTCATTTTTCTTTGTCGGAATATGTTGGTTTATGTATATTTTCTTTATGAGTCTCTTGACCACTTGGATTTTATTTGGAACTTCTTCAATTATTTTCAAGATGTTTTCATTAGATTTGTTCCAGTTTGAAGGATTATATCCTTCTAATATATCTATGAATGCTTTTGTATCTTTTTGG
>NC_061110.1:85020884-85033384 GCF_015104395.2 Macrobrachium nipponense | reverse complement strand
CCAGACCACTGAGCTGACTATCAGCTCTCACAGGGCTGGCCGGAAGGATTTGTTTTTATCTACATTCTTTTTTTATAGTTTGTCACTTAAATTACAAGTGTTTTTCAAAAACGTTACACTTGGATTGATTTCAAATGTCTAAGTTTCTGACAGAACTTCACTTGCTGATCGATTTATTTAAAAAATTTGATGTTCGCTGATCATATATTGGACATTCACGAAATAAATGATTAATATTTACCGTTACTTTACGCCCTGACTGAGTCAACTTCTGCTTTCTCTGATGCCTTTTCATTTCCCCTCAAAAAGAAAGCGTAAAAATGCGTTCATTTTCGGATAATTTGATAACTTCACCTTCCGTACGTGGGTACACACTGATCAATGAGTGTTCATCAATTTAAGCAAACAATGGAATCGATCGACGGGAAATAATTGCAGTAAAGGAGTAAAATGTTGACATCGAGGGAGAAAGACTAAATGATCGTAACTATAGTAACTAAACCACAGTCTAGATTCGTTACGTCATAGCAGATACGTGAAGTTTGGAAAGTTTTCACGGTTATCTTGTTGCATAAAAGAGAGAGAGAGAGAGAGAGAGAGAGAGAGAGAGAGAGAGAGAGAGAGAGAATATATTTAAAAATTAAAATGCTTAAATACCTTATATATATGTATATATATATATATATATATATATATATATATATAGATATATATGTGTATATATATATATATATATATATATATATAGTAATATATTATATATATATATATATACATATATATATATATATAATATATATATATATATGAATATATATATATATATATATATATATTATATATATATAATATATTATATATCATATATATATATATATTTATATATATATATATATATATAATATATTTATATTTGAGATATTAGTATAAATAGATATATAGAAATATATATATATATTATAATAAATATATATATATATATATATATATATATATATATATATAAGTCATATCACCATTATCCGTGATTCATATACATATATCGAGCTACAATGTCCTTTAATATCTAATTCGCTCTACCTTCGGAATTAATATATTTTCATATATGCTTAACCGAAGGGGAATTTTTTCTCGATAATAGATTTACCTGTACTTGGGCGCGAACGCAGGTACATTAAAAACCAGGAACGTCAGGGAAGCTATACCACTTAAACCACCGCGAGAGGCTTAAAGGGTTTATGCCGTCTCTCACCTCCAAATTACTTCTTTTCGCCGCTGAAGTATTCGTTGGTTTGGATGAACAAACATCAACCCGCCTCGACTCCGGGTAGTGTTAAGTAGCGCTTTTGACACAAACACGTAGCATTTACATAAGTCATATCACATACCGTGATTCATATACATATATGAGCTACAATGTCCTTTAATATCTAATTCGCTCTACCTCGGAATTAATATATTTTTCATATATGCTTAACCGAAGGGGAATTTTTTTCTCGATAATAGATTTACCTGTACTTGGGCGCGAACGCAGGTACATTAAAAACCAGGAACGTCAGGGAAGCTATACCACTTAACCACCGCGAGAGGCTTAAAGGTTTATGCCGTCTCTCACCTCAAATACTTTCTCGCGCTGAAGTATTCGTTGGTTTGGAGACAACATCAACCCGCCTCGACTCCGGTAGTGTAAGTAGCGCTTTTGACAACACGTAGCATTTACATAAGTCATATCACATTACCGTGATTCATATACATATATCGAGCTACAATGTCCTTTAATATCTAATTCGCTCTACTCTGGAATATATTTTCATATATGCTTAACCGAAGGGGAATTTTTTCTCGATAATAGATTTACCTGTACTTGGGCGCGAACGCAGGTACATTAAAAACCAGGAACGTCAGGGAAGCTATACCACTTAACCACCGCGAGAGGCTTAAAGGTTTATGCCGTCTCTCACCTCAAATACTTTCTCGCGCTGAAGTATTCGTTGGTTTGGAGACAACATCAACCCGCCTCGACTCCGGTAGTGTAAGTAGCGCTTTTGACAACACGTAGCATTTACATAAGTCATATCACATTACCGTGATGTTCATATACATATATTCGAGCTACAATGTCCTTTAATATCTAATTCGCTCTACCTCGGAATTAATATATTTTCATATATGCTTAACCGAAGGGGAATTTTTTCTCGATAATAGATTTACCTGTACTTGGGCGCGAACGCAGGTACATTAAAAACCAGGAACGTCAGGGAAGCTATACCACTTAACCACCGCGAGAGGCTTAAGGTTTATGCCGTCTCTCACTCAAATACTTTCTCGCGCTGAAGTATTCGTTGGTTTGGAGAACACAAATCAACCCGCCTCGACTCCGGTAGTGTAAGTAGCGCTTTTGACAACACGTAGCATTTACATAAGTCATATCACATTACCGTGATTCATATACATATATCGAGCTACAATGTCCTTTAATATCTAATTCGCTCTACCTCGGAATTAATATATTTTCATATATGCTTAACCGAAGGGGAATTTTTTCTCGATAATAGATTTACCTGTACTTGGGCGCGAACGCAGGTACATTAAAAACCAGGAACGTCAGGGAAGCTATACCACTTAACCACCGCGAGAGGCTTAAAGGTTTATGCCGTCTCTCACCTCACTCGATCAATTTCTCGCGCTGAAGTATTTCGTTGGTTTGGAGACACATCACCCGCCTCGACTCCGGTAGTTGTAAGTAGCGCTTTTGACAACCTCACGTAGCATTTACATACGTCATATCACATTACCGTGATTCATATACATATATCGAGCTACAATGTCCTTTAATATCTAATTCGCTCTACCTCGGAATTAATATATTTTCATATATGCTTAACCGAAGGGGAATTTTTTCTCGATAATAGATTTACCTGTACTTGGGCGCGAACGCAGGTACATTAAAAACCAGGAACGTCAGGGAAGCTATACCACTTAACCACCGCGAGAGGCTTAAAGGTTTATGCCGTCTCTCACCTCAAATACTTTCTCGCGCTGAAGTATTCGTTGGTTTGGAGACAACATCAACCCGCCTCGACTCCGGTAGTGTAAGTAGCGCTTTTGACAACACGTAGCATTTACATAAGTCATATCACATTACCGTGATTCATATACACATATCGAGCTACAATGTCCTTTAATATCTAATTCGCTCTACCTCGGAATTAATATATTTTCATATATGCTTAAGTGGTATAGCTTCCCTGACGTTCCTGGTTTTTAATGTACCTGCGTTCGCGCCCAAGTACAGGTAAATCTATTATCGAGAAAAAATTCCCCTTCGGTTAAGCATATATGAAAATATATTAATTCCGAGGTTAGAGGCGAATTAGATATTAAAGGACATTGTAGCTCGATATATGTATATGAATCACGGTAATGTTGATATGACTTATGTAAATGCGTACGTGTTGTCAAAAGCGCTACTTACCACGGTACCGTACGTCAGGACTACGAAAAGCGTCGAGAGCGATGTTGTCTCCAAACCAACGAATACTTCAGCGCGAGAAAGTATTTGAGGTGAGAGACGGCATAAACCTTTAAAGCCTCTCGCGGTGGTTAAGTGGTATAGCTTCCCTGATCGTTCGGTGTAAGTGGTTAAGTTGGTAACAGCCTCACCTGAACGTTCAAAGGGTTTTGTTTATGCTACTTTGCGTTCCCGAACGCCCAAATACAGGTAAAATCTATTATCGAGAAAAAATTCCCCTTCGGTTAAGCATATATGAAAATATATTCCGAGGTAGAGCGAATTAGATATTAAAGGACATTGTAGCTCGATATATGTATATGAATCACGGTAATGTGATGACTTATGTAAATGCTACGTGTTTTGTCAAAAGCGTACTACACTACCGGAGTCGAGGCGGGTTGATGTTGTCTCCAACCAACGAATACTTCGCGCGAGAAAGTATTTGAGGTGAGAGACGGCATAAACCTTTAAGCCTCTCGCGGTGGTTAAGTGGTATAGCTTCCTGACGTTCCTGTTTTTAATGTACCTGCGTTCGCGCCAAGTACAGTAAAATCTATTATCGAGAAAAAATTCCCCTTCGGTTAAGCATATATGAAAAATATATTAATTCCGAGGTAGAGCGATTAGATATTAAAGGGACATTGTAGCTCGATATATGTATATTAACACGGTAATGTGATATGACTTATGTAAATGCTACGTGTTGTCAAAAGCGCTAACTTACTACCGGAGTCGAGGCGGGTTGATGTTGTCTCCCAAACCAACGAATACTTCAGCGCGAGAAGTATTTGAAGGTGAGAGACGGCATAAACCTTTAAGCCTCTCGCGGTGGTTAAGTGGTATAAGCTTCCCTGACGTTCCTGGTTTTTTAATGTACCTGCGTTCGCGCCCAAGTACAGGTAAATCTATTATCGCGAAAACATTCCCTTCGGTTAAGCATATATGAAAATATATTAATTCCGAGGTGAGCGAATTAGATAAATTAAAGGACATTGTAGCTCGATATATGTATATGAATCACGGTAATGTGATATGACTTATGTAAATGCTACGTGTTTGTCAAAGCGCTACTTACACTACCGGAGTCGAGGCTGTGGTGAATGTTGTCTCCAAACCAACGAATACTTCAGCGCGAGAAAGTATTTGAGGTGAGAGACGGCATAAACCTTTAAGCCTCTCGCGGTGGTTCAAGTGGTATAAGCTTCCCTGACGTTCCTGGTTTTTAATGTACCTGCGTTCGCGCCCAAGTACAGGTAAATTGGTTTTTTTTTTTTTTAAAATCTATTATCGATAAAAAATTCCCCTTCGGTTAAGAAACATATATTGGTTAAAATATATTCGAGAAACCAACTTCCCAATTGGTTAAGCATTTTTATATTGGAAAATAATATTAATTCCGAGGTAAGAGCGAATTAGATAGTTAAAGGACATTGTAGCTCGATATCATGTATATTGAATCACGGTAATGTGATATGGACTTATGTAAATGCATAACGTGGGTTGTCAAAAAGCGCTACGTTACACTACCGGAAGTCGAGGCGGGTTGTAATTGTTGTCTCCAAACCAAACGAATACTTTCAGCCCGCGAGAAAGTATTTGAGGTGTGAGAGACGGCATAAACCTTTAAGGGCCAACTCTTCGCGGTGGTTAAGTGGTATAGCTTCCCTGACGTTCCTGGTGTTTTTAATGTACCCTGCGTTCGCGCCCACCTACAGGTAAATCTATTATCGAGAAAAAATTCCCCTTCGGTTAAGCATATATGAAAATATATTAATTCCGAGGTAGACGAATTAGATATTAAAGGACATTGTAGCTCGATATATATATATATATATATATATATATATATATATATATATATAATATATATATATATATATATATATATATGCAGTAACTATATACAGCGTATAAAATGTTGTACGACTCGAAGACGTCTCATCCTCCCAGACTCTACTGTATTCAAATGTATGCGCACACTTTCTATGCAAAAACACGGGAGTCGCTTTTTGTTTATCGGGCGCTTTAGGGGTTCGACGCTTCCCTTTTCACTGTCGTGATCTAATATTCGTGGTTCCTCTTCTCCTTCTCCTTCTCCTTCTTCCTCTTCTTTTACGATTTTCCGCATCATTTACGAAAAATGCGGAGACTCCCTTCTCCACGACACGGCCTCATCAAATGTCCTCTCTCTCCCTTTGTGGGTTTCCTTAGCTTTATCTCCTCTCCGCCTCATTTGCTCTCATCCATTCGCCTTTCAACCCTGACAATAATACATCAACCTTTATGCCATATCTTTAGTGTCATTAATCTCTATCCTCTACCACTCCCCGGCCCTCCCTCCCACATCAACCTTCTCTTTCTAATGATTTTTTTTTTCACATCAACTTCATGAGAGTTCTTTTTCTCTTTTCTTTTCACAATTTCTGCCTGCATGTCATTTTTGCGTCTTACGCAATCATATTTGCAAAAGATGAAGTTACAGTTTATTATAATAATAATCATGGAAAAGAGACCTATATTCATCACGTTTAAAACGAAGAAATTATTTTCCTTCTCGGCATTTGGCCCAAACAAAATATATTTTCAAAAATCATAGCGACGTTCGTCGCATTCTCCCCTTGGATGGAGAGGAAATAGACTCGAATGAGAAAATAATACGCGTAGTCATTTCCGCGTCGATGTGCATATGTATAAGGAGAAATGTGATTTGATACTGCAACTGATATAGAATTTATCATTTTCATCGGGAAAAAATGTACTACACATGCGCTCGCACACACATACACTCACACGCAGACGACTGTCAATACATAATCTGGATTTAACTCGTCCATTCCAAAAATAATATCTTTTCGCGGCCATCGATTTTGAATTACGTTAAGAAATGATTTTAAAGAGGCTGAATTTGTCAAATATTTATGAACAATGAAATTGCATACGAAAGTGAGATTAAAGTAGAAGCCAGGCCAAAAAATTACCTTATGCGTTGACCCAGAGAGATCCTAAGTTAACCTGCTTTAGCTCTAACCCCATGTGAATGCTTGAAATACCCCAACAGGATAAAAGCAGTCAATGAAACTTGATATTTTCTAAGGGCTTTTCCTACCGTCCAACTGTCTCAGTTTCCCAGCGCCACTTTCGGGACTTCGCTGAAGATATCACGACAGTGTTATGCGTTCAAAGCAAACCATCCAGGACTTCTGTCCCATTTGTCTTACTTCGAAGCTTCATCATGAGCCAGCTCCTTCAAGGACCTGTTATGAGAAACGCCCATAGTACTATTGGTGTCATACCTGAAGACCACAGAATATGCACTACTCACTACAGCTGCCGCAAGTCAAGTTCATTTTTCTTCAGTCACAGTGCAAGGACGGTAGAAGGGTTGCCATTGCAAGTCAAGCAGTCTACTTGGCTTGTCAATGTATGCCCGGTCAAAATTTGTGCATCGAGTTTTTGCTTTCACTAGAAGGCTCAACAGCATCCTTCCTGAATTGTAATAGTTCTCTATACAATTAGTGATTATGGCACAAGATACTTATTTGTCACTGGCAAATTTGTATGCAAGCTTGACAATCACTTTGACCCTCTGAGTTCTTGCCAACTTTGTGTACGAATTATGTACACAAAGACTTATCTCAATATTCATTATAAAATGATGTCTTTGAGGCTAAAGTTGATAGTAGTATGATTAAAAACAAGGTCGACATAAAGAATTCAGCAGAGAATGCAACCATGTAAAGTTCTTAACGTGATTTTGGTTTTGATTTAACTCTGCAAAAATAGAGGAGACAAGACCTAGCAATTATAGACTGGAGAACCAAAGAATATCAATTTTCTGTTGTACAAAATAACTAGGTTAAAATTTTATTTTTATCTGTCACAGTGATGTGAGTCTACGTTTGTTCGAAGGAACTCCGTCAGCACTCATTCGCCTCGGTATTAATCACATATCCGAATGTGCATGTTGAAGGATTGGGACAGATTTGCCGCTGATACCAAGTTGATGAGTAATCGTCCTCACTAAGACCTCCAAATCTTTTCATTTCATAGATTCAAATGCTGAGGCAGACTGCAGAGTCATTCTTATCAGTGTTGTGGTAACATTGCATGCAGAATATGCAGTAGCTCTTAGCTCTGCACATGTGAAAAAATATTGTGAATTCCGGTCACAACTCATGATAATATGAATTGGGAAAGAATAATTAAGAATGAGAGAAAATTGCCATATTTTCTCTAATAAAGTAATTTATACCATTGGCAGTGTGCTGTCATTGGTAATATATTTCTCAATCGGTAATACATTATAACAATGTATAAATGACCGCTGATTTCAAATGAGTAAATTTTCTTTTTAATTAAAGCGTTGCCCAATGATTCGTCAAATGTTGCTGTCAATTTTAGTGAATGATATGTATCTTGCAGAACTTTTCGACTAAGCTTAAGGAGACTATAAAGTGTTATGTCCCAAAAATATCTTGTCTCAAAATATTCTATATTTGATTTGTAAATAGTCTTAAGTTATTCTTGAATACTGGGTTAGAATAGCCAGCTTACAAATTTTGCCGGAAGAAGTAAAATAAGCTAATGATAAGGTAATCAGAAAAAGGATTCATGAATAAATACAGAGAAAAAGCGGAAAGGAAGAGTGGTGCTGAAGAAAGTTAACAACGATGCCAAAATACTTCTTTAAACTAATGGGGACTAAGACAGATTCTGAACCCCATCATCGCATAAATAAATTAATAAAGGGTGTTTTACACTTCCGTTTGAAGCGAACACTTTTGCGAAGATAACCTGTAGAGGAATGTCACGTCAGACAGATTGCCAATGAGGATTTGGGAAAATTTAAAGCGTAAGCCAGAGCAGATATCAAGGGAGTGTGAGGTTACAGAACGGTGTCAATATTTGTCTCCCAGAACCAAGATTTATTCTACCGTGTAACTCTACATATGTCACACAGTATACATACATACATTCACATGGATATGTAAATGAGTGTATATATGTATTAATATATATATTATATATATATATATATATATATATATATATATATATATATATATATATATATATATATACACACACACACACACACACACACACACACATATATATATATATTTATATATATATATATATATATATATATATATATATATATATATATATATATCAACCGAAGGGGAAACCTCAGAAGGGATACATGGCGGTAAGGGTTTAAGGGTTTAAATGGAGACATCCGTTTCATAAGGGCGTTTATTTAATGCAACGTTTCAGGGACCAGCCCCATTTTCAAGAAAATGAAAATAATAAATAATAAAATAAAATTAAAATAATTACTCATCTAAAAAACATACAATTACAATATTTAAAACAAATTAAAAGAACACCAACTAAACGCAAGTACCATTTCCAGTAGAGGAAGGAAGACGAGTGACTAAAAAGCAAAAGCAAAACTCGAACGCATCTCTGTTGTTTACGCCAGGTACAGAGCTCTGGGTGGAGGCAGTTTGGTTGTTCAGTTTTGGAACAATCGTCTTTATAAAGAGAGATTCGAAGACCGCTAGCTGCTGCGGAGAAGACGCTTTTGAAAGGATCTTCAAGTTTTAATATTCAATATTGACTCTGCATTTCTCTGTGTGGTCACGGATGATGGAAAATTCAGGAGATGATAATTTGACTACAGTACGGAAACTCACCCCCTATGGCAATCTATTCGGACCTTAAGAAGTCTTCTTGAGGCTCCGATATATTTTCCTAGATCACATCTAGGACAAGTATATAAATAGACAATATTAGATGCTATAAGAGGGTTTAACTTGTCTTTATATTTAAAAATTGATCCAATTGTCAATGGGTTTGTTGGGATCAGCTGACATTTTATGGCCGGACAGTAAGTTCTAATAATCTGTTGCATTTTGACATAGAATTTCGTATTGGTTAAAAATGGAACACTGGCATAGAACGGCATCCTAGGTACAGTCTGAATAGCATTGCTAGGTAAAAGTTTCATATTCATAAATTTGTGAAGGCATTTATAAAATAAACTACTGGGATAACAGTTATCAGTAAAATATTTCTTTAAAAAGGTGACCTCATTGTGGAATTCAGACCATCCAGAAGAAAGGGAAAAAACCCTGTGGAAAAGAGTAAACAGAGAGTTTATCTTAAAATTGAAATTACAGAAACTATAGAAATTTGTGCCCAAACCTGTGAACGTTTTCTTTCTGAAAATCGACGTGTAAAATCCTGAATTATTACGCGACACTTCTATATCCAAAAAAGCAAGTTTGTTATCTTTCTCGTAATCAATTGTGAATTTTATATTCGGGTGGGCCAGATTAGCATTGTGTAAAAATAAGTCGGCTCTATATTTATCTTTAAATAAGATAAAAGTGTCGTCGACGTAACGACAGTAAAATAACGGGTGATAAGCCAGAGGGCAGTTGTCCAGCAACCGCTCCTCTAACTCACACATAAAAATATTAGCCAGCACCTTTATCAGGCTAGATAAAGGTAAAGGTGTTGTTATACTTAACAAGACAGATTATATCCAAAAAGTTGAAACTATACTTGAAGACCATTCTAAATTCTGTTTCCTAGGTGAACCTGATTTCTCTACTATTTTCAGGTCAGAAGACAAGATTAACAGGTTTCTAAGATCCTTATTTGACCAGAAAGTCATTAATAATGATACATATCAAGATTTATTAAGTACTGGAGGTTCTTACGGTATTATGTATGGTCTGCCAAAAATATATAAAGAGGGTATTCCCATAAGACCTATCCTGACATCATATGATACCCCCAATTACAAACTGGCAAAATATTTGGTACCATTGTTAACTGAATTCTCTTCGAATAGCTATACTTTGAAAAATTCGCTTGAGTTTAAAGAAAGGATTTTATGTCAGGACTCAGACCTGTTTATGGTAAGCCTCGATGTTGAAGCTTTATTCACAAATATTCCTATGGAAGAAACTATACAGATCATTATAAATAAGACTTTTTCTGATAATGACACACTATTTCACGGTTTTAATTACGACAATTTTAAGAAACTTTTAACCTTGGCGGTGCAGGACACAGCCTTTATTTTTAATGGTAAAGCTTATGTGCAGGCTGACGGCATGGCAATGGGAAGTCCCCTTGGCCCGGTGCTGGCTAATATTTTTATGTGTGAGTTAGAGCAGCGGTTGCTGGACAACTGCCCTCTGGCTTATCACCCGTTATTTTACTGTCGTTACGTCGACGACACTTTTATCTTATTTAAAGATAAATATAGAGCCGACTTATTTTTACACAATGCTAATCTGGCCCACCCGAATATAAAATTCACAATTGATTACGAGAAAGATAACAAACTTGCTTTTTTGGATATAGAAGTGTCGCGTAATAATTCAGGATTTTACACGTCGATTTTCAGAAAGAAAACGTTCACAGGTTTGGGCACAAATTTCTATAGTTTCTGTAATTTCAATTTTAAGATAAACTCTCTGTTTACTCTTTTCCACAGGGTTTTTTCCCTTTCTTCTGGATGGTCTGAATTCCACAATGAGGTCACCTTTTTATAGAAATATTTTACTGATAACTGTTATCCCAGTAGTTTATTTTATAAATGCCTTCACAAATTTATGAATATGAAACTTTTACCTACCAATGCTATTCAGACTGTAGCTGGGATACCGTTCTATGCCAGTGTTCCATTTTTAACCAATACGAAATTCTATGTCAAAATGCAACAGATTATTAGAACTTACTGTCCGGCCATAAAATGTCAGCTGATCCCAACAAACCCATTGACAATTGGATCAATTTTTAAATATAAAGACAAGTTAAACCCTCTTATAGCATCTAATATTGTCTATTTATATACTTGTCCTAGATGTGATCTAGGAAAATATATTGGAGCCTCAAGAAGACTTCTGAAGGTCCGAATAGATTGCCATAGGGGGTGAGTTTCCGTACTGGAGTCAAATTATCATCTCCTGAATTTTCCAGCATCCGTGACCACACAAAGAAATGCAGAGTCAATATTGAATATTAAAACTTTAAGATCCTTTCAAAAGCGTCTTCTCCGCAGCAGCTAGCGGTCTTCGAATCGCTCTTTATAAAGACGATTGTTCCAAAACTGGACAACCAAACTGCCTCCACCCAGAGCTCTGTACCTGGCGTAAACAACAGAGATGCCTTCGAGTTTTGTTTTTGTTTTTTAGTCACTCGTCTTCCTTCCTCTACTGGAAATGGTACTTGCGTTTAGTTGGTGTTCTTTTAATTTGTTTTAAATATTGTAATTGTATGTTTTTTAGATGAGTAATTATTTTAATTTTATTTTATTATATTAATTTTCAGCTTGAAAATGGGGCTGGTCCCTGAAACGTTGCATTAAATAAACGCCCTTATGAAACGGATCTCTCCATTTAAACCCTTACCGCTATATATAAATATATATACATATATATATACATATATATATATATATATGTATATATATATATGTGACGGTACTTACTTTCTTTGCACAGATCTAAGGTAACGTGTGCCGTGGAGGCTGTACTTTGGGGAATTAGGCTTATATAAATTCTTCTTGTCTTGCTCAATGTTCTTAATCTGGGATTCGTTAAAAGGGTTCAAATTTTGGATGAGAAATGAAATTGATATACATTTACGTTTTATTCTTCGTTAGGGGTTCTTACAAATGTTTTTCCACCTTCTGAGTTACTGGGCTCTTGGACTGATAAAACTTAATTGGCACTTGTTGCAATTACGAGTCTATAGGCACGAGGGAAATTTACTGAGTATTGATTGTCACTTTCACTGTCTTTGATTGATTCGCACACCACACTTTTGCACCTGTTCTTCTTCTGGGGATTCTTCTGTCTTTCTCTGTTTCACGGCCATGCCACTGCAGTTCTCCCCTCAGGCTCCCCGGTTGTTCTCTCTCTTGGCTTCTCTGTTCCCCTTTTTTCTCTGCTCCCTTTTC
>NC_061110.1:85003384-85005884 GCF_015104395.2 Macrobrachium nipponense | reverse complement strand
ATAGGATATGTTGTTTAATTTATGGTAACAAAATTTGAAAAAAAAATATATTCTAGAATATATGCAATGTTGGTTGATTTAAGTTCTTTAAATTGAGATTTCATTTTACGGTCCTCATGAGGTTTATCATTATCATAAATATATAGCAACAGAAATTTCTGGAGCACCTTTAGAAATATCAAGTGAAATACGCAGATATGCCATTCCAGGGAAAATCTGAAATTTCTGAAGACACATATGTAGGTAACTGTCTTAAATTCCAAATAATACTGAGCAATCCAATTTGTAGGACATCTTTAAATATCAGCAAATAACATTTTGCCATATTTACTGGTGTTCCCAGGAAAATGGGTATTCAGTCATTGTAGTTACAGAGAAAAGAATCTAAACTATTACTATTTCGCTTTAAAAAATTGACTGATACTTGATACCTACCAACACATATTTGTTGAGGATAAATATTTGTGTCTCGCCACTACGTGGTGAATGTAAATTCCCTCCATAACGAGTTTATAAACAGATAAATATATAAATTTTTTTTTCATATATATATATATATATATATTCTATATATATATATATATATATGTATATAGATATATATATATATATATATATATATATATATCTCTATATATATCTATATATTCTATATATATATATATATATATAGTATATCTATATACAGATCCACGTGGCATCTCTTGATTACGATTGAACAAGTAGGGATTTTTACTTTTTTTTTTTTTTTTTTTTTTTTTTTTGCGAAACATTCGTAGATTTTCCCATTTGCATGTTACTGATGAATGTTGTAACACCACGTCCCCTTAATTAATCCTCTGTAGATGAAGCCATAGCGTGATGGAATCATGATTGAACTGACCGGCATGATTGATGCAAAGGTCTCCTTCGCTCGCTGGATACGAAATGAGGTGGGGGGAATGGGGGGGGCAGGGAGCAGGGGATGGGGGGGTTGGTGACGGTTGGGATGGAAGGATCATCTCAAAGAAGGGATGAAGATAAACCTTAAAACCGCTGGAAGCCGCCGAACGTAACGCTAGATCTATGCGTGGCCTTTTTAAAACCTGAACCGTGAAATAAAATCTACGCCCCAGAGCTGAGAATCATCACCGATCTACGTTCCAGAGGTAAACACGATGACCTTTGGCTGAAAAGTGCGCTGCGTTTTACCGTAGGTGGAAACACAGGCCCGTTTTTCTCATTTAGGTTTCCCGTTTCCTCGTGAAGTGAGGGTCTTTCAGCCTCGGGACACATTAGGCCAAAGTGGAGACTACATTATGATATGGCTAAGCACTACGGCTTTTAATATACGATAAAAATAATTCTAATTTATTAATATTCCGAACTCAGTGAAGAGGCTTAGAACATAATTCACCGAACCCTATAATGGATTTAAGGAAATATTAAGTATCTTGAAGGTAATTGTGACAGACATGTTAATATTTAACCAACATTCTTTTTTCTTTTTTGGTGGGATGTCAGAATCAACACGTGGAAGATAACCCTTCTCTGCGCATGTGTGTGTTGTGTGTGTGTGTGTGTGTGTATGTGTGAATGTGTGGATGTGTATCCCTATATACTCGTATGTCACTAATTTTAGTCAGGAACAGCTGTTTCCGTCAAACCCGTGTAAGTCAGCTTCAGGACATTATGACGAGCTATAAAGATATCTCTTACTTGGGTCTATTTTCACTCTTCCCATTTTCTACACTCTTCTTGCTGTCCCAACAAAGAAACGGAGGAAGAAATAGCATTTAGGAAATTACTCCTTCTACACTCGGGAGGTAATCGAAAAGGAGTACTTTACGTCTCACCCATTATTCCGCTTCGGTAAGGATATTTTGTGTTTGTTTCACTGCTTTCTAGAAATGGAGAAATCATATCCTCTTTTTTTTTAAAGTTTACATTGTCCTCCTATTCCAGATAAAAAATAATCTATGGTCTGAAATGTGTAGTGAGGTATTCACTGGACTACTATAACATTTATTTTCTCGATATTTTTGTTTACTTCCAGACTACGTGAGTAGTTTTCTCTTCTTATCGGCTTCTCTTTACTCTAGAGAAAGCATAATCCCTAGTACTTTCTCTTTCCCTTTTCACAGCTTCTGATATGGCATGAAAGAGAGATGATAATCATTGGTCAGCTCTTCTGAGACCAAGTAGAAAAGATTTATACTCGAAATCAATGTTACTCAGAAGGAAGAATAAAACTTCCTGTACATTGCTGCTCGCTGCACTTTCATTGTATAAAAAAAAAATAAAACATAATATGAATAATTTCTCGTCAACGCAGCTCCGAAGATTATGACACTCTATAAAACACGAAGCTCCCCGTAGTATAGGGCGAAAAGAATGTTTTATAAGGCATTTGCATACTAAAGGAGATATGAGACAAGCCGTGTTTACTCAAGACTTCCTCACAATATCCTATGGAATATCATTTTTTTACCCTTATCCCATAGTCTTCCCTTATTACAAC
>NC_061110.1:84995884-85000884 GCF_015104395.2 Macrobrachium nipponense | reverse complement strand
CAGTTATGTTACACAACCAAAAGTCGTCTGCAGCATGTACTTTATTTATATATACAGGCATACGCATGTACGTATGTATATATTTATATATATATATATATATATATATATATATATATATATATATATATATATATATATAATATATATATATATATATATATATATACATATAGATATATATATATATATATATATATATATATATATATATATACGTATACCCGGAAAAAAAATTAAGAGACAACAGACAAACATTCCTCGCAAACTTTCTTTGAAGAGGGCGGCTTGAGAGCACATGCTATCATCAAGGTCTAGAGTAACAGACCTTGCCAGTCATTACCCGAGTTCTCTCGTCTGACTGCAGAGTCGAGAAAGGAATCTTTATGCGAAAACTTGAAGCACTTTCACAGCAGCGGCTCCTTCCTGTAATCGCGCAGGTGCCTGAATAAACATCTGGGGCCGCCTGTGCATGGAATGTGTTTTTTGGGGCTCTCGAGCTGTCAATGTTTTACACTTGTAACTGAGCCATGACTTTTCTTGGCGGCGTCCTTGAGAGAGATGTTACGCGGCTACGCCTTTGATCAAGGGGATTTTTTTTCAGTGCTGCTGAGAGAAAATAGATTAGGTAAATAACCCTCTATTTTTAAGTACACCTTTTTCTTTTACTTAAAAAATACTTTTACTAGAACTGCCATTTTTTATTAAATACTGCTAAGAGAAAACATATTAAGTTAATAAACTTTTACTTTTAAGTACACCTTTTCCTTGTACAAAAAAAAAAAAAAAAAAAAAAAAAAAAACAATTTTACTAGAATTCCAAAGAGTACATTTCGTATAGGCATATTATTTGTGTCGTCAGTATCAACAGATATACGAGTATAAATTCTATATGCTATACATATGACTTGTTTTCTGCAGTCTTGAAGTATGTCAATGGGTCTTTTAGAATATTCCGAATTCCCGAAGAATCTGAGAGAGAGAGAGAGAGGAGAGAGAGAGAGAGAGAGAGAGAGAGAGAGGGGGGAAGGAAGCTCTTTCCATTTAGCTTAGTGTCCCATAAGAAAGATAAGGCTTTGGGTTGGATGAATAGGTAGAGAGATGTACGTCTTCCTCTGATCTCCCAGGAGAACGGTGCTCCCAAGGATCCTGGAGCAGGGTATTCTTCCTCCTCATCCTCCATTCCTTCCTCCTACTTTTCCTCCTCCTCCTCCTCCTCCTCTTCCTCCTCCAAATCCTCTTCCTCCTCCTCCTCCTACCCCCCCTCCTCCTTTCCCAGGGCCCCCCTCTCATTTCCTGCTCTTCCTTCCAGGTCATGTCCGATAGGGACCACAGCGTTGCCTAAAATATTAATGCGCATCGTGGACTGCTGTTGTTGTTTGGTCAACACAACCACTCTCAGCTGATTGCCACTTTCTTTATTCGGAATTCCAAGTTTAATAAGTTAGAAACAGAGTGCAGGATGCTCGCGCTCACCAACAGCTTTGTTTTTCCACAATTCCAAAGGGCAAAATGAAAAAAAAGAACCTCAGAGACCAGAGAGAGAGAGAGAGAGAGAGAGAGAGAGAGAGAGAGGAGTGTCCATATTTATCCCGAGTTCATGATTTCTAAAAGTTCCGGGTCGACTCGTCCATGTTTATTAGCTGGAAAGGTCTCAGGTCAGTGAAATCTCGTTTCCATTGTGATTCTGCGGCTCCCTTTTCTCCAGGAAATAAAGAAATGGGAATAGATTGCTCTATTATGTTTTATGGTACCTACGTAATTCGTGGGTATTAATCAGTGGAGTAAATTTTGTGTGAGTTCTGCGAATTATTTGTAACAGTCCGTATCTAGATAGGGAACCTTTTTACACTACTGCTTCTGCAAATAAAAAATGAGATAAGATAACAGCGCAGCAAAGATTATGCGATAAATATGACTATATTTTTTTAATTGCTCATGAAATTTTAAATAAGAGCTGAAATAGGCTCCTGGAATTTTTAGTGAAATTGCAATGATTCGTCTGAGGTATCTGGAATTAATCAACTGTGATGTATAAATGCGTTGTTATTTTACATCAGGTTTTAGTGCTAATTCCCATGAGAAAGTAACCTGTGGATTCTCATATCTATATATATATATATATATATATATATATATATATATATATATATATATATATATATAATATATGTATGTATATATATATGTATGTATATATATATATATGTATATATATATGTATGTATGTATATATATATATATATAAATATATGTATATATATATATATATATATAATATATATAATATATAATATATATATATATATATATAATATATTATATATATATATATATATATATATATGTATCTTGGTGTGTCTGTGCAAATGTAATAAGAATACAAGACAAAAAGTAAATTGGCCCATGCTTCAATTCCAAGTAAGCCTGGATCTGAAATCTTTGCGAAACAATAGACGTTGAAAATATTCTTATAATGAATTAGCAAATTTGTAGCCAGTTTTTCTTGGAATTTTTGGTTTCCATTTTTGAGTAAATTTGTAGACGGGAATTTTCTTTTGATAGTTGGGTTTCCTTGTTTCCACAAATGGAACGTGTTAATACCTTCTTGCCTCTTGTATTACAGCATAATTATAACAATCGAGTTCATTGAGATCAGAACTTCTATGAAACGGGGGTACCTCAGCGACCCCACCGACCCCATGACCTGTTTATGACCCCACTGGGCATTCTGCCCCCACTTGGAGTTCCGACCCCTAATTTGGGAACTCCTGGTCTAGGTATAGACCGTGCATATATATACCTTAGACTAAGCACCTAGACCGTGAGTCTAAGACGGTAATGGGACTGAAGTATTAGTAACTGAGTGCGCAGATTGGTATTAGCAAAGACGTTCTTCCATCGCCCTCATTACGCCAACAAAAGGGTTGAAGACGAACAAAACAGGACGAACCAGCTCTAATGCCGAGCCATTAGCGATAGTGCAGCAAGACAGTCATTCACACGTTGTCTGATAGAATCAGTGTTGGACAAGCCCCCCGGCGCAACGGGAACAATTGGAACCCAATTTCGGCGGTAAAGAATAAGGATAAAAGCATCGCAAGCCTCCATTAGCAAGGGCCCGACTACAGAGAGGGGGAATTGAATCATCGTCTTGCAATGCCTCTGTCATTTCCCCGGCCCTCATTCCCCGCTGCTGCTGCTGCTGCTGTATTGCTGCTGCTGCTGTGGTGTGCTGTGCAGTGCTGCGCTGCTGCCCCGCACACACAGCCATTCAGTTCCACCCCAGGCTGCCTCACCTCTATCGCCCCATTAATAACGCCATTTGGCGAATCTCGATTCCTCTTCTTCATCTTCTTCTTCTTCTTCTTCTTCTCTGTGAATTGTGCGATAATCGCAGCCCCAGGTATCGACCCATTCCGATCCCCAACCCTCTGGTACTTTGATATGCTGCTGCAGTTATTAGCTGATTGGAATTACTGCATTAAGGTTATTGGCTCGATCTCGAGGGATCGAAGCACTTTCCGCGAGATTCTCACACACCCAGATTCTCATTTCTTCTTCTTCTTTTCCCTTCTAGCAGCGAGAATCTATTGTACTCTTGAGAATCTTAACAGCGTACGTAAGATCTCTGCCATTAAATGTGTGGCTTTGGTATTTTCAACAGACGCGCTGGGTGATCGTTCATGGATACGCACTCTAAAGACGAAATGAGCACTGCGTTCACGTAGCCCGAGCATGCGCATTATGATAATACCTCCATAGCAGCGATGCCGTTTTTTCTTCACAACATTGGCTTTTAGCAGTGTGTGCCATTAGGCAGTTCTTTTTTTTTTTTTTTTTTTGCGTTATTTATGATTTAATGGTTAGACTATGGAAAATTTAAAGGTTTCGAATGAGTATTTTCCGATGTAGAATTATTTTCCGTGACGCAAAAAAACTACACGTCACTAGCTAAACATAAAGCATTTTTGACGAAGAAAAATAAAAGATTTCAATAAAATTAATTTCTATAAATTAGCAGGATACGTCCTATAACTTTATTTTCATAATAAAATATAATAAAGCAAACTGAAGAATTTTATTCCTCAGTGCCGTGGCCTGTGATCGGAAAAGCCACGGAGGGTTACCAGATGTCACCAGAAAGTCACACTAGTAGACAAAATTCCTCAAAACGGCAACCCGCTGAGTCCATAGTCCTCGGTGACTTCACGCGTCGTCACGCGTCACGCATTTCCATTTACTGTTACGAAAAATAGCACGAAAAGTCTTTAAACTGATCATCAAATGGCCTAGAATATGGGTGAATACGTAAGAGATTAATCAGCCAAAAATGCATTAAGGGCTCTCAGTTAAGTGAGAGGGGGAAAATATGCTAAAACCTATTTATCTATTTGAGCTGCTTTGGGAAATATAACGCTTTATCAGAGGCATATTTAAATAGCTAAAATAAAGGATAAATAAATTAATCAGAATTATTGCTAATGGAAAGGAGAAAGTAGTACGTAGTGTCTACAAACGCACATCCCTAGATGCATAATAATTCATTTTCTCATTATATATAACACATGTGCATTGCATTGCCACCCTAATGAAACGCCATGTTATTTTCCAATTATCTTAGTAAATAACTGCTGAGTTAAAGTGATTAACTTAAGAGCACAACGGATTAGCTCGCGCAAACATATTTCCTAAGCACAAATTCTGGCATTACTTTGCTTAGAATCATGAATATATTCCAGTGCCTCTTCCTATATACTAGAGCATCTCACATAAAAAGGAAAACTTTTGCAAATGAACTGATTAAAACATTATATATATATATATATATATTATATATATATATATATATATGAAGTAATGATAGACTTTCCTAATATCCATTTAAGTTCATATAACGGCTTTACCGAAGCTAAGCTCGCTTATCAATTTTACCCTATTATTAATCAGTAATAGAATATCTGTTACAGCATGACTGACATTGTGACTGCATTCCCAGG
>NC_061110.1:84963384-84993384 GCF_015104395.2 Macrobrachium nipponense | reverse complement strand
AATATAAAAAATCATGCCACTATATGTAAAACCGAAGTCCTGAAACAACACTTCTCAATAATTGCTTATGTAAGGGACCCAGACCACTTAACAACTTTAGAATCATTATATATATATTGAAAGACTGGTTCCCTCTCTCAATAGTAATACTTCTTCAGCAACTTTGTATCTGGCATAGTTGTCGTCTGGCCTTGGACGCCATTGTATGTCATTCCCTCTTCTCTCCTGCTTATGGACGGTTGGTGTTTTGGTAGTCTCTTTTTGTTTTCTGTTTTATGTGCTTTTTATGCTTTTACTTTTTATTGTCTTAACTTGTAAATTTTAAATGCATTGTGAATTCCTTTTATGCTAATAATGTATTCTATTGTGTCTTACTTTTCACAGACTGATGATGCACGGAGTCTTTAGCGCGAAACGTTTTATGTTAAATCACTTGGCCTTTTAACAACATGTGTATCATGGACCCTCCTGAAATCTGTATATATATATATATATATATATATATATATATATATATATATATATATATATATATACTATATATATATATATATATATAGATATATATATGCACATATATATACGTATATATATATACATACAATATATACATATATGTATTTAAGAAATTTCTTAAAGAATGCCATATGTTTTCGTTATGCTAACATGTCAATAATTCTATTAAAATGGCATAAATAAGTTATATAGTAGTTTTTTCAGTTTATTCTATGTATATGATATATATATATATATATATATATATATTATATATATATATATATATATATATATATATATATATATATATATATGTGTGTGTGTGTGTGTGTGTGTGTGTGTATACATTAAACTACAAATGTCCTTTAATATCCAATTCGCTCTATCTCGGAATTAATATATGTTCGAATCCATGGGAGGACGCTAAAAAATTCCCCTTCGGTTAAAATATATGAAAATACAATTAATTCCGAGGTAGAGCGAATTGGATATTAAAGGACATTTGTAGCTTGATGCATGTATATGAATCACGGTGATGTGATAAGAATATATATATATATAATATATATATATATATATATATATATATATATATATATATATATATATAGATACTACATGCATACATCATACATAAAACAAAATATATAATCTAATTAAATTAAAATAACTATACACTTGCTTGATCAGATTAGCATAACGAAATCATATGACATTTTTAATGAAAATTGTTGGTGGCCTAGAAAGCTGAAGATATCTAATTTTTTTTTTTTTTTTTTTTTTTATCCGTTACCCTGCAAGCTCGACCTTTATAATTAACGTTAATTTCCTTCAAAATTCTTTCACTGAACTGAAGAGCATTCTCGGGTTATTAGATGTTTCCGTTTTACTCAGTAACGAATAATAAACACCTATTATTTCTTTATAGCGGTACTTGGTGACGTCAGACCGTCCGTGACTCTGCTTATTTTAGTTTCACATGTGTTATGCCATTAGCATATGTTAGGGAGCTTTACGCTAACATCCATTACTTTCATTGTTTATGTATATATATAATATAGATATATATATATATATCATATATATATATATATATATATATATTTATATATATTGTTACTAGCTGACCAACCTGACGCTGCCATGGAGAAACTCTGAATGACTACTGATAAACTCTTCTGGTTTTCCCTCTCGCTTAATCTCCCCTCCAAAACCCCCTCTGCTCTCTCTCTCTCACTCTCTCTCTTTCCTGTTAAGATATATGCACATACACACCCCCACACACACACACATACACACACACATACATACACACACACACACACACGCACACACACACACACACACATATATATATATATATATATATATATATATATATATATATATATATATATATATATATCTACAATTAACTAAAACTATCTTAGTATGCACTTGGTTTTGTCCATTTAATAAAAATTATCATAATAACGTTACGGCAGTAAATAAAATTTTAATGAAAATTCTTCTGACTTAGAAAGCTGAAAACGTCAATGGATTCAACCACCATTATCCTTATTCCCGACCTTTATGAAAAATATTATTTTCTTTTAAATTGTTTTTACTGAACTGCTGATCCTTTCAGACGATAGTATGTGGTCAGTGATTAACGGAACGAGAACTGAAACTCATTTAATATTTTTGTTTACGCTTTACTCTATAATGAATAATGAACCGCCATGATTCCAATACAGCGATACTTGATGACGTCAGCCGTAACCAAATGACACCCGTCCTCCTAAACATACACCTTCCTCAAAGGCGCCCATCCCCGCCTCCCTCGCCCCCGCCCCCGCCCCCTCCTCCAACAGCGGTGGGGGAGTTCATCTCTAATTCCCAATCTCCGAGCCAAGTCTGCTACTGTTGGAGAGTTGCCATTGTCATTTGCAATTTAAACGCTGCATAATGCCCAAGGCGCTATGATCAGAGTACGTTAAATTCATCCCTCACGTACTCACGAATGCTGAATGAACTGTGAAATTATTAAGAATGAGAACATCAAACCCGTCGTTAATTTTACTGCATGACTAACGGAGTCCCTGCTCGCTCGTGATCAAGAATCCTAATGATAGGTTGACATTGAATTAGATAAAAACCTGCCTCTCTCTCTCTCTCTCTCTCTCTCTCTCTCTCTCTCTCTCATGTATGAGAATTACCACACTTTAATCTAGTGTCTATCTCTCTCTCTCTCTCTCTTTCTCTCTACCTTGTTTTGGAATTACAGCGCTTGAATCTAGTTTCTCTCTCTCTCTCTCTCTCTCTCTCTCCTCCTCATGCTTTAAAATTACAACATACAACACTTGAATCTAGTCTCTCTCTCTCTCGCTCTCTCTCTCTCTCTCTCTCTCATGTTTTAAAATTACAGCAACTGGATCTAGCCTCTCTCTCTCTCTCTCTCTCTCTCTCATGTTTTAAAATTACAAGCAACTGGATCTTAGGCCTCATCTCTCTCTTCAGTCTCTCCTCTCATGTTTTAAAAATTACAGCAATTGACCTAGCCTCTAACTCTCTTTTTTCTCATGTTTTGGAATTACAACACTTGAATCCTGCCTCTCTCTCGTCTCTCTCTCTCTCTCTCTCTCTCTCTCTCTCTCTCTCTCTCTCACACACACAAATGTTTTAGAATTCCAGTTCTTGAGTCTAGTTGCATTGGAGTCTCTGTTTACGCGCGCGAAACTTTAAATTGACGCGGAATAATAAAATGAAACCCAAATGAGACCTATTTACAAGAAGCAAAAAAGGACAGGCACGAGAGTAAACAAGAAGTAAACCAATCTAATAAGTGACCAACTGCTGACAAAAACCGAGCAATAAAAAAACAAAAAGTAAACAAAAGGATTTCAAGCGCGGGGGACAGGAAGGAGGTGATGATGAAGACGACAAAAAGAAGCGAGGAAGGACAGAAGAATAAAAGGAGGAGTAGGAGGAGGAGAGGAGGAGGAGGTGGAGGGAGAAGAAGAAGAAAGGTCTGCAGTCAGAAGAACTCGTGGTGCGTGAGGGAAAGCCCTTTGAGTGATTCTCCCGAGCGTTGGCCTCTGTTTCCGGAGAAAAACAAAAGGTGAGCCCGAGGGAGGCTCCAGGAGCCAGTGTCCCGGGGCCAGTAATCATTAGGAGAGCTACAAAAGAGCCAACAAAGAACGAATGGAAAATATCTTGAGTGAGGAAGCCTTGGTTGAAAAAGAAAAGTTTAAAAAAGTAAAAAAAAAGAAAAAAAGAATAAATAGAATCCTGTGTACCGGAGGCCATCTCCTAAAGGCCGAGGTGCTTGCTTTGCCTTTGTTTCTTAGTAATAGCTTTTCTTCGTTCGGTTTTTCGAGGGGGAGAGAAAGATGCTGCTGCTCTCGAGGACCAGGGTAGATGAGAGTGGCCACAGCTTCCTCTAACGCACACAAATTAATCTCGTCTGCAGTATGGCTAAAGGATCCATCCATCTATTCTCATGTGTTTATAATGGTCACTATTTCAGTGAACTTATTTTATGTAGTTACTGCTGCTGCTGGTGATGAGAATTATTATTATTATTATTATTATTATTATTATTATTATTATTATTATTATTATTATTATTATTTAGAATGAACGAAAATCTATTCAAAACCTGTCAGATGCCAATAAACTTCAAGGTTTCTCCTGATAGAGAAATATCCTCAATGAACAAAGGGCAAAGGAAGACAAAATGATCAAAGGAACGAGGCAGCAAAAAAAAAAAAAAAAAAAAAAAGTAAATAAACACCAAGCAGATCTGTTCTGGAAAATTCTTGACATTTTAACATTACCTCCTATTCTGTAAGGGACAGAGAACCATTGCGAACCCTGGCCACTTGTTTATGTCCCAGCGTAAATATTCAGTTTAATTGCTCCAAGGATTAATTAACCACTCTCTGGCTCTGGGCAAATCGATTTCATCCTCACAGAGCAGGGTCCGCGAAGTCTCCGAAAAGTTCCTGCCAAACTTCGGCCGAGTTCTGATCATCTTGCTGGTCAGGTGGAGCAGGTAAGGCCAAAATTCCACCTCATTCGCCCGTTTAATGCGCCTAACTTTGCAAGTATTTTTATTTTTCCTTTACTCTTTATTATCATTATATATAAAATACTCCGTCAACCTTCAGATTCTCTGCCTGCGAAAGAAACAGGCACTTATACACTTCTCTGAAAGCTGCAAATATATTCGGATAAGAAAGTTCAAAGTTCGCCGCCTCGTCACTTGCGTCGATAATGATCATACGTAGCTAAGCATTTCGCTTAAACTATTACTCTATTCATTGTCTAAGTGGTGTTGGGCATTCGGTGGAAAACGTCAGGGCGACATGCTGTAAAATTACAGACTTTACGGAATAACGGATGAGCGAAGGAAACAATGGAAATTCTAAGGATGATGTTACTTTTATATATTTAGATTCATTGTGATTAACCTCTATATACGTCTTCTGTCACTTCATAAAAACGATCAGTAGTAAGACCAATCAACCAATAATACAGAAACCCAGAATATTTTATACGCACGCACACACCCTTACCCATTAAAACACATTAAACTACACATTATATTACTATCTATATATAGATATATATAGTATATATATATATAATAGATCACATAAATATAATTATATTATTACATTATTATATATATATATACACACACACCACACACACACATGATATATATATATATATATGTATATATAATATATATAGTATAACACACACACACACACGACACACACATAGATATATATATATGTATATATGTATACATATATATATATATATATATATATATATATATATATATATATATATATATATATATATATATTATATATATATATATAGATATATATATAGCTTAGTGCCAGGAGTCAGGAGTAAATCCGTATTAATAACCATCAATGAAGGGAAGAGGACACACAGATGTACATGCTGTCTTTATTGCAACGTTTCGTAATTATCAGTAATTACATCATCAGGCTTGTATTGATAAACACGAATTCTGTAACTAAAACTTAGTATAGCAGTCAACATATATTTTTCAAAGAACGGGAAACCTTCAATAATTACTGAACGTCCATTCATATTTGTTTTAGTCTAACTACCGTGTTCAGCCGACGAGGCGAATAAGACCACAAAATGGGAAAAGTAAAAGGTGAAAGAAGATATACGTCAGAGAGACGAACACGTGAGACCTCCCACATCCAATCACACCTGATCTCGAGAGGCGCTCCCAGGATATTAGCAGTTATTGTCCGCAGAGCGAGACTTGGACACCTCTGATACGGGAGACGATAAGAAGGGTAAGTTTCCCTTCTGAAAATGTTGTGAGAAAGCTTTCCTGTTGCATTGTGCACAAAACTATTACTAGGAGGTAAAGGTATAGCTTTATAAATCTCTTTATAGAATCTAGTAAAAAAATATCCTCTTTTAAAGACACTAGTCAAACATATCCTCTAAGAGAAGGCACTATAGTAGATTCACATCAACCGTGCATTTAATGTTTAGGCCATTCCCTTACGACGCTCCTGATTGGCTATTGATAAGCCAATCGCAGGGCTGGAAACTCTCAGTCTCTCGAGAGTTCACATAGGCAGGATGTACGTTCCACCTATCCTCAGGGATACGTCTCTCAAACGTATACCTCAGGAGAGATGGAACATACATCCTACCCATGTGAACCCTCGAGAGAGATTGAGAGTTTCCAGCCCTGCGATTGGCTTATCAACAGCCAATCAGGAGCGTCGTAAGGGACGGGCCTAGACATCAAATGCCCGGTTGATGTGAATCTACTATAGTAAAACTATCCTAGTAGCAAAGACATTGGTAAAACATATCCTCTTACCAAAGGCACTAGTAAAATATATACTTTTACCACAGACACTAGTAAAACACAACCTCCTGGGACACTAGTAAAACATATCCTTTTAGGGAAGACACAGCTGCAGATGTCCTCTGCCTTCGTAGACTGAAAAGATGACATTGTTAATTCAATTCCATTGAGAATTAAACCACTGTACCCGCATACTTTAATCCCTTACATTCTTTACCAACAATTAACCGGATTGCATCTACGTCGTTTAACCTACAGCTTATCTAATCTTCTTGATTCCAAACAATTATGTTCATTTAAACACATCTGTATGTAGTTATTTTCCCTGAACTAAATGACTTGAAGTTGCTGGTTCCACAGTTTCTATTGAGTAAACAGACGCCAAGAGAATTAAAAGTTTGGAATCCCACCTATATTTCCTCCCAAGAATTGAGATCAATTCTTTTTTTTCACAGACGAAATACGACATTTACACTCTGCCGTTACAAACAAGGACCCATACTGGGCAAGGGGGAACTAAATTTAACATTTAATTTTTTCCATTATTTCTGTGAACTCAGCTGAATACGAAAGGAAATGTATCCTGCGATAATTGATTTATTCAGCGGAAATGAATGATGTGAATAACTTTAAAACCTGCTCCAGCAAAAGGAATAATAAAAGAAAAAAAAAAGACTTGTTAATTTCTAAAATTTGGGAATGAAGTTAATCAACATAATCCTGTTCAATGCTTAAGTCAGCTTTATAGGAGTACCTGTATATATATATATATATATATATATATATATATATATATATATATATATATATATATATATATATATATACATACATACATACATACACATGTATCTGGTAAAAATGTGACCAGTAGGTTCTACATATATGTTTCAGCCTAAAAAGCAATAAAAATGATTGCCCACTTGGCTACGATGGTGAGGATGGATATATTCCAGCTCAAATAAGAACGACAGGTATAATAATGTATGAGAGGGAATAGACTTTTATCCTTCTCGTGGTCAGGTCGGCAACGTGGCCTCTTTGTGATTATGGGACCTGGGTTCGTTTCCCCGTATACGGAACACACACACACACACACACACACATATATATATTATATATATATATATATAATATATATAAATATATATATATATATGTAGAGTCTACTAGTCACTTTTATACCAGATACACATTTGACTGTAATAGCGACAATGCCCTCTTGAATTCTCGAATTCTTCGTGCTCTTTTGGATACGCTTATCACTACAAAGCCTTGAGATCCAAATGCAAGAAATATGACGAGATTATGATGTCCGGTAGCGGGAAACGAACCCTGGTTATCACACACACACATGTTTATATATACAAATATATATGAACCAGTGAATGTGTACGTATGTATGTGTTTATCCGTGCGCCAGACCGATAGACTAGATAGTATTTAGATGCTCCAGGATACACATGGAGTAGTTGCCCATTAAAATTCAGCACCACTACCCTATATACAAACAGAACCCGACGAAGCCAGACAGCGGAGGACAAGGCAAGTAAATAAGTCTCCCCAGGGGGCTTGTAAGCAATACATAAATGTTTATTGTTATAAGTATAGTAAAGCTTTCGGTTACCAAGCCTCGACAGAATAAAATCGCCATGGAAGGTTTACGATACTCGAGAAACTGAAGGATTCTTGAAAATGAATTTCTTACAGTTTTTCCTGATACACTAGGAGTTGGAATCAGTCTAATCTAATTGTTACATTATTTTTTGTCCTCATTGCGCGAGACGTTAGAATCAGTCTAAGCTTCTTGTTAAATTTTTTCCTTATTGTACTAGACGTTGGAGTTAGTCAAGCTACCTTTTGCATTTTTTCTTTATTTTGCTCGACATTAGAATTAGTCTAAGCTGCTTATTACATTTTTTCTTATTTTACTAGACGTTGAAATCAGTCTAAGCTACTTGTTACATTTGTTATCCTTATTGTACTAGACGTTGGTATCAGTCTAAGCTATCTGTTACATTTTTTACTTATTGTACTAGATATTAGAATCAGTCTAAGCTACTTGTTACATTTTTCCTTATTTTACTAGACGTTGGAATCAGCCTAGGCTACATGTTGCATTTTTTTCCTTATTTTACTAGATGTTGGAATCAATCTAAGCTACTTGATACATTTATTCCTGTATTGTACAGGCGATAGAATCAGTCTAATTTACAATGATTTCTACATAATTCCAGTGCATTATTATGAGAGGAAATTGCATTTATGATAATGCGGACAATTATTTTCTATTAACTAGAAATGACGATATACCTCGCAGAAAGAAAATTGCGATGCAAATACAGATTAAAAGAATTGGGAATTCGCAAACATAGGATAATTAAGGTAGAATCTTCCAACTGATTTCAAAATATGAGGTAAACTTTAATAAAGTGATCGTGGATGAAAGTAATATTGTACGACATATTTTCATTTACAGTTTGTTATTTGACTATTTTTTCTCTATATGGTGTCCATTGATGAGTTATGAATATGAAGTAATGAGCTAATATAACTTTTAGTGATCTCACGAACTATCCTTAGCAAAAATGATCTTTGCAATGCTATATAATACAAATATATAAGACTTGTGGTTTTCTCATGGATGAGACTATGGTATTAATGCTAACAACTACTAGAAACGTTACCTTTCTTTCTGAAACTTCACTCACCACTGATTTAATCCTTGTTCTTGGAGTTTGTTATGGTCTTCGCAAAGAAAAAACAGATGCCAACGTTATATCTAATCTTACATCTTCTGTAGGAATTGTAAGTTCCTTACCTTCTGCTACGTTTGGGACATAATCACAGCTCTGTAAAATATAAGTAATGCTAAAGTGACCGAGGTGCCTGGACGTCTTCGAACTCGTAACTTGGACTCACAACCTAAGACCTGAAATACAGCCACCTATAGAAGTGACGTAAATAATTAGTCAGCCAAGTCTCAAGTGCCTTATCGAAGAACTTGTGTTAATTGACCTGCAAAATATATTAATTAACCGATTATATTATCCTTTAAACTTATATATACAGTAATACGGCTTATGGAAGCACCGATAAATGCAGAAGAAAGCAGCAAGGAAAATAGATAATATTGATATTCAGTAAAGAACAGCTATAATAACATAGAAGATATTGCTAAGAATTTCACAATTTCGTGAAAGGCATTTGTGCAATAAAAATCTACAATTATGCAGTATTACATAGCGATAAAATTTACTATTTAATTGAGAATTTTTATTACATTGTAGGTATTCCTCACTGCTTTCTCTATTCAAGGAAGAAGAAGAAGAAGAAGAAGACGAGAGAGAGGAGAGAGAGAGAGAGAGAGAGAGAGAGAGAGAGAGAGGTAAAACATACATCAAATTATGGAGTGGAATGGATTAAGTAAACTATTTTTCTGTAATAATTTAATTGAACTTACCTCTAGAAAACCTAGTAGAGGATGCTCATATATATATATATATATATATATATATATATATATATATATATATATATAATATATATATATATATATTATATATATGTGTGTGTGTGTGTATTTGTATATACATATATATGTACAATTATGCAGTATTACATAACAATAAAATTTACTATAGAATTGAGGATTTTTAGTACAATAAAGATATTCTTCATTGCTTTCTCTACTCAAGAAAGAAAATAAGAGAGAGAGAGAGAGAGAGAGAGAGAGAGAGAGAGAAGAGAGAGAGAGAGAGAGAGAGAGAGAGAAGTAAAACACACATCAAATAATTATGGAGTGGACTGGATTAAGTAAACTATTTTTCTGTCCTCACAATTTAATTGAACTTACCTCCGGAAAACCTGGTGGATAGCTCATATATATATATATATATATATTATATATATATATATATATATATATATATATATATATATATATATATATATATATATATGTATATTATATATAGATATATATGATATATATATATATATATATATATATATATATATATATATTTACATATATATTTATACTATATATATATATATATATATATATATATATATATATAGTATATATATATATATATATATATATATATATATATATATATATATATATATATATAATATATATAGATACATCCCAGCATCCCGGTTTTCCGGAGGTAAGTTCAATTAAATTGTGAGGACAGAAAAAATAGTTTACTTAATCCAGTCCACTCCATAATTATGATGTGTGTTTTACTTCTCTCTCTCTCTCTCTCTCTCTCTCTCTCGCTCTCTCTCTCTCTCTCTCTCTCTCTCTCTCTTATTTTCTTTCTTGACTAGAGAAAGCAATGAAGAATATCTTTAATGTTACAAATAAAAATCCTCAAATCTATAGTAAATTTTATTGTTATGTAATACTGCATAATTGTACATATATATGTATATACAAATACACACACACACACACACACATATATATAAATATAGATATATATATATATATATATATATATATATATATATATATATATATATATATATATATATATCTATATATCCATTCAGGAAATCGCAGACAACCACATCAGAAGAAACATTTATTGAGACGTTTCGCACATACAATGTGCATCTTCAGTCTGTTGAGATAAAAAACATATACATGTTAACATTCAATAAGAGCAGGATTCTTAATATAGTAAAAAATACAAGACTAAAATTAACTTAAAATTGACAAAAAGAACTAAAAATTGACAAGTAAAACGACGAAGTAAAAAGTATAAATAAAAAACAAATACCAAGGCGCAACCAACCGTTAGTTGAGAAGGAAGGAGGTAGACTAGACTTGGGCAAGAAGTTAAAACGTTGACTATGCCAGATAAAGCGAAGAAGCTGAAACTCCACTATGCAACGAGGGAACAAGACGTTTAATATATAATGACTCTAGAGTGGTTAGGTAATCAGAGCCTTTAACTGAGCCTAAAATAGAGAGGTGTTGTCTCTTCACCTCTACCTTGCAATTGATTGCATGATTTTTTATGTTTGAGTGTTCAGGCCTACTTAATTTTTGACCTGTCCTAAAACTAAAGCCCATGTGACTGCAGTATTTCATCTGCAGCAGCCTCTTAGTCGATCCAACGTAAATTCCGGGACATCCCGGGCACGTAAATTTGTATACCACGTAGATCGCATGAACTGCTGCAGACGATCTTTGAAGCAGAAAAAAGAGCCTATTTTGCTTGGGTTGTTAGATATAAGTTTTATATTTAGACAAGGAATTTCACTTTCAATAATTCTAGTTAGGTGTTGTGAAAATTTGCTATTGTATATATATGGTATGGAGGCATACATTAGTTTCTTTGGTACGTCTATCATTGGAATGGGTGGTTTAAAATGCAAAGTTAAAAGTTTGTTAACAATATTAAAAAATACATCCTTAGGGTACGAGTTTCGTTGGAGGATATTAGATAAAAAATCAATCTCTTTATGAAAAATATCCCAGTTTGATGAGTACTTTATTGCTCTATGAACCAGAGTGGAGATGGCATTAACCTTAAAACTGAAATATATATATATTATATAATATTATATAGTATATAATTATAACTATAAATATACTATATATAATATATATATAATATATACATATATATAATATATATATTATTATAATTATAAATTATTATATTTATATATATATATTTATATATTAATATATATTTCAATATTATAATATTATTTTTCGTGCCTTTAGAAGTAGTAAGTTATTTGTTATTCCAAAAAGATCCCTGCCTCCTGACAATTTTGTGGCCGCAGGGGTCTCACATGCAATTTCCCTATTCGTCTCTATCCCTCCCAAGACTTTTGAAGATAACGTCTGACACGACGTTTCCCTTCTTTCAAAGTGGCTCTCTGATCCAGATCGGTCGTGTGTATCTTTCCAATGGTAATACGTTTTTTTTTCTCTCTGTTTGATTCCAGTTATATAACGTATCGTATGTGTCCCTCTATAAGATATTCTTTTCTAATAATGGCTCAACCGAACTGACAAAATCATTCTTCTCTTTAAAAAAAAAATAATAATTAAGACTTTGTCATCAGTCATGTATCCGAGATTCTTATCAAGAGTCACTTTGTATTCCTTGCGTTCTATGTAATTGGATCTTTCTTTAATATGTATTACGCTAATCTTTTTATGAATATAATGCCCACTAGTTTGAAAAGTTGAAATACTCATGTTTCCCTTATGGTGTAGAGTTTTCCTTCTATGTTTATTATTTATAAAGGGGGTGCAAGTATCAAGTGCATATACATGAACTGGTGTACTACCTCTTCCTCTGTTTAAAATTTCTCAGCTTAGAGACGAAACATGGATTAAGTGAAAAAAAATTCCTGTCCACTAAAGTGTATTTGAAAATAAACGTAGTTCGGATTTTGTATTTTAATGTTTATTGAATTTTTTGTGGGTAGAGAGACAAATACCTCAGTAAAACATTCTATTTTTCTTGTTGAAGATCAGACTTATCAAATACCTCATGAATCTTGGAAATTTTACTTATCCAGTTCTGCCAAAAGAGTCGTAATACTGTATCCACTGTGACTGATGGAGTCAGCAAATCAGTTTTCTCTGAACGATCAATCAGACCGAGAAACCCATTGAAGTTGATCCAGTAGAACAGACAGAAGGTCATCCGTCATTTGGAAGATCATAATAATTTTGTCGTTTTATATGGTGTGTTTTCTACTGCAGTCTGTTGCTTTACCAGTTCATATATTTTTTTTATTATTAACATAGCATTTTATGAACCATTTCAAAGACTAGCGATTGTGATGGGGTTTCGTAAGGGCTTGGAAGTCATCACATCTTTCACTAAGTAAATTTTGATTTACTAAAAAACCTCAACTGGTTTTATTTGACCAGAATTTGAAATAATCAATGTTTGTTGCGTACCTGTATATGTTCTGGGACATGAGCAGACAGATTATTTAGCACAAGCAGAGGCTCTTAAGGATCCAACGGACAAAGCACTCTTCTACTCTTAATATTTACCAGGAATCTAATTGATGGTTAATGCAGCTTTCCAATGAACATTTGAAATAACCAATAAAATTTGGGAGATTAACAAATAAGTGTAAAGAACAGATGGTATTCAGAGAGGATCCACACTTTGTAGATGGCTATTTGGTTTTCCGATTTCCACTAGGTTTATAAGTGAAAGTTCAATAACTGTCTTGTTCACCTTATTGTTGTGCTGTTCTTGTTGAATGCTTTGGTCTGGGGACAACGAATCAGTGAATTTACAGCGTAAAAGGCGAAAACTTGAGTAGCGTTTTCTTTTGGAAAGTACCAACGAGAAAAGTCTCTTCTTTTGTTCAACAAGTTAGTTTTCTCAGTAACAACCGATTTTCTTGACTTATTACTGTTAAATTGTCTCTTATTTTATTCTTATACTTTGTGACTATTTCAAATGGAAATACCAAACATATAGCTAATGGAGAGTTAAGATTAAAATTCCAGTAGTCGGGACGCTGAATCGAGTCGGAAAATTTTCCACTAACATTATGGCTTCTTAGATTTTCATTGTCATTTGAGCTAACCATATCATATTACCTCTTCATTACATCTAGATTGAAATATTCAATTTAGGCTTTTACTAGAATCTATAGATTGCCACCAACCGCATGATAAAGCAGGGACCAGCAGTTTGTGATTTAGTTTAGATTAAGCTGGACATATGATCGTATGGGCTATTCCATATATTTAGGAGATATTCATTATCATCACTACCATCATCATTATCCTTGTTTATATTTGGACAGCCTCCTTTCAGGCCTCATCAGTTTCATCCGAAGGGTCCTAGTTTATAGATTTTTTCGATATGTTGTTCTTCGTAGTCATTACTGATCTTAAGAAGAAAATTTTCATAAATGTTCGTCAGCTTTCACATTTTTGAGTTTTAGAGGAGGCAATTTACTAAATAATCTGAACATCTTCCTAATATCTTGGCTCTATAATCTATGTTGTTCGCGTTCCTGCTAATTTTCGCTTGCTCGGGGAGTGAGCCTACAGAATACTTTGTTGTTGTTCTTGTGGTTCTTGTTTTTTTTGTGGGGGGGGGGGGGGCGGCGTAGGAAAGGTTTATGGAAAAGCCTGAAAAGGTCTGAAAAAGGTGTATTTCGTTGAGTTAAAGATACAGGAATTCTACGACAGGATATTTATGATTTATTTATCAGAATGAAAACGAGAGACATAAATAATGTGCATGTTAAACAGTACAAAAAATTTATTTGTAATAAAATATAGCGAATTTATTTTAATATTCGTTTGTGAAACAACGGTTTATTTGATTTGGTGGTATATTTCTGGAAAAGGCACTTTACAATTATTTTCATATTCTATTCTTTTAAATTTTTTGCTTTTTCTGCTTTTTTTTGAGTTCCTTATCAAAATGTAAGTCAAAACGCCTACTTTGTATTCGATTATATGCTCCCTAAAGAGATAGGTACTGAAGCTTAACCAGGATGGATGTGACTCTGTAAGGATTTATTCATGAGGAATTTAGCTGGTTTGTTAATTATACTATACAGTCTTCAGTAAATAATTTTGTAAGCCATTATGGAGAGCTACTGTAATCTAGTCCGGTAATTACATGGTTATGTAATACATCGAGCCTAAAAAATATAGGGTTTAAAATCACTAGTATATCATTCTAACCACTTTTACTGGCATCAAAGGCATTCCTGTCGTTAAAAATGCTTGCTATTCTGTCATAAATTGTAACTGTGGATCTTGGTTTCTTGATATATAATCTATATTAATACTATAGGAAAGAACTGCTCCCTCTCGCAAATTTACAGTCGATATCTTTATAGAATATTTGTAAATTTTCAAACCAATTTTGTTCATCCCCAGAGCTGGTCATTATATAAGATTTTCTACCAATTGAATACATTTGCTGCCAGCTTAACTGAATAATAAGCTTATAGTCAAAATTAATTTATTTTATAAAAATAATCCTGTGATAAATAGTTTAATTTGGAATATATTTTTCATTTAAAAAAATCATTATGTTTAATGGACCTATAAATAAACTGTTCAGTTATCATTGGAGTGATTAACACTTCGGGTTGCTCTTGCAAACTGTCAAAATAGATCACCTGGGGGCATTTTTTTTCAAGTAGCAAGGAGTCTAACTACACCCATAAACAATTCTTTATTTCCTGATTCTCGAAGTTGATTTTAGAAATGCATGTTTCTCTGTCTGCGTAGTAATTCTATTCTGGGTTCAATATTTTATACCGAAATGGAAGCTGGATATTAGTTAATATGATTCAGCATGTTTTTGATTTTAAAAATACTTCTTTTCATATCTGCGTAATAATTCTGTTAGAAATTCAGCATTGCATTACGAGATGAAAGCTATATACAGGTTGTAATTCTATTCTGGGTTCAATACTGTGTTGCGATATGAAAGCTGGTTGATACGATTCAGCAGGTTCTTTATATTTTGCTTCTTGAAAGTGAGTTTTACAAATGCCTCTTTCTCACTGTCTGGATAGTAATTCTGTTCTATGTTCAATACGTAATTATCGAAAGGACAATGTGGATAATGGTTGACACAGTTCCGCAGGTTCCTTATTTCTTGATTCTTCAAAGGCGACTTTACAAATGCCTCTTTCTCACTGTCTACTTAGTAATTTTTTTCTGGTTTCAATATTCTATGTCGAAATGAAACCTGGATATTAGTTGATATGATTCAACATGTTCTCTATCTCTTGATTCTCAAAGGTTGATTTTACAAATGCCTCTTTCCCACTGCCTGCGTAGTAATTCTGTTCTAGGCTCTTGTTTATCCCTTTATGGTGCAACATGACAACTTTATGAAGATTTACCGCCCTTTTGATGCGGCGCGGAAAATGGGTTAGCATCGCAATACATGTAAGCTCTTTCGACTTTCCATTTTTTTTTTTTTTTTTTTTTGTCATTGGGTTATGGATAAGAACAAACTTTCCGTTTGATTGGTTTGCTATTTTATCTGTAAGTTCTTCAAACTTGTTCTTTCTCGTAGGATAATTCTATTTCTTTTTATTTTTTAAACTATTAACCAATTGACAGTTTTTATGTCTCTACTTTCTGCCATAACTTATGTTATAGTACTGTCCTTGCTCTCATATTATCTATTCACGTCATCTAGCAAATTTTTGAATCTTTTTATCACATACCGAAATACTCTAATTTCACCTTCTTTTATAATTATCGAGGAATACTAACTGTATTCCCAGCTAAGCACTTTAACGGAAAGTTAAAAATTACACATTCAGTGGTGAAAAGCACAGGACCTTAACCTCCGAAGACGTTCTCACAAACCAGTTAACATGCCTGACAGCCAATCTATAATTAGATATTTTAGAAAAAATTGTTCCTTCGGTCAGCAAACGACTTAATTACCTATATAATAACAAGGAGACACCGTCAAGAAATGATGATGTTCAAGGAAGACAACAGGCTGACAGTTTCCATTTTATTGCACTTTAAATAATTATGTACTTCAACTTTTATGGCTTTGCAAACTCTGTGATTTTTTCTTAGTACAGCTGAGGAAGACCTTAGTGAATGGGGATACAATCCACAACGAAGTAAAATCCTTCTGTAGTTTAAAATATATATTTCTTGTACAGGATTAAAGCTTTTGACCATCAGCTCATGGTCGAAAGCTTTAATCCTGTACGATATATATTTTAAACTACAGAAGGATTTTACTTCATTGTGGATTGTATCCCCATTCACTTAGAGGTACAACATAGTACTTGGCTTCTGCACCTTTGTGAATGTCGAAAGCTCCTGTTCTGTATTTACTTACTTAATTTCTATTTTACAAAGTGGCTTTTTCTCAACAAGTAAACATTCACCCTGGTAATCATTAAGTAATTTATTATTAATCATTGTTGTGGCAGCCTGTTTCGAATATTTTATAAATCACCGATACTCTCCTTTAAGAATTTATGTGGAGATTTTTTTACGAAGATCGTTTGATTTCCTTGTGTACTATTGGTTTCTAAAGTTATATTGCTGCGAGAGGTCACACTTATCTTTTAATTCCAAAACATTCAACCAGTTCATTGTAGTTTTCAGTAAAAGCAAACTATTGTGACGACTTTGTCCGTCCGTGCTTTATTCCTGTCCGCACTTCACTGTCCGCCCTCAGATCTTAAAAACGACTTAGGCTAGAGGGCTGCAAATTGGTATGTTGATCAGCCACCCTCCATTAATCAAATATAACAAATTGCAGCTCTCCAGCCTCCGTAGTTTTATTTGATTTAAGGTTAATTAAATTTGGCCATAATCGTGCTTCTGGCAACAATATAGGACAGACCACCACCGGGCCGTGTTTAAAGTTTCATGGGCCGCGGCTCATACAACATTATACCAAGACCACCGAGAGATAGATCTATTTTCGGTGGCCTTGATAAACGCTGTAGTGGCTGTACAGAAAACTCGATTGCACCGAAAAAACTTCTGCGCATTTTTTGCTTATTATTACTTACGACTCTTTCAGAGAAATATGTGAATCAGTCTACCTTGATCATCAACCTTGCTTATTTAAGATGGTTATGAAGTCTTTCTCCCCTCTGTTTTCTTAATTATCAAACTATTAGTTGAAGTTTTCACATGAATGAGTCGACCATAATAAATTTCATTATCAAATATGTTTAAATACTCATCTGAATCACAATTAGAAACGATTTCCTTCCTTTGGTTTGACATATTTGGATGGTTTATGAGAATAGCCCTTTTGGTCTGTGGTCAGTTTTATAAAATTTATTTATTTTTCTGTTTTTTTATGTCACTACTAAGAAAATACCAGTTAGCAGTAATATGTCTGTCTGATTACGGCCCCGTAATGAGTTAGTGCCGTCAGGACACCTCACGCGGTGCACTGTAGACATTGCTTAAGTACTCTGTAGCGTCCCTTCGGCCCCTAGCTGCAACCCCTTTCATTCCTTTTGACTTACCGCCTTTATTATTCTTTTTCCTCCATCTTACTTTCCACCCTCTCCTAACAATTGTTTCATGGTACTACTGCGAGGTTTTGTTCCTGTTACACCTTTAAAACCTTTTCACTCTCAGTTTCCCTTTCAGCGTTGGATGACCCCAAAGGCCCCAGTGTTTAAACTTTGGCCTAAATTTCCTATTCCATTCCACTCAATCTGATTACTGGTCATTTGTTCTCGTATCGGTAATGTTGTTTCCCACCGACTGGACATTCGAGAGGCCGCACTTCAATTTATGGTTATTCTCCACGAGCAGTTGTAGCCTTTGCTGTTGCTCCTTTGTAGATTACAGGTCACAGATGCTGCTAGAATGTAGTGCCATCTGTGGCCTGTAATGCGTGGGCCTTGGCAAGAGAGTGCATGTTGTCTCTTTGAAATAACATGTTTTCAGCACATTGTTCTTCTCATACCTTCTTGTATGTAAAAGTCCTCCGGTATTACGACTTTTTATGTTAAAATCTAGCATTTACAGCATTGGATAATATTAGGTGGTGTATGTCGTAGTAATTACAGCACACATTCTTTTATTTTTTATTTAATTTTATTTTATTTTTATTTATTTGTTTATTTATTTATTTATTTATTTATATTTTAGGATTTTATGAAGTTCAATTTCATCCCTGCGGTTCAAGAGTCACATTTCCCCATTTTAACATTTTATTTTAGCACTAGATTCTTGTTTTTGTATCATTTTTCATATTTTGTTCTTACGTGGTCGTTCAGAGCACTTACATAAACGTTCCTTGGTGTCATTTTTTTTTTTATCAGGTGTAATGTTTATTTATCTTATTTTCATTTTTTATAGCTCTTAACTGTTTTTGTTTCATTAGTATAGATTTAGCTACGAAGTACTGCCACATTTATTCGCAGATTTTGTAAGTTCAGTCTTTATTTTTACTATCTAATTTATCGAGATCACTGAGTCACATTACTGCGAGACTTTCTTGACTTTTAGGCTCACCCGGAGGATTTCGTTATAAATTAGAGTTGAAACTGGAGTAAAAAAAAGTAAATAAAAAGATAAATAAAAAAAAAAAACTTGGGCAGCTGAGTTAGAACAGCCAAAAGGAAACGAATAAGCTATGAAAGACAGAAAGCCACGTAGCTTAGACAGAAAGAACGCTGTAAAGAAAGTATGGTACTACCTACAGTGTCGTACCAAAGGCACATTGTAAATATAACTCTCCTTCGGTGATTAGCTCGTCTCTATTAGATGGTAGAAGTCAGACGTCCACACAAGGTTTCCTACTATCACAACTTACCACCCTTACGACCCGTCTTTTAGGTCAAAGGCCCGTGCTGCCAGAACCCAAAGTATATAGAATGTTGAGTCCCATTTTTTATATACTTTGCCACAACCCAGCTCAGTCTTAACCAATAGAAAACCTACGGTGATCAGTTCAGCGTAAAGGCCGCGTCGAGCAATCGATTGTTTCTAGTTTATTGGGTAACGTTGTTGATGTCAACAATGAACCTTGCTGATGTCGAAGTCCACATTCTAGAAATCCAGAAAATCACTGACCTTCTTGAATAATTCAAAAAATAAAACTTTTTAGATTGATTTCTTGGGTCTTACGAAATTAGCCCTTCATCAAAAGCTGGCTTTGTCTTTCTTTTTTCTTTCTTGCCTTCAAAAGCAGTATGGAAATGCAGGAGGTTTCACCAGAATACATTTTCAGTTCAAGTAGAACCCTCTCATACTTCAGCTCACTTTATTGACACTGCTACAGTTTACCGCTGGTGTGGCCAATACAGCGATCTTCGCTAAATTCCACTTTCATTTTTTATTTATCTTTCTAATTAAAGCTTTTCTGACGATACTCGACGTGTGATTATAGGTGGTCAATGTTTATGATGTAAATTATGCCGTGAATTATTTTCTGAGCTTTATTGCGCATTTTTCAAAAGCACCCCGAGCGATCAAATGTTGGGCCTATTGCTAAGAATTGAAAAAAAAAAAATCAACGGCTAGATTATCCCTTAGACTGTCAGTTGCATCTTAAAGTTTTAGAAATCCAAAACTTCATGAAAGACGCTTTTTTGAAAGAGCACCAAAATTAGCCCCTGTTTAAAAAACGATTCTCTCTGAAAAAGGCACAAATGGCGGGAAAAAAAGAAAGAAAAGAAAAAGGAGAACAAAAGATTTCCCCTACCGCTTTCCTTCTTTGTTTTCGCGTCCCACGATTCTCGAGGCTTCCTTCCACCTCTACTGCATCGCAATCGCATCACGTGGAAGCTTAGGCTGAGGATCCTCGCGTCTGTCTGTGGCTCATTTGACGAGGATGTGGCGCCATTTGCCCTCGGGGCAGCAGCGGAATGAAGCCTCACTCACACCAACTTCTGTCGTCGTAGCATTTTCCTCCTCTTTCTAGCTCCGGTCGAAGGCAAGAATCTTCTTCCTTCAGCTCCTCCTCCCCCTCCTCCTCCTCCTCCTCCTCCTCCTCCTCCACATCTTCCTCCTTCACCTGCAACTGTTTCTCGGAATGACAGAGCGAACTCCGTTCTCCACTTTGCCGTTAAAAGTTTGTTGTAATCAAAAGCTGTTAAATGTGTACCAACCTACGAGGAAATCCGCTGCCTTTGGTCTCTCTCTTTTCACACTCTCTCTTTTTACTTTTTTTTTTTTTTGTCTCTGTTGTCTCACGCTCTTGAGCTAACCCCAACCTACCACCTCAGGCTCATCTGCCATGCCCAAACACCAAAGCGCCTCTCAATGCATTCCGTCCCAGTTCTGGGCTCCTATTCAATGTAGAACTCCTCGGCGTCCACAAAGTTCTTTGTGGCTTTGTATTCACTTTGCACCACCACAGAGCCTAAACCATTACTCTATTCACGAGAGAGAGAGAGAGAGAGAGAGAGAGAGAGAGAGAGAGAGAGAGAGAAAGTATTTTCATTGCAACAAAGTCTAATCGATTCCATATTTGGTTGTTGTGTCTGAACATTTCTGAAGCGTGGAAGAGGCATCGAAACAACATCAGAAAGAACAACACCCCCCAACCAATACCTGCACCCCTCCAAAAAAAAAAAAAAAAAATAGATCGAATAAAAAAAAATACAGCTAGGTTCAACACTGGACGGTTAAGTGGGCACCTACCAGGACCATCCGCTGTTGCATATTTTCCACTACATCATGTTGCTAATTTAATAATACTAACTTTTCAAAATGGGGACATTCTTATTTGAAATAACCCAAAATGACCATTATTTTATTACTCAAGATGCCATAAGGTAAAATGCCGAAATATGAAGAAAAGAGGGAGCGGAAGCAGGGAAAATAAAAGATGAAAATAACTCAAATAAATCAGGTCACCAAATTATCTGTCTTTGGTTTTGCTCACCTCGATCAGAGCCTTTTGTGGAATGTTTCTCGTCTCATGGTTTTTCTTGAAAGAAAATGATTTCCAGACAGATGTCTTCCCACACCGATTGAGTATAAAGAAGCCCACGTCCTCACTATTCATAGGTTATTCCACTGAAATTGCTCGATGGATACAGAGGCTGTTTATAAAGGTCTTTGTTATATCGTGGGGCGTTTGGCAATAAGGATTATGAGAGACATAGGAGCTTTGTGGCGCATATTCGATACAGTTGTCAATTGTTCGTGAATTTTATTGTTCCACATTTATTTAGATGTAATTATATGAATGCAATTTCGTGATCATCGCCTGGTTCCTATGATGTTTGTATTATTATAACAAACACATTTACCCTTTTGTTCGTGAAATTCTGAACAAATTCTTCCTAGAGCAAGCTATTTTATTTTTCTGTTTTTTGAAATCTTTTACAAATTCATATTGAATGATTTTATAATATCATTTATTATTCGCTCATGATGAGCAAGGGTCCACTAACAACTCTTTGATAAACATATTGCTTAGACAACTTTCATCGAAACTATAGGAGTGTTGGTAATCGGCAATGAGTCACAATGAGGCCTCAGAGACTAACAGAATTAATGGACCACATATCTATTATTTCTAAGTTGGAATTCTTAGATAATGACTTAAAAAGATAGTTTACGTTTCTAGCTTGAGTGTAGTTCCCATTTGAGAGCAATTGGATGAATAGTTTGCCAATATATGTATGTATATACATACATACATACACACACATACGTACATATATATCTATATATATATATATATATATATATATATATATATATATATATATACACATATAGCACAAGGATAAATAAAAACACAGTGATTTCATCACATCTTTATAGAAAAGAAGTCAGAGAAAAGTCTGACTTGTTTAATTGACAAAAAATGATACATTTCCCTATTCACTGGAAAACCTATTGGATAGAGTTCATTATTCAGAGGATGAAACTATATCTGAAATAAGTAATGAAACATAATTGGATACATTCACACATATAAATACATACATACATATATGTATATATATATAGTATATATATATACATATATAATATATATATATATATATATTATATATATATATATATATATATATATATATATATATACATAATAACATAACTGATGAGAAACTGAATTAGGAAAAAGAAAAATGAATAAGGAAATAAGGAAATAAAAGTTGGATTCGTAATGACTGATACCCATGAAATACAAAGAACACCATCTTCACCTTTCTGTTATTTATAACAAATTTGCCGATTACGGAAATGAAATAGCAAAAATAACGGTGTCATTACTGCTTATTCTATTTATAAAAGTGTTAATCATAATAATGTTGATCTATTTGCTATTGCTGCATTATTACTGTTGCTTTAACCACTACTCATAGTACTCCTGCTGATGCTTTTTGTGGTAATAGTAATAGTAAGGATAATAACTCAATTATGTGTTAATAAAAAACTGAAATGATTATAACTATTTATGTTTTAATAGTAATAATAATGATAACAACTTAATTATGAGTGAATAGAAGCTGCTATAATTATTACTATTTATGTGTCGATAATAATGGTAATGATAAAAACTTAATTATGTGTTAGTAAAAATTGATGTAACTAAATATTTATGTGTTGAGTATATATATTGAAAGTATAATATATATTATTTTATATATATTAATATAATTAATATATTACTAATATATTATATAATATATATATTATAATGCACCTCACAACTCTTTGTTTGATATCTTTTTTCATGAAATTATCTTTCAGTATATGCGTACATCTATACACTTGTATATCAACAGGCCTGGCAGCTATATTCACCATGTGTTTTTCGGGTACATGTTTTATAACTCAAAACATCAAAATAAAACATGTGAATAGGATAACACTGACCGGAAGTATTTCATTTACTGCAAGATTTTCTCGTGTATAATTATTCTAGCTTCTTCATCTGCATAAGATCAGAGCATATTAGTTTTCTGAAAATGATGATGATAAGTTCTTGTGAAACATTAAATCATAGCCAACATTTTTTCTGTTGATATTATGTTAAAAGGAATTAGAATCTAGGAGGAGTCTTCATGCATTTCCATGAAGACAAAAGCAGAACAAGCCTGATTTGAAAGTGAAGAAAGGTTTTAGGGAAGGAAGCAAATCCACTTTACTATGGACAGTTCACTGGACACTGTACCTCACCGCATCATCCAAAATTGGAAAAGATGTCTGCTTATTCCTCAAACAGCAAATAAGCATTTGTTATGAAGTACTAATGAAATTCTTCCGGGGTCACACCTTACGTCTAAACATTACACACTAACTTATACAAGGGACGCTTCATATTGACAGATGATGATATTGTTTCATATATTGCTTCAAAGCACACACACACACACAGAAATGTTTGTTAGTGCACACTCTGATAGATTCAGCCTTGTTTTTTGCGTGAAGGAGGACATTGTATTTGCTTGTTTATTTGTCTATCTGTTTGTTTGTGTGTATATAGATGGCCTTTGCTCTCATGTTTTGTATGTTGTAAATATTGCTGCAAGCAACGAGGAACACGCAACAAGAAGCGTTCGTGTATGTCGCGAAATCACAATCGTCCAGTCTTCTTGAAAGAAACCGGATTTAATCCGAACTTCCTCTTTCTTCCTTTCCCTCGAGGAGCAAAAGGGGGGAAATTCCAGGAATTCACTTTTCGGATGGTAATAAATATCGAATTCCCGGGCAGATTTTTATCTCTTCTTCCTTATTTCTCGGAAATTTACTTCCATTCCCCGAATTCTATCGTTCATTTTAAGCATTCCAGCCAATATCTCAAGCTCAATATCTCTCGGGATATTCAGCATTAAAAATGGAATATTCTTTTCGGGTCAAAATTGATCTTGACTGGTTTTAACTATAATGACGATTTGATGAGGTTGCGAATGACCGAGACTTCATGATTTGTGCTTCGTTTTTAATGCGAACGCAAAAAAAAAAAATAATACCCATTACAAACAAGTAAATAAGTAACAAAAACCATAAATAAACAGCAATTCCAAAATAGAACAAGACGAGAATCAATAACAGCAACAAACAAACTCATCCCAGAAATAAACAAAGAAAAAAAAAAAGGAAAGAAAACCTATAATTCAAGATGGACGCATGTCGTTTTTCTCTTTTCCTCCACTCTCTTTTCCACCCCCTTGTCCATTATATCGACTTAGAAAAAAGAAAGAAAGAAAAAAAAAGGAAACAAAAAGAAATGCAATACAGACACTTGTAAAGTATTGACAGCCAAGACGTAAACATCGACAGCCAAGGATTCGAGAATCGTGTTGGGGAAACTCATGAACATGTGCATTGTATAGAAAACGGGAACCCCGTTGTAGGTAAAGGCAGTCATTTCGAACTGAACATTGAAATTATTAGCTACTGGTTCAAACTGAGAGTGGACTACTTTACATATTTATGAGTAAACTTTAAAGATAATAATTAACTGAAATGAAAAGTTAATCGCAATGAATAAAAACCATGCATTTATATATATTTTTAAACCATGCATTTATATATTTTTTAAAACCAGAGGGTGATGATAACAGTCAGATAAACAGAACGCTGGTTTTAACAATTATATGAACAAAACACCGCCTGCAACAGGAATTATTCAATGATAAATATCAGTTATCAGCCATGTTGAAACCAAAGGCTAATACCAATAACTAATTATTTTAAAGCATCAGAGATAAAAACAGTTAGTTAAAAACAGATATTTATTGCAGATAGATAAACCAAACGTTGAATTCAACATTGATTATAAAGATTAGCTAAAACTAAATATGAATTGCATCTACCGAAACTCAACTGTTAATTTTAACATTTAATCCAAGGTAACATTACCCTAGAATGTTAGTGAAAACAAGTTCATTCGCTGTGTTAGCTCAGCCCGATAGGATCAGAGTAAATATCGAATCCAAATATTGAATCAGTTAGGCAAAACTAAAAGTTGACGGCTACGATAGTTTCAAACAATTTGGTAAATATAATAAAAGCTTAAACCAAAAGCTGATTTTAAAACAATCCGTTAAACAAATGGATTTAATGCACATACATTCTATCAAACCTTAAACAAAAAATCTAAAAATATTCGAAACGAAACGATCAAAATGAAAATAAATCAAACTTGAAAGTTTACATACAAATAAGCTCGAAGAAAACGTGAACATTAAAACTCGTATAAAAGCTGTATTTGGTTTAAATAGCTAAATAAAAACATCTGTTCAATTCAGCAGTTGAAATAAAAAAAAAAGCTTTATGATAATACTCTGTAATAGTTAAGCAGAACGCGTTTTGTCCATGAATTATTTCCACATGGTAATGATCTGAATTTCCACGCAAAACTTTTGGTCCTGGAAATAATAAATTATAATCTCGGCCGCAGCTTTAAATCTGTATAAATCAACGGGACGCCATCATCATCATGTTGTTTTGGTGTGTTTTTCCCGCATAGCAGAATACGGCAATGAACAATTGATTCAGAGGGTCGTCGTTTTACTTCCTTGTTTGGCCTCGTTTGTGTAAATCCCGTATGTTTGTTTGCGTAATATCGGGTATGTTTGATTTGTGTAATAAAGGGTATGTGTGCTTGTGTAACTTCACGGATGCTTTTGTGTATCATCCAGTATGTTTGTGTAATAGGCAGCCCTACGTAGGAGAGCTGTTAATCAGCTCAGTGGTCTGGTTAAACTAAGATGGACTTCACTTTTTCGTGCGTTTGTTTATGTATTATCTAGTACGCTTTTTGTATGTAATATCTCCTAGTTTTTTTTTTTTTTTTTTTTTTTTTTTTTTTTTTGCGTACCATCTCGTAGCCTTTGTTTGTGTATCATCCCGATTGTTTGCGTATCGTCTCGCATGCTTTTGTGTAACAAGTCGTATGTTTGTTCGTGTATCGTCTCACATGTTTGTGTAATATCTCGCACGTTTGTTTGAGTACCGTATGTCTGTCTGTCTGTCTGTCTGCCTGTTTGGTAGCGTATCCATGCCCTTTTCTGCAGTCCTGAGAATCCCCCTCTCGGCCTATTGTATAGTTGCGTAAGACCGGAGACCACGAAGACCACGAGGGCGGGAGGGGGATGGGGAGGAGGAGGAAGAGGAGGGCTCCATCAGGCAGAATAAAACCCCGAAGAGGAAGAGCTGTAGGAGGCGAGGGACGTCTCGGCTACCGGCTGAGGACGCGCTCTTCACCCCGAGCTGTCTCACTGGCGTCTTCTCCTCTCTCTTCTGGTCTTTGTCTCCGCCACTCGACTCGGTCGTCTCTAGAAGAGCACAAGAAGAAAGAGGGAGAGAAGGAGATATAGAAGGATAATATGAAGGGGAATACGAAGGGACAGTTCCCGAGAAAATGTGAACAGATGTATGGTGCTTCTGAAGGTGAATAGAAGACGGTCCTGCTGGATGACATGGGAGTAAATTTGGACATTATTTGAAGAAGAAGAAGAAGAAGAAGAAGAAGAAGAAGAAGAAGAAGAAGAAGGAGGAGGAGGAGGAGGAGGAGGAGTTAGAGAATATGAAGGGAGAATTCCCGAGGAAGGGTGAACTGATGTTTGGTCCTTCTGAAGGTGAACAGAAGACAACATAGAAGACAAGACAACCCTGTTGGATGACATGGGAGCAAGTTTGGGCATTATTTGAAGAAAAAGAAGAAGAAAAATAAGTAGAAGGAGACGGAGATAGAGAGTATGAAGGGAGAGTTTCCTAGAAGAGGTGAATTGATGTATAGTCCTTCTGAAGGTGAATAGAAGACAGCATAGAAGACAACCCTGGTAGATGGAATGGGAGAACTTGGACATAATTTATAGACCGAGTGACGGGTCACTGAGGATCTATAGATATTCACCCGAAAAAGAAGATATACGCAAGACTGGTTGCATCTATACAAGATACGCATGAACCTTGAATTGCGTCTCTGTAATTCTGGATATACGAAATATTTTGGATGGTACTGTGCATACGCATTCATACAGACAGAATGAAATGATATGAGGAAAGATACAAATACGCGCCCTGAATAGTTATGTACCGAGGAATTTAAAAACTGGAAAAAGTAAAGAAAAAACTTAAATATGAAGAGAAACAAATGGAGTAAATCGGGGATATAAATAAATTAATATATATATATATATATATATATATATATATATATATATATATATATATAATATATATATATATATATATATATATATATATATATATATATATATATATATATATGTATATATATATATATATATATATATATATATATATATATATATATATATATATATATATATAGTAACTGCAGGTAAAAAAAAAAGACAAAATGAGAAATATTGTCAATATAGGTTTTTTTGTTTATCAGGCATGAACAGAGTAAAGAAAAAAAAAAATAAAGGAAGGATTTAAAATGGTACATTTTCGTAAATAAGGGCACGTATAATATTTAAAGAAAAAAAAGAAGAAATATATCATATTTAGAAAATACTATAGTAAACAAACTCTTATGTAGTTTCGGGAATCTTCGAGAACATAATATGTGTTCAAATGATAAAAGCAAGCCTAAAATACATGATCACAATCGCACACACACACACACACACATTCCTGCACATGCAAACAACAATTGTGTCTATTCATGTTAAACATGAATTTAAGTTAATGTTAGAAAATTCCTACGTGTTAGAAATAGTCCGCTGATAAGGTATAAAAACAGCAATCACGTCTGTTAGTTGATTAAGCTTTTAAAGAAATACTTCATGCTTTGACTCCACGTGCTGGAATTTGCACATTTATTATTATTATCTTATTCTCTTTTACTGAACGCCATAATTTGCAATTCTTTTGCAAATGCGACTGAAAATTACGAGGGGGGTGAAAATCTAAGAAAAGTGTCATGCACACCAATGTATAATACATGATTCATTTGTGTATACAGCGCTTATTTATACTCATGGTTTAATTTTTACCTATGGTTCAACTACATATATACAAGCTTACATGCAGACCCAATGTAAATTTTCAGTACTTAATTATATCGTACTTTATCTTGATTGCTATCTTTTTAATATTTTTTTCTAGGGGAAACAGATTCTCTCTCTCTCTCTCTCTCTCTCTCTCTCTCTCTCTAGCAACTCTCTGGTAGACATTAGAGGTGCCTCACACTGAGGGACCTGGGGCAACCCGAACAAGATGTAAGGTGTAAGGTAAGGTGACTCTCTCTCTCTCTCTCTCTTTCTCTCTCTCGTACATACAGACCTACGGGTACATATATCTTTGATTTTCGGTGGTTTAATACGACGAGTTAAGGAAAACGAAACTCTCTCTCTCTCTCTCTCTCTCTCTCTCTCTCTCTCTCAAGCAGTACAAATAACAGTCAAAAAACGTTCCTTCCTCCGCCTACAATGCTCTCTCTCTCTCTCTCTCTCTCTCTCTCTCTCTCTCTCGTAGGCACAGACTTACGGACTTTGATCTTCTTTGGTTGAATATAATGAGCTACAGAACACAAAACCACTCTCTCTCTCTCTCTCTCTCTCTCTCTCTCTCTCTCTCTCTCTCTCTCGTGTGGACACATGTTTATCTCTGAGTGCCTTTCTGCATCTCTCTCTCACCCTTTCTCTCTCTATTGCTATAGTTCTCTCTCTCTCTCTCTCTCCCCAACCCTCTCTTTCTCTATTGCTATAGTTCTCTCTCTATCTCTCTCTCTCTATTACAATAGTTTCTTCCCTCTCTCTCTCTCTCTCTCTCTCTCTCTCTCTCGTATGGCCAAACATTTATGTTCGAGTGCCATAAGTAAGGAAACACAGAAAGTATCTCCCTCCCCCACACCCCGCCACCTCTCTCTCTCTCTCTCTCTCTCTCTCTCTCTCTCTCTCTCTCTCTCTCTCTCTTTCTTTCTGTATCCCTTTCCCTCTCTGCCTTCTGTTTGTCACTCTTTCCTTCTCTTCCTGCATCTTTCTCTCTCACATTCTTTCTCTCCCTCTCCCTTTCTCCCTCTATTGCTATAGTTCTCTCTATTGCTATAGTTTCTTCTCTTTCTCTCTCTCTCTCTCTCTCCCCACTCCCTCTATCCCTCAAAACATGGAAAAGGGAAAAAGTGAGGGTGTCGGGAAGGGGCTGGGGGCGCCAGCGCTCAGTCATTCCATCACCTGGGTTCGGCCAACGG
>NC_061110.1:84950884-84953384 GCF_015104395.2 Macrobrachium nipponense | reverse complement strand
TGTTTTCATTTACTTTAGAATGGACTGTTAATTCTATGACACTATGGTCTGAAATACTCGCATTATAAACTATTATTTCTTTAACATTATAAACTATTATTTCTTGTTGGCAGGTGATATATTTGTTGAATGTTGTATTCTAGTAGCATATTTAATAGCTTTTCGAATTGCCTCTTATCTTCTGCACTACTATTACTCTCTTTTTTCTATATGCATAAATACAACCACAATCTCCCATTCGTTCTTTCCAGTCTACGAAAGGAAAGTTTAAGTCTCCGGATAGGAGAATAGTCCAGTCCTTGTGATTTATACATTTATCATCCAATTTTTCTATTATTGTGTCAAACTCCTTAGTATTAGGGGGTCTATATATTACTATATTCATTAATTTTTCAGATTCAAATTCTACCGCTATTAGTTCACATTCTGAGTTACTATATTTCTCATATATTTTTCCTTGTTTTTTGTCTTTCACATATATCGCGGTTCCCCCTTGATTCCTAATTTTTCTATCTGATCTATAAGTTTGGAACCCTTTTATTTGATCATCATTACCAGTCTCATGGGAATACCAGGTTTCACTTATATTCATTATATCTATTTTCTTTTCAATTTGGGTGAGTTCTTCTAAGAACTCTATTTTTTTTTGAGCTACTCGTAACTAAACCCGGCGCATTCAGACTATGATGGTTTGCGTGTTATCTCCTTCATTTAATATGGGTAATAATAAGGATTTTCCCACGTCTCTTTCCTGTTCTGGCATGTTGTTCTTTTCTTCATTTCCAGAAATTCTCACATTAAAAAATTCAACTTTTCAAAAATATTTGATCTTCCTTCATCATAATTATTCATTTTGTGTCTAAATCAGCAATTTTCTTTGTATCTGACACTCCATATCGCGGCGATGGCTTGCTTTTTTCCTTCACCTCATGTTCTTTTCCTCTCTTTATTTGTTCCCTTTCTATTTTGGATTTTATTATTTAATTGATTATTTAATTGATTTTGATTCATAGCTAAAGGGTGCATATATTTAAATTTTTTGTCGAACTTACATCCTTTTCCTTCTTTTAGGGTTTTGCATATTTTTGGATGTAGATCTCTGCATTCATCCTCATAGCCGTCTAGGTATGCACAGTTACCATAGATTTCATGGTTGTGACATACCTTTGGATGTTTGTAGTAACATCTTTCACCGAATCTTCAATTCCCTCTTTCCAGAAGGGTGCAGCCTAGAGAGAGAGAGAGAGAGAGAGAGAGAGAGAGAGAGAGAGAGAGAGAGAGAGGATTGTTTTATGCCTGAGAGAGAGAGAGAGAGAGAGAGAGAGAGAGAGAGAGAGAGGATGGAGAGAGGACTGTTTGTTTTAACCTTGGAGAGGAGAGAGAGGAGAGAGGAGGAGAGAGAGGAGAGAAGACTGTTTTTATCCTTGGAGGAGAGAGGGAGAGAGAGAGATGAGAGAGATGAGAGGAGGAGAGAGAGAGAGAGAGAGAGAGAGAGAGAGCTGTGTTTATGCCCTAGAGAGAGAAAGCACTAGTTTTTTGCCTTTGTCATTTCGTTTTAGATTATCGAAAACATCATATTTTAAGTAATTTTCGTATTATTTGAAATATAAGATATCACAAGCTGACTGTGAGAAAACGATAGTAATAATAATAATATTAATAAAAGATTAATAAGTATCAAGACCTAAAAATAGATATAAGAAGGATGTTGGATAAGCCAGTGGAAATTGTATCCATAATCATAAGGACACTAGGCATGATCTCAAGAACCCTGAAAGGGAACCTGGAAAAATTAGATGCTGAAGTAGCTTCAGGGACTCATGCAGAAGATTGTGCTCCTAGAAACAGTGCATATATGTAGTAAGATAGTGATGGACTCCTAAGGAGGCAGGATGCAACCCGGAGCCCCACACTATAAAAACCACCCAGTCGAATAGGATGACTGTGAGAGACAAAAAAATAATTAAATAATAGATAGAATAAATAAATACAAAAAAAAAAAAAAAAACTAATGGCACACCTACTGTTTCTGATAGAACTTAGCATTTAGAATTTCATTAATTTTGTTTCGAACTCATAGATTAAACTAAAATCCCTGTTAAATTGCAGAAGTACCCAACAAAATCAAAGAAAAAACGAACGTCCTAAAAATGGGCATCACGAAAAGCAACAATATTCCAGCCTAATGAAGGCAAGGCCTTTGGCACTGTGCCAAGTGCCATCGTGGCATCCTAACAGATTACAAAGATGCTTGGATGCTGCAGAGAGCCAGACGGAAGAGTAGTTTTTCATTATGGTCATATTGGAATAAGTTTGGATAATTCTAGTAAATGTACTGTTTACATCTAAGTTCTGATACACTTTTCTATTGGAGTGAAAGTAAAGAAAATAAATATTAAAACAAGATTTAGGAATACTGACCTCTAGATGTAGACATGACCTATGAAACAAAGAATAGTTTATAGAATGAGATGCGACATTCTACTGAACATACAGGTTT